>NC_140592.1:1053287863-1053854539 GCF_964204655.1 Triturus cristatus
GCACCTGAACCCAGGCGAGCGAGGGGAGGCTCCCCGGCCACGACGGAACCCCGTCCCGGGCCTTTGGCAGTGCCGCAGGCCGGGGGACAGGGCCCGGGGACGGAGACCCCGACCCGGGGCCCGCCCGGGCCCCTGGAACCAGCCGGGGCTCCGGGGACCGCAGGCGCAAGGGAAGCCTCCCCGGGCCCTCCGGACCGCGCCCCGGGCACCCTGCCACGCGGAAGGACCCAGGACGGAGCCCGGGGCGGGGAGGCCGCCCTCCCCGGGGCCCCCAGGGGCCCGGCCGGAGCACCTGAACCCAGGCGAGCGAGGGGAGGCTCCCCGGCCACGACGGAACCCCGTCCCGGGCCTTTGGCAGTGCCGCAGGCCGGGGGACAGGGCCCGGGGACGGAGACCCCGACCCGGGGCCCGGCCGGGCCCCTGGAACCAGCCGGGGCTCCCGGGACCGCAGGCGATGGGGAAGCCTCCCCGGGCCCTCCGGACCGCGCCCCGGGCACCCTGCCGCGCGGCAGGACCCGGGACGGAGCCCGGGGCGGGGAGGCCGCCCTCCCCGGGGCCCCCAGGGGCCCGGCCGGGGCTCCGGAACCCAGACGAGCGAGGGGAGGCTCCCCGGCCACAACGGAACCCCGTCCCGGGCCTTTGGCAGTGCCGCAGGCTGGGGGACGGGGCCCGGGGCCGGAGACCCCGACCCGGGGCCCGGCCGGGCCCCTGGACCCAGCCGGGGCTCCGGGGACCGCAGGCGCAGGGGAAGCCTCCCCGGGCCCTCTGGACCCCTCCCCGGGCACCCTGCCACGCGGCAGGACCCGGGACGGAGCCCGGGGTGGGGAGGCCGCCCTCCCCGGGGCCCCCAGGGGCCCGGCCGGAGCTCCGGGACCCAGACGAGCGAGGGGAGGCTCCCCGGCCCCAACGGAACCCCGTCCCGGGCCTTTGGCAGTGCCGCAGGCCGGGGGACTGGGCCCGGGGCCAAAGGCCTCAACCCGGGGCCCGGCCGGGCCCCTGGAACCAGCCGGGGCTCCGGGGACCGCAGGCGCAGGGGAAGCCTCCCGGGGCCCTCCGGACCCCTCCCCGGGCACCCTGCCACGCGGCAGGACCCGGGACGGAGACCGGGGTGGGGAGCCTGCCCTCCCCGGGGCCCCCAGGGGCCCGGCCGGAGCTCCTGAACCCAATGCAGCCACGGGAGGCACCCCGGCCGCAACGGAACCCCGTCCCGGGCCTTTGGCAGTGCCGCAGGCCGGGGGACGGCGCCCGGGGCCGGAGACCCCGACCCGGGGCCCGGCCGGGCCCCTGGACCCAGCCGGGGCTCCGAGGACCGCAGGTGCAGGGGAAGCCTCCCCGGGCCCTCCGGACCCTTCCCCGGGCACCCTGCCACGCGGCAGGACCCGGGACGGAGACCGGGGCGGGGAGGCCGCCCTCCCCGGGGCCCGGCCGGAGCTCCTGAACCCAATCCAGCCACGGGAGGCACCCCGGCCACAACGGAACCCCGTCCCGGGCCTTTGGCGGTGCCGCAGGCCGGGGGACGGCACCCGGGGCCGGAGACCCCGACCCGGGGCCCGGCCGGGCCCCTGGACCCATCCGGGGCTCCCGGGCCCACAGGCGCAGGGGAAGGCCCTCCGGCCACCCTGCCACACGGCAGGACCCAGTTGCCGGCTGAGGACCGAGAGGGGTCCCAGAGTACCCTGTCCCTAGTAATCCGGAGGAAGGCTACCCCCCGTTCTTGAAACCCGCACGCTCCGAGTGACGGAGGGGACCCTAGGGGCGAACGCACCCGGCCTCCTGGAGCCCCGGCTGGGATCCGAGAGGCAAATGGACCCTCATCGGGACTTTCAGGCCTGGCCCTGCCATCTGGTCGCCCCATTGGAAAGCATTGCGCGCGACCAGATGGCCGAGGGGAAAGGAGCCACCAGGTGGCCGGCAACTGAAAGGACTCCCGCCTGCCCACCCACCAGGGGCTCGGGGTGGGGACTCTGCTTCCCGGCTGGGCCTCAGGCACGGGGAGGACCACCGGAGCTCTCGGGGCCTGGGCGTACCCGGGGGAGGACTGCCCGGGACCCGTGGAGCCCGTCCCTGGGCACTTTGCCATGCCGCGGCCCGGAGGAGGGAAGCCCCGGGGACCTGGGAGGATGTTGCCCGGGCGTAGCCCATCTGGTCCCCGGCAATGAACCGCACAACCCCAGCATGGGTGTTTCGGCATACCCTGCCCCTACTAATCCGGAGGAAGGATACCCTCCTTTCTTGTAACCCGCGCGCTGCGAGTGACGGAGGGGACCCTAGGCGCGGACGCGCCCGGCCTCCTGGAGCCCTGGCTGGGATCCGGGAGGCGAATGGACCCTCATCGGGACTTCCAGGCCGGCCCGGCCATCTGGTCGCCCCATTGGAAAGCATTGCGCGCGACCAGATGGCCGAGGGGAAAGGAGCGACCGGATGGCCGGCAACTGAAAGGGCTCCCGTCTGCCCGAGCCATAGCGGTAGGGCTCCCGCCTGCCCACCCTCACACCAAGGGCTCGGGGGGGGACTCTGCTTCCCGGGTTGGCCTCGGGCACGGGGAGGTCCACCGGAGCTCTCGGGGCCTGGGCGCCCGGGGGAGGACTGCCCGGGACCCGTGGAGCCCGTCCCTGGGCACTTTGCCATGCCGCGGCCCGGAGGAGGGAAGCCCCCGGAGGCCTTGGAGGATGTTGCCCGGGCGTCGCCCATCTGGTCCCCGGCAATGAACCGCACAGCCCCAGCATGGGTGTTCCGGCATACCCTGCCCCTAATAATCCGGAGGAAGGATACCCCCCTTTCTTGTAACCCGCGCGCTGCAAGTGACGGAGGGGACCCTAGGCGCGGACGCGCCCGGCCTCCCGGAGCCCTGGCTGGGATCCGGGAGGCGAATGGACCCTCATCGGGACTTCCAGGCCGGCCCGGCCATCTGGTCGCCCCATTGGAAAGCATTGCGCGCGACCAGATGGCCGAGGGGAAAGGCGCGACCAGGTGGCCGGCAACTGAAAGGGCTCCCGTCTGCCCGAGCCATAGCGGTAGGGTTCCCGCCTGCCCACGCAGGGCTCCGTGGCTGCAGGGCTCTGGGCCTGCAGGGCTCCGGGGCTGCAGGGCTCCGGGGCTGCAGGGCTCCGGGGCTGCAGGGCTCTGGGCCTGCAGGGCTCTGGGCCTGCAGGGCTCCGGGGCTGCAGGGCTCCGGGGCTGCAGGGCTCCGGGGCTGCAGGGCTCCGGGGCTGCAGGGCTCCGGGGCTGCAGGGCTCTGGGCCTGCAGGGCTCCGGGGCTGCAGGGCTCCGGGCCTGCAGGGCTCCGGGGCTGCAGGGCCTTGGGCCTGCTAGGGTTCCGGGCCTGCAGGGCTCCAGGGCTCCGTGCTGAAGGGCTCCAGGGTCTGCAGGGCTTTGGGGCTGCAGGCCTCGGGGGACGCCCGGGAGACCCATGGAGCCCGTCCTGGGCACTTTGCCTCGCCGCGGGCTGGAGGAGGAAGCACCCGACGCCCCGGGGAAGTGTCGTCCGGGCTTGGCCCATCTGGTCCCCGCCTGAGAACCGCAATCCCCAGGAGGGGTGTCCCGGCATACCCTGCCCCTACTAATCCGGAGGAAGGCTACCCACCTTTCTTGTAACCCTCGCGCTCCGAGTGACGGAGGGGACCCTAGGCGCGGACGCGCCCGGCCTCCTGGAGCCCTGGCTGGGATCCGCGAGGCGAATGGACCCTCATCGGGACTTCCAGGCCGGCCCGGCCATCTGGTCGCCCCATTGGAAAGCATTGCGCGCGACCAGATGGCCGAGGGAAAGGTGCGACCAGATGGCCGGGACCGGAAGGACTCCCAGCTGCCCACACCGAGCCATAGCGGTAGGGCTCCCGACTGCCCTTGCAGGGCTCCGGGGCTCTGCACCAGGGTCCCTTGTCCCGGGCAGATGGACACTTGGCAGGCCGCAGGACGTGGGATCCCAGGCCCTGACCAAAAATCAGGAGGCCCGGGGCCGGTCCCTGCTTCTCAACACAGCCAGGCTGGGGAGGTCGGGGAGCCTGCCCAAGCACGAGGGACCCGTCCCGGGCACACAGTCCATGAGGTTGTGCGCTCGTTTTCCACAATTTTCTTCAGAATAGTGCGTAGTTGCGCTAGGCAAAGTCCGCCCAGCCCTACTCAGGATGTGCTCTCGTTTTCCACAAATTTTTTTAAAATTCTGCTACGCAAAGTCCGCCCAGCCCTACCGTAGACAACAATAGAAGATTTCAAAGAAAATGCCTCTGAAGAAGATGTTGAAGGACTTCAGTGGAATTCAAGAGTGGATTCTGAAAGTGAAGAACCTGTAAGCAGAGGGAACAGAGTCTATGCCACTCGGAGGTAACCAGGAGGCCCGGAAGCACAATGCCCACCGATGTCAAGAGGTTCTGTAGCGTCGACTGTGACCTTTGTCGCTGCAGCTGTAAGAGCAAGGCAATGCTGAGGAGGACAGAGCCATGCACGAGCTGTCCCACGTCGGATGTCGGTGATGAGGTGTCCGGCGGAATCACCAAAATGCCTTGGTAGCAGCAACCGGCATGGAAGATGAAAAAATATCAACGTTGGGACCCGCAAGGTCCAAGGGACTCACCAACAGCAGGAGAGTTAGAGCAGGCCCCAAGCAAGCAGGGGAGCCCACTGAAGCAGTAGAAGACCCTCAGTAGGACCCATAGTCCATAGGCACAGGAGTCGCAAGAGGACCTTGAGCAGCTCACCAAAGATGAAGGCCCACGGTGCACAGGATGCTATGAAGATGCTGATCTTGGAGGGAAAAGTTACTGGAGGCTGGAGCTTCTTGTAGCCTAAAGATCTCTGCAGTGCAGAGCCAACAAGCCTTGGCAACAGCAAGTCAATGTGATGCACAGGCGTTTGGTCCCAGCGGTTCCGACGAGGGATACTGGCCTCAAACCTGCAGAGAGGACAGGTCAGGCCTCAAGGGTGTTGCAGATTCACCACCTGTGTTGCTGAACCTCGGGAAGTCCGTACGACGACAGATACAGAAGACCAGTCAGCTTCATTGCTGTGCCTACAGATGCAGAGGAGTGACTCCTTCACTCCAAGGGAGATTTATTCTGGTGTCCTTGATGCCCACAGGTCTGTTGAAGAACGTGGATGAAGCACAGATGACGACGAAGACTTGAAGAACAGCGAGTCCAGTCTTGGTTCCAATTGAATTCCAACAAAGTCCAAGTGTCCAGACGGTTGAATCGCGACGTAGTTTCAGGTTTGAGTCTTGTCCCATGACGAATCTAAGGACCCACCCACAGGTAAGTTCTTAAGTTCCCTAAGGAAAGGGGTCCCTCCCAGAGGAGGGGCTGGACGGAGGGGATGATACTCACATGTCTTTGTCCATTTTTGCACCAGAGCGGGAGCCAAGGCTCCCTGAACTGGTGCATATTGGAGTATGCAAGGAGGGCACCAAATGTGCCCTTCAATGCAGTCTGGAGGCACTGGCAAGAGCCCCCACCCCAGCCCAATACACTAAGTAGTGTCTAGGAGGGGGTCACACCTCCCTGTGACAGGAAACCTATTGTTCTGCCTGCTCGAGCTTGGCTCAGCAGCAGGAGAGCAGAATTGTGTCTGTAGGCGGCAGCAGCACTAGCTTGCTTGCAGACCATGAAAGGCTGTTACCGGGAGTACAGGGGGGGTCCCCCAAGGAGTCCCCCAGTACATGGGATCATACTTCTAACACTGAAATTTAGAATATCATGTTTGATACGAAACATGACCGGGTTCAGTGCAGCCACTATATAGTTAAACATCTCGTAATGACTGATGTCAACTAGATGTCTAAAAATGGCTGACAGCACTTACAAAGCCTGGAGAATCAACCCTGGGGTTTGTAGGGGTGTCCTGCTTATGCAGGGGCACCCTCACACTTATAACCAAGCACCCTGCCCACAGGACTGAAGAGCTTACCATAGGGGTGACTTATAGACTTAAAGTGCAGTGATCTCAGATATAAGGAGACGTATATCTGTCGTGAGTGGTGCAAGCATCAACTCACACAGGCTGCAATGACATGCCTGTAGTCACAGTTTAAGTGGATTCCCATGGGTGGCACAATACATGCTACAGCCCATGGGAGACCCCTGGTGTACCTATGCCTTGGGTACCTTAGCACCATATACTAGGGTCTTACCAGGGTACACCAGTAGCCAATTGTGGTGGTACCAAAGTACTGACCATGCCAATTTAGAGGGGAAAGCTCAGTTGTTGGGGTCCTGATTAGCGGGATCCCAGCAGACTAGGTCAAAAACACACTGACACAGCGCATAACGTGGGGGTAACCATGCTAGAAGAATCCTACCTTCCTACATTTGTTAAACACATTGAACGCTACTATACTTGGACTGTGGAACTGCAGACCCAACCAGGGAGGAAAAGAGGTCAGTCCATGCGCCTAACATGGAGCTGAAATTATACTGCCTGGTGACGTTTACTCACACAGTAAAGGACCAATTTGTTACAGGAGTGATGAGTGGAAGCTGCTGCAGATTCCTATCATTAGTATTATGATGATGATTATCATTACCATTATCATCATAAAATGAATTAGCATAGTTAACCATACAGTGCTCTACCTAAGATTGGTTTGGCTGCAGCTTGGATATCTCTTTTATCTGAATTGTTTCATTCATTACAGGAAACAAGAACACAAATAACAACAAACATTATTTGCACTTCATCAAGCTTGAGTTGATTCCAAGCACAACTTCTTCAGTCCAATACACATCTTTACTTTTTGGGATGCATTTAGATCTCTTTAGTATGTTATCACTTTTTATTTTGTGCTATTTTGTATACTTTGTTTGCTATCTAAAAATAAACAGCTATGATTTACTAAGCATATGGGCTTCTGCAAACCTATGAATAGCTCAAGAGTGTGTCATTATTGAACAAAGATCATAGTTTCTGTACTTGACACATGAAGTCACCAGTCCTGAGTTAATCCAAATCGAAGACTGGAACCAAGCGACAAGTTACCTGCAATTGAATGTAAATGCCGCTTGCCGCTTATTTAGCAAACTTTTCTCACACTGTGAAAATTCACTTAAACAGAATCAGTTCATGAAGCAAGGTTTTTTTTTTTTTATATTTTTGGAACTTTATTAAGCGCAAACTCGACCCGAAGGTATTAGAGAGCTTCACATGAGAACCAGTTGCGTTACAGACGGACACATTCATTTTCTAAAGTACAGGGGGATTTTATGATTTGCTCAGAATCACAGGATGTTGAGCGTCCCTGCCCAGACTCGAACCCGGTTTCCCAGCTTCGAGGTCAACCGTTCTAGCCATTAGCCACATCCTCTCCACCCTATGTTCTTTATTTCACTTTTGGGCAGAAAAAGCTTAGTTCATTGTTTAAAGAATTTGTAACTCTTTTTTTTATTTTTTATTGAATTTTCTGATAAACGTACATAACAGTCGTCACATCCAGGACAATTTTGCAGAAATAATACATTGTGAGGATCTATAAATCACATTACCCAATAACGCACAGTGGAGCGGTCATCAGCACATTAACATCATATATTCAATGCAAGAGTCAAGTCAGCGATTATCTTGGAGTAAGTTAGGGTGGTCACGCAGGTATACTGTAAGTGGCTCCCAAATATCTGATGGTTTCGACATAGTTGGCAGTTCTTCAGCATATAATACAAAATTGTCTCTGCAGTATGCAGCATCTTGTATCCAATTCAACAATGTGGGGGTTAGTTTACTGTCCCAGTTCATTGCTACCCTACGTTCTGCCAAGAG
Organism: Triturus cristatus; assembly: GCF_964204655.1. NCBI lineage: Eukaryota > Metazoa > Chordata > Amphibia > Caudata > Salamandridae > Triturus > Triturus cristatus. Next base: position 1,053,295,604 of record NC_140592.1, read on the forward strand.
CAGCAGTATGGCAGTTAATTTCTTTTTCGTGGATTTCACAGGTATATTCAATCCCAATAAACATAACTGTGGTGTGCATAATAATGTACATGAGATCAACATACCCAAATGATGAGTCACAAGTTCCCAATATTTTTTTATCTTATCACAATTCCATGCTAGGTGTGCGAAGTCTGACTGATCAGCCCCACATCTCTTACATCGCGCATCGTCTCGCAGCCCATATTTACGTAATTTGGCGGGAGTGTAGTAGGCTTGATGAATATACTTGTAGTGAATAATGCGGAGATTGCCGCTAGGTGTGAGAAGCGTAATTAGTGCACAGCATGACGCCCAGTCGTCATCCGTCAGGGGGGAGTCTAACAGTTTGTTCCAGCTGTCCCGGGCCTTATGTGTTTGTGTCCCAATTTCCGCTTGAACAAGCTTATATAGTCTTGATATAATGTTAGTATGAGTGGGCGTGGCTATCAATGTCTGCAATGGCTGCAGCGTTGGGGGCTCCGCTGGGAATGTGGGGTACAGTTCCCTTATGGCTGCCCTCAATCTATGATCAATAAATCTGAATAGCAAAGTCTGATTACTAATGTAGGACAGGTCTTCTAAGGAGATGAAAATGCCATCCTGGTACAGATCACCCATCCGCGTTATTCCTATTTGTTCTAGGATCTTCATGCTATTTTTTTCCTGTGTGACTGATAACGCAGGGTGATGAGCCAGAGGCAGACTTGGGGCATATATCGGTGTTTTGCCCGCTGTTTGGCTAATGCTGTGCCAGGCTTCCGATGTCGTCCGCACTGTGTTTATTTCTCGCAGTGATAGGTGATGTCGAATGTGTGTAACTATGCTAGATAGAGGTATTGGATCTGCATCGCCTTCTTCCACTGCTAAGTGTGGCAAATATCTCACCGGGTGATACCAATAATGTGCGTATTGTGCCTGTGCACATAACTAGTATAAATGGATATCCGGGACTGCAAAACCTCCCGATTCATACGGAAGAGACATGGTGCGAAGACTGATGCGAGCTTGCTTCCCGGCCCATATCAGCCTGCTGAAATTAGATCGTATCCGTTTAAAAATAGGGCCTGGTGGTTTTATTGGTATGTTAATGAAAAAGGTATAATAGTTTGGGTAACAGTACCATCTTTATTAATGATATTCTGTCAGCTAATGATAGAGGCAGTGCGATCCACCTAGTTATTTGTGTTTCTATGCGGTCTATTGTGGCTCCATAATTATACCTCAATACTAGTTCCGCATCTCGGTGCACCCAGATTCCTAGGTATTTAATCGGGTCATCATGCCAAACAAGGGGAAATTCAAATTGCAGCGCCTTAGTGTTTGCAGTTAGTGGCATTACAGCCAATTTACTCCAGTTAATTAGTAGTCCCGAGATGCGGCCATAATTTATATACTCCCGCAGTATTGGTGAGAGAGTCTCTTCCGGGTTGCGCAGGTATAGCACCATATCATCTGCGTATAATGATATGATAATAGGTCGCTGACTGAATCGTAATGCCGCATGCGCATATTTTTGACGTATTTTACAGGCTAGCGGTTCCAATGCAATGGAGAAAAGTATGGGGGACAGCGGGCAGCCCTGTCTGGTACCACGCTGTATTTCCAGTGTGTCCGATATATGCATATTCACCTTGACCCGGGCAGTGGGTTTGTTATATAATAGGGTGATCCAGTTGATGAGCCTGGGCGGTAGGCCTATCGCTCGCAGTATCACGAACAGATAAGGCCACTCGACAGAGTCAAAGGCCTTAGCTGCATCAACGAGTACCACCACAGCCTGCAACTCTGGATTCAGCTGATGTAGTAGGGCAAATATAGTGCGTAGATTATGTGCTGTTGAGCGTACCGGTATAAAGCCGGATTGGTCAGGTGAAACTATTGTGGGCGTGAGTGGCTTCATTCGTGTGGCGAGAATTGTTGCCAGTATCTTCGCGTCGGTGTTTATCAATGATAGAGGTCTATATGAGTCCGCCTTGTCCGGGTTTTTGTCTGGTTTTAAGAGGGCTGCGATGAGCGCTTCGCGCAACGTAGGGGAGAGAAGTTTGTTATGATAGGCTTCATCATACATCTCCAGCAATGGTGGAATGAGTAGGTCTGGGAATGCTTTATAAAATTCCGCAGTATATCCGTCAGGACCAGGCGATTTACCATTAGGTAGCGATTTGATTGCCGACAATACTTCCTCCTCTGATATAGGTTGAGCAAGGTATTCCCGATGTGTGTCAGAGAGCCATACCAAGGCAATATCTTCAATATATTCTAAGATATCAGCCGTTTGTGCCGTGGTCTGTGATCTGTAAAAATCCCGGTATGTTTCTACAAATGTGTGGAGTATACCCTGAGTGTCATAGTGTAGCTGTCCGCTGTCGTCCTCCATCTGGGTAACCATTTGCTGTTTGCGTTCCGCGCGTACCTTATGGGCTAGCACCCTGCCTGGCCTTCCACCCTCCCCCAATCTGCGTGCTACCTGGCACCGGGAGATGTATTTTATTTCATCCTCTGCCAGCGCATTGTATCTATTCAGTTCTTCCCGTATGTCACTAAGGGTGAGTGCACTGTGGGATGCGTCATATTCTGCTTCTAGGCATCTTATGCGATCCTCACTTATCTTCAGTTGTGTTCTGATATCCTTCAGGATACCCGCATTCATACTTATACAGACTCCCCTCAGTGTAGCTTTAAAGGCTTCGCACAAGGTACCTGCACTGTCTACTGATTTTGCATTGTCAGCGAAGTAATCTTTTATCGCCTTTTGTATTGTATCTTTATATATGGGGTCAAGGAGCGCCGCCGCATTGAATCGCCATATAAATGGAGGAGGTATGTAAGTCGGAATCCTTAATGCTAGTGGGACGGGTTTATGATCAGAGAGTGTTTTGGGAAGATGTGTTATATCTATAGCCCATGTGGAAGCGTAACTCGTGAGAAGCCAATAGTCCAGTCTCGACCAGCTATTGTTTACTGTAGAGGAATGAGTGCTATCTCGAGTTGTCGGGTTGCGTGCTCGCCACACATCCAGCAGGCGGAATTCTGTCATGCTATTGAGAATAAGGGAGGCTGCACGTGTGTGTCGCTCTGTGGTATTCTGGGATCTGTCCAGCGTTTCATCCAGCGCTACATTCATGTCCCCTCCCCATATCAGTTCTATATCTGGCAGTGCGCGGATCTGTGCCCAGAGGTGCATGTAGAAGGGAGGGTCATCAGTGTTTGGACCATATACATTAATGATGCCAATTTTGGTTCCTCTCAGGACGCCTATGACAATGACATATCTACCATGTGGGTCAATTATAGACTGGTGCAGAAGAAAGTTCGTCCCTTTGCGTATAATTGTAGTGACCCCCGAGCATATGAGGAATATGTTGCAGATACTGCCACTTCTGCCCACCTATTACCTAGTGTATCTGCCTTACGCTTGAGTAGATGTGTTTCTTGAAGCAGCGCGATGTCAACATGGTGCATGTCAAGATAGGCAAAGATTTGTCTTATCTTGTTAGGATTGTTTAGGACCCTCACATTCCACGTTATGATTTGCAAAGGTGTTGCTTTAGCTTTCGTAGATGTGCTTGCTATTACCATTTGTTTCTTATGGAACTGACTGCGTGTGCATTGACCATAATCAGTAGATGCCTGTGGGTGTCATCCTGGGTTGTGCTACGCATTTGTGCGTGTGAGTATGGTGTCCTAGTATGCTTACGACCGTCAACATACCAAATTCCCCCCGTACCCTCCCCCACCCACTTCACCATCCCAAACATGGCAAAGACAAGTCCCCATAACTGCTAACATAAATCCCATCCCTCAGTTCTTTCCCCAATTCAAACACGATCCAAAAGGAAAGGTTGTGTTACACACAGGGGGGACGGTTACCGCCGGCTAACTACCCCACCCGATAAACGGCTGGAGGACCACGCCACAACCCCATAGTAATTTAAGCATCTTGGGATATCATATAACAACCGAGCTCTGAAAATTAATTAAACATGTCTCAGAATGTGTAAAAACAGAATTATGAAATATTGAGATATTACAGAAGGAATCAGAGAACCGCACTTACATATCTTGCGGTACATAGAAGATCTCAGGTGAACTTACAAAAGGTCTATGAGTTCTGTGAGTTCGTTATATTCACCACCAGATAATGAGCACCAGGTTAGTTTGGCATACTCTGTCATTCTACGTCCGAGGTGTGATCCTGTTCAGCGCTCACACCCCTTGGAGATTTACAACGTTGGGTCTGAGGGTGTTTTGACTGCAAGTATTTTAGTACTTCCTTAGGGTCGTTACAAATTGTGCTTTTGACGTCTTCCGTGATTTTCAGACGAGCAGGGTACAGCATAGCATAGGAGATGTTCATATCTCTTATTTTTTCTTTACCTCCAGAAATTTCTTGCGTGCTTCTTGTACTTACGAAGTGAAGTCCGGGTAGATGGAGACATTCATTCCCTCATAATTTAGTGTTCCTATCTCACGAGCTTTACGAAGGGCCGCATCTCTGTCCCTATAATTTAGTATCTTTGCGATTATAGGACGAGGTCGTGCTCCAGGTATCGGTGGAGGTGCCAGAGATCTGTGAGCTCGTTCTACGATGAAGACCTCAGAGAAGACCTCTCTGCCCAAGAGAGTGGTTAGGAGTGTTTCAATGTACCTCTCCATATTTCCTGTCGACTCCGCCGCTCCCATGATGCGCAGATTGCATCGGCGCGAGCGAGCCTCTAAGTCCTCGGTCTTCACCAACAGAGATTGTATTGCTTTGTCAGCTTTGTCTTGCTTCAGCTCAATTTGATGTTGCGAATCTTCTGCCTCAGATATTCGGCGTTCTGACACATCTATTCGCTCTGTATGTTTGTCAAACCTTTCTGACATACGGTAAACCCGATAGGTCAAGAAGTCTATTTTCCCGCCAATGTTGGACAGGGTTGCCTGTATTGTGGTGAACATTGCCTGGAAATCCACTGTAGATTCAGATCCTGTCGCTGTAGTGTTTGCGGGATTCGGATCCGGTGCCTCAGCGCCCATGTCCCCGGTCTTCCGGCGCTGCTCAAAGTGTAGCTTAGGCTGATTTTTATCCTGTTCCCCATCTTAGCAATGTATCCTGTTCAGTGCATTAAGAAATGGTTCGATTGCAGCGGTATGGGACTCAAGACAGCTGTAGATACTGAAGGACAAGCCACCGCGTACAGACCGGTGGTCGTGCTCCAGCGCAAGTTCAGGGGTGGACCGTCTCTGGTCCAGCACCTCAGCACAGCCCCTGCATCAGTGGTGGAGGCAGGAGGCGGCTTCACAGCTTGGTCTGTTGACTGTAGAAAGGCGTGCAGCTGATCCAGTGCAGGTACGACCTCGTTAGAGAAGGCGCTTATACGCCCATCAGGATAGGCTTCTTCCTGACATCGCAGGGTGATCTCCCGGATGGAACATCAATCAGGGTGCAAATTGTCATGCACATTTGAAAGGACGTGCGGGGCCGCATGCAGCAGACCCTGTAGATATGCGTCTGATATAGCGCCCGTAGCGCGGCCACTTAATAGATTCCCCTCGCTATCAGTGGAATGCTTCACACTTTTGCGTTGGTGCCGCCCCCTCGCCAAACCACATCTCCAGCTCCCAGCGTTTCATCAAGATTGCCGCAAACGGCCGCTCTTCATTGATAGCGCCGTTCCGCCAGTATTTTCCGTATGGGCCTCTCCCAAAATTGAGTATGTTGTCAGGCAGATGCAAAGCAACCATGCGGCTTGGGTCCACCGCTCACGATGTAAGCCAGCTCCAGGTAATATTGCACTCTCTTCCTAGATGGCACAGGTAGGGCGCTGCAGGGTAAGGAGGGTTGCTATAGGCCAGCGTCCTGGCGGGGGGTTCCGTACCGTGTGCCACGGCGCCGGGCCTCCTCAGGATCTGCGATCATTCGATCTCACGCCAGGGCCTCACACCGTCTTCAGCGCGGCGCTCACACCCTCTCAAGCACCACAGGACCCGCGCAGCGAGGCAAAACAGCAGTCCGCCGTCCGCGGCCACCAGTACTCACGGCTCGGTGCTATCCGCTCGCTGCACGTCGGTCTCTGCTCCAGGCGCGTCAGAAGGCCTGCCCCAGATAGCAGCGCCCCGGGCTCGCGTAGAGGACACGGCTCAGCGCAGGCGGTGCCAGGAGCGGCATCACCGCCCGGCCGGGACCACGGTCCGTCCCGCTCCGACCCAGTGCATCGCAGATAAAGTCAGTGCGCCCATATATCACAGCAGTTGTTCTAGCAACACGATTCCTCCGTTTTTTGGAAGTAACCTCGGTTGGGTATCCAGGATAGATGTAGGATTGCGGCGTAGTCGGGAGAGCTCGCCTAGAGCGCGGCCATTTCCTAGCGCGGCAAGCTCCGCCCCCCTAAGAATTTGTAACTTTATGCTCTACTATTGGTCATAGAAGATCAGGTTCCTTTAGAGAACATCAGTTCTGAGATGATTGAAGATATCTTCATGTCTAACAAGAGTTCTCAGAGGCGTAGCTAGAGCTTGTGGCGCCCGGGGCTATCCCTCAGATTGCCGCCCCTGGAGGGGGGGGGGGGGGGGGGTGCTGGGGAAAAAGGATGGCGAGCACTTGAAAGAGGTCCGAGAGACACACAGTATTGCCGCTAATAGTTACCTCGATCAAGCAAATCACATGCACATACATGACGCGGTCCAAGGCTACACAGTTAAATAGACCAGTGACTGGCAGTACAAAAGAGAATACACAGACTGCATGATCCATCTGGGGACTCAGAAAAAACCGCATGTGCCATCCTTCAGAGAGCTGCGTAAACAATTACCTGGTAATCCCCTCAGCACAATGCAAACATGCACATACATGACACTGTTCAGGGATCCATCATCTACAGCTGACTGTGGAGAAGTGTGGCTCAATGGTTAGAGCGGCAGACCCTGATGCAGAGGTCTGGCCTGGACCAGGGTTCAATTCCCGCCTCGGCGGCTCTTGGACTTAAATTCCCCGGACCTGTTAATTCTCGCCTCGGTGCCTATTCTAATCATGGGTCCCACTCTGCAACTAATCTCACAACGGCCCCAACAGCGCAAATGATGCCTGGCTTTCACCTTGGGGTGCCCAGGAGTGCACATCTCATAGGAAAAACCAGAAAGGGTTCCACAGCGGTATGAGTACAAGCGGCGGGATGCCTCCGGGTAGCTGCGCGCTATACAAATACATCACATTTACATTAAATTACCATACATCATGGTCCCTCCATTAAAGCAGTGGGGACCTGCACAAACGGGATGTATGACGTTACAACGCACACTTTTACAACGCATGCACTTACAACGCATTTTTTATAACGCATAATCCATTACAACGCATGACATTACAACGCATGACACTACAACGCATTTTTAAAAAATACCTTTACAACGCATTGCCATTACAACGCATACTACCTTTACAACGCATACCATTACAACGCATTATATTAAATTACATTTAAGGTAAGTATTAGATAGTATAGGGGTAAAAATTACTATTCTAACTCCAGGGGGTGCAACAGTAGGGTAAGTGTTGGATAGTATAGGGGTAAAAATTACTATTCTAACTCCAGGGGGTGCATCAGTAGGGTAAGTGTTGGATAGTATAGGGGTAAAAATTACTATTCTAACTCCAGGGGGTGCAACAGTAGGGTAAGTGTTGGATAGTGTAGGGGTAAAAATTACTATTCTAACTCCAGGGGGTGCAACAGTAGGGTAAGTGTTGGATAGTATAGGGGTAAAAATTACTATTCTAACTCCAGGGGGTGCATCAGTAGGGTAAGTGTTGGATAGTATAGGGGTAAAAATTACTATTCTAACTCCAGGGGGTGCATCAGTAGGGTAAGTGTTGGATAGTATAGGGGTAAAAATTACTATTCTAACTCCAGGGGGTGCATCAGTAGGGTAAGTGTTGGATAGTATAGGGGTAAAAATTACTATTCTAACTCCAGGGGGTGCATCAGTAGGGTAAGTGTTGGATAGTATAGAGGTAAAAATTACTATTCTAACTCCAGGGGGTGCATCAGTAGGGTAAGTGTTGGATAGTATAGGGGTAAAAATTACTATTCTAACTCCAGGGGGTGCATCAGTAGGGTAAGTGTTGGATAGTATAGGGGTAAAAATTACTATTCTAACTCCAGGGGGTGCAACAGTAGGGTAAGTGTTGGATAGTGTAGTGTAATATTATGCGTTGTAATGGTATGCGTTGTAATGGTAGTATGCGTTGTAATGGAATGCGTTGTAAAGGTAGTTTTTAAAAATGCGTTGTAATGGTATGCGTTGTAATGTCATGCGTTGTAATGGATTATGCGTTGTAAAAAATGCGTTGTAAAGGTAGTGCGTTGTAAAAGTTGCGTTGTAAAGGTTGTTCCCCGCACAAACGTGATGTGGTCTGGGGACCCAAAACCAACGTAACAGTGTCAAAGCCTGTGATTCTTTGTCAAAAACAGCAAATTAATTATTCACAGGGAATGACTCACTGTGTGCCCTTAGAACTAAACGCAGCACAAAGGGGTCAGTCAGCTCCACCTTGCCAACACAGACCAGATACAAAGCCCACTCTGGTGGCCCAAAGGCAACAACCAGGTGTCGCACCCTGTCATTACTTCAAAGCACTAGCAACCAACTCCTGGGAATGAAAAAACATGTGCTCCTGGGACCCAAAAACAGCTTTTAATAGTGCATCTCTCCTTCATAGCAGCCTCAGAACACACATGGTGCACAGCGTGCCCGGGGGCCCAAAGCTAAAAAACAGGGAGGGGCGACGCATTATCATCACAATCCTCAAACACAGCTGTAGGAGCCATGGGAGCATGTTCAACTCTATCCAAGGCCCGGGACAAACTCATCCAGCGCTGCGGCACTCCTTGAATATTCAGAAGAAACCAGAAACATTAAATTTTTCTGCGATTTTGTTTTCACATTACTTTCATGGTAACCAACAGTGTTAAAAGTCTACAAGAACAGTAAAATGATAATAATGTGTCAAGTAAAGAACTGCAAGGCTTGCACACGTCCCAGCTTGTCATTCTTTCAAACACCTTGACTTCTATGACCAAAAGAAATTGTCAGAGCCACTGGTCGACTAACCCCTCGCCTTGGATAAAAATACACTCCAAAATCCAAAAGGTTGTGTGAATTAATTTTGCATTAACTACTGCTCAGGATGATGTATAGATAGCCATTTGGTTCCTACTCAGGGTTTTAGCCTGTCTGTTACATTAGTAGATGAGCAAGTAAAAGTCTAGGTAAGTTTCTATTTGTGAATCGCCAGGACTCGGACTGAAACAACCATGCAGCCACTGAAAGACACCAACCAGGGCACAATTCCGGGGTGCACAGCGTCCACCCATTATTTTCACAGGGTGAACGCTGTCCACCCTGCCAAGAAGTTGGCCCCACAGAAATATGCTGAACTTGTCCAGGTGTCATTTTCAGACTCCTAGACACGTTCAGCAGCACCTGCACATTGTCTGCTTTTCATTCCCAGCAGCAACGTGCAGGCAGCAAGGTTTTTTTTTCATATTTATCTCCAGCTGGAACAACGATGAAGGGCAAGTTAAGGGGCCTTTAGGCCTCCTTTTGATCGAGTGGCCTGGAACTTCACATTTAAATGTAAATACAACGGAGGGAAACAAAAGCACACAGCTGGTTATCTCTTCACAGGTACTTAAGAGAGGCATGCTTTTGACTTTGTTAGGCCCCTTTATGTAAGTGCATGAACTGTAAGTATCTCAGATGTGTTGGTCCGTCCCAGTATTTACACACAATTTAAATAGCACTATTTTACTTTCTTTTATAATGCTACACATCCCTATGCAGTGTCAGAGCAATTTACATAACATACAGATTGAAAAAAAATCATGCAAGCGTGTAAATCAGTGTACAAGATGTGTTGCATGAGTCAGTGAGGGTTAAAAGTTGTAGCAGTCACATATCCTAAATAGCTCACTGTGCTATATTAAAAGGTTTACTATGTATGAACTGCAAGTAACAAAAGGATCGGTGTTCAAAGCAGTAACCTTACCCAACTACATAAAAAAAAATCTGTCATCTGCATATTACATGATGTGCTTTGCAGGCATATTAACCTTCTATACTACTATTCTAGCCTACAACAAGTCAGGACTATTGGCTTTGTCAATGGTTATTAGTTGCATAAGATAACTAAGCTGCAACTATGGCTTGTTACATATAATATTGAAAAAGCTTCCACTTAAAGCCCTGGTGATAATACCACAATGTTGCTGCGCTTGCAATTCAAAAAGAGAGCAGCAGGGCACAATGGGGCTTCAAGACACTGTGAGACATTCGGATCATCGGATTATCATGAAAAACGCTCATTTTCCAGTTCACAATGGCCTAGGGTGGGCCAGGGCAATCCTTGGGTGGGCCTGGCCCACCCTCTAGAACCGGGCCTGGTCGTAGGTATCAAAAAAATACAAAATGAATCAGTTTTATTTACATTATTCATCGCTTGGGCAGTAATTGCAGCGATGATCCGAAAGCAGCAATGATACAAACTAGAGCATCCCTATTTCTGGAATAAGTGAAAGAAGTGTGCTCTGCTTCAGATCTCTGGGGAGCATGTAAATATCTGAAGGGCGGCAACATGTAGGCATCCACAGCACAAGCTCCCTCTGGGTACAAGAGACTGTGGCTGCCTGTACCCCACCTCCCATGCCAGATTTCTCACAACTCGATATCTGTCTGAAAACACAAAATGGCTCGTTCTGAAGCTATGACAAGATTTCTCTTGGGGCTACTTTATCCAAAGCATCACTGGGAATAAAAGAAAATAAATAAATAATATATATATATATATATATATATATATATATATATATATATATATATATATATGTATATATATATTCACTGAAAAAACCATAGGTTTCACACATGTTATAGTTAGAGGAAATTTTACTGATAAAAAACCAAAGAAATTCCCCCGTTATAGTTAGTGCAGGCAACTATAACTCACGCGACCGCAATCCTCTGCTGATGCTAATACTGTATTTAGACACTTATTTGCCCATGTCTTCTTCCATACATTTTTAGCTATACATATATTACAAATATTTTTTTTTCATAAAGACACATATGTCATCAGCAGAAGATTGCGGTCGCGTGAGTTATAGTTGCCTGCACTAACTATAACGGGGGAATTTCTTTGGTTTTTTATCAGTAAAATTTCCTCTAACTATAACATGTGTGAAACCTATGGTTTTTTCAGTGAATTTGCAAGGTTTTTTAAATGCTAATTCCTAACTATAACGTGTGTGAAACCTATGGTTTTTTCAGTGAATTTGTACGTTTTTTTAAATGCTAAGTTACTTTACGCCATTCGTGGCGTGCGCGCCCACTTAACGCAGTTCGTTCCGTGCGCGCACGGTGCGCTTCGCGCACCGTGCGCGCACAGTGAGCACGCGGTGCGCTTCGCGCACCGCGCGCCCACTTTACGCAGTTAGTGCCGTGCATGCACGGTGGGCACGCGGTGCGCTACGCGCACCGCGTGCCCACGTTACGCTAGAGGGGCCATGTACGCACGATGCGCTTCGCGCACCGTGCGCACATGGAGGACATATGATGCACTTCGTTTTGAAAGGTAATATTTTAATTTTTCGCTGTGGTTATAAGCCATGCACAAATGGTGCCCTTCGGGCACCATTTGCACACGGGGTGGGGTGAGTGTGGATATTTTTTTTTTTTTAATATTTTTTTACCGTACGCGTACGGTAAGCGTAATCGGCGAAATTAGCGAAAACATAAAAATTCAGTTTTTGCCTTGGGGGATCTTTGGGGACTCCCTCAACATGGTTAGGTGTTTTGAAGCTGACCAAACAGCCCCTTTACATGTTTTTGGTCTTTGTAGTTTAATCATCACTCTCAGTGCTAGAGAGAAAATGGCGGCCGCCGCTTCCTGGTTTCGGCCGATTCGAATGTTTACTAAGATCTAAGAGCCAATCAGAATCGCGGTCGCGCACGCCACCGTACGCATACGGTAAGCGCACCGTAAGCGCACCGTAAGCTGGCTCAGATATATATATTGATTTAAAGGCTATTTTCCCAGAATCTACTGAACAGATTTACACCAAACCTACAAAAGGCACTTCCTTGACCTGAGGACTACCTCTCTGCCAAATTTCTAGTAATTCTGTTCAGCCGTTCGGGCTGTAGCTGTGTCTAAAGGTCCTATGGAAAAATGCACGGGAAAAACGCGTTTTGGGACCCCCCTTTTATCTCAGCCCCCGCTTGACGAATCCCCCCGAGACTTTCAGGGTAGGAGCGGAGCGTAGCGCCCCACCTATTTTGAAAAATTCGCGAGGATTCGTCGACCGGCGCCAAAGTTATTCAAAATAGAATGTTGCGGATTTCCTATGGAAACGTGGTCCTAACTATAACTACCTACTGGCGACCGCCAGTAGGTAATATATATATATATATATATATATATATATATATATATATATATATATATATATATATATATATATATATATATATATATATATATATATATATATATATATATATATATATATATATATATATATATTTATTTAAATCCACATCCTTGGAAATACCGGGACACTTTCACCTCGGTGCAATCCCAGGGTCCAAGGTTCCCTGTTGTTTCAATGCCGTCCCACACTGCGCCGAAGCACACCATGCACTCCTTCCGATCGAAAGCATGATTACAAGATCAGGGCTTTGAAGTGGTTTTATTCAACAGAAACCAGCCATACATGCCCAACGCGTTTCGGCGTCACCGCCTTGCTCACGGGTAAGTTCCGCCATCAAAAATGTCAATTTTTTAAACATGACGTGAACATAATGAAAATAGAAAAGGTACACAGTTGTATAAACAAAATCGTGATAACATACCTAATGTTGCCGCCATATTGGAACGGTCAATATATACATGATATATGAAGTGTATGATCGTTTTTCACTTCTTAGTTAATTTTACACAGTCTTATATTTGTGTAATTTAGTTAAGTTCATCAAAACTGAAAAACAATTGAAAGAAAACTTATCGAATATATTTTCTCAATACAGATCTCATCCAACATGGTTCATACAAATAGATATTATAATGAAAGGTAAATTGTATAAAATATACTAGTTCTTGCAATCTATCAAGAATGTGCCATTATACATCCTGTCATTTAAGTGGATTTTTTTCGAGTTGTGTTTGTGTTTTCTTTTTTTCTTGTGTCATAACACAACTTCATTGACAAGCGAAACGCTCGTATCCAAGTCAGCATTCGGTTTGTACCTACATAGTTCAATAATCCCATGATGCGATAACAATTAAGCCACAGTGGGCAAAAATACAGTGGGGAATTCACAAAATTGAAATTAATATGACCTTCAATCTAATCGATGTCAAAATAAATCCTATTCTAAATATAATAGTAAAGAACAGGATACCATGTGTGCAAATAGAGCCTTAGTGGGTGAAATCATCATGATCTCATCGCGCAAGATATCTGTGCATGATTATTATCATTAATAAATCTATGAAGACCATATGCATCAATATTGGACCCCAATGGGTCATCATACATTGTTAAGTTAATCTATATACAAAAAACTCAAATTATGGGATAACTTGATTAGGTCAGACATTATCTATGTCTTCATATTCGGCTAACCTTCACCTGTCAACACCATCTGAAAAAGTAAATAGACAGAATATAATTCAGTTATCGATTGAAAAAAACCATCTCCCCAATAGGTTTGAACAACAAAAGGTATGCAAATATGAACACATTATTGTGTGATTATTAACTGTTAAAACGGATGTCTAGCAGAAGAATTAGAAACAAAATCCATTCAACTCATTGGTATCAAATTTTCAACAAAGCAAAGTACAAAAAGGTCAAGTCTTGAAGAAATATAATCAGCTAATCCCCTAGGAACCAAGATAACTCTTCCTCAGAGTTCAGACCATCTGGAATCTTAGTATTGAGCTCCAGGATATAATAGGATTCTAGTTGTCGCAGCTTGCGAATTCTGTCACCTCCCCTAATAGTTACAGGTATACGGTCTATCACAAAGAATTTCAACAAATTGCGGTTGCTTTTGTGGAATTCCTCATAATGCCGTGCTATTGGGGATAGTTTATCTTTGTTCTGAATCGCCCTCATGTGTTCCAAGACACGTTTCTTGGCAGCAAACATGGTACTGCCAACGTATCTCTTTGCACACGGGCAGGTCAAAACATATACACAATGATCAGATAAGCATGTAAGATGTTTATCAATGTATCTGTTTTCATCTGTGATAGGATAATGAACTTGTTTTACATTGGAACTGAATTTACAAGCTTTGCATAACATGCAGGTGTAAAAACCTGAAATTCCTGGTCTCATCTGGCTGACTTCATTTTTACATAATTTGTTACGTAGGGAATCTGCCTTTCTGTATGTTATATTGGGCATATCCTTTATCACTTCCTCTAATGTAGATTCAGTTTTAAGGATATCCCAATGTTTTTTAAGACACTTTCTTATGTAATAGGAACCCAAATTATAGGTAGTTATATACCTGATAACTTCATTCTTGCCTCGTGTATCATCTGGGTTGCTCTTAGGGACCAATAGATCCTCTTGTTTAAAATTAGATGCTTTCATACGAGCTTGTGTTATAACGTTAGGTTTGTAGCCCCTTTCCAAGAATCTTTCATTCATAGTGATACATTCTTGTTCAAAATCAAAATCAGAGCTGCAGTTCCTTCGAGCCCGAAGGAACTCACCAAACGGAATGCTGTTTATGAGAGCCTTGGAGTGTCCACTATCAGCATGTAACAATGTGTTACCTGATGTTTTTTTACGATGCAGCTTAGTTGTTAATGTATTGTCAACTACCTGGATCTGTAGATCTAAGAATTCAATACAAGAATTGCTGATAGTGCCTTCAAATCTTAGATTGACCTCATTGATGTTTAGAGCTTTGATGAAGTCCCTGGCAAGTTCTTCACTGCCCTCCCAGATGATAAACAAATCATCAATATATCGTAACCATGTTTTAACATGGTCACGATATATGCTGTGCACTTTGGGCACCTGCTGCTCCCAGTGCCCCATAAGGAGGTTGGCATAACTGGGAGCAAAGCAAGTGCCCATGGCAATTCCCTGTGTCTGTCTGTAAAATACATCATTGAAGACAAAAAAATTGTTTTCTAGACAGAACCTAATCATTTGCAACAACATGTCTGTATGTTGCAGAAAAGAAATGGAGCGTGACATCAGAAAATGTTTGCAAGCCTGTACACCATCAGCATGTTTAATACTGGTGTACAGGCTGCAAACATCCAAAGTGATTAGCAAGTAATTTTTCTGCCAAGTTACATTTTTGATTTTATTGAGAAAATCCCTGCTGTCTTTCAGATAAGAGGGTAGATTTTCTACATAAATACGCAGAAAAAAGTCGATATATTTGGAGGTCTTCTCCAACAGGGAGCCTATAGATGACACAATAGGTCTCCCTGGAGGTTTCACCATATCCTTATGCAGTTTAGGCAAAAGATATAGTAGAGCCACTTTAGGTGTGCAGTTCAACAAAAAGGAGTATTCGTTCCATTCTAAGATACCTTGCGAGTGCCAAGTCTTTATCAAGTTATAGTATTGAGTGTTGGAATCCTCGATTACATTCTTTTCTATAACCTCGTAGCATTCTTTAACTCCTAGTTGCCGCAACCCTTCCTGAAGGTAATCATCTGTATTTAGTATAACTACATTACCCCCTTTGTCCGATTGACGGATCACTATGTTTTTATCTGCTTGTAGGGATTTAATAGCTATTCTCTGTTGATTGCTGAGATTGTCATTGTGCCATTTATTCTTTCCTTTGGCCAAAGTTTTTAAATCGGCAATTACTAATGTTTCCAAAATATCTATACCACTGGGAGGCATGGTGGGATTGAAGCTCGATTTAGGTGCAAAGTTGTTAGGACAATTTAGGTCTGTTTTAAAACCCAATGATTGAGCTGTAATGGGACTAGGGTCAACATTCTCCTCACAGTCTAGTTCTTTTAGGGCAATCAGAGTATTGACCTCATTGATAGTGTTCTCCACAGGACAAATTTTGGTTAGAAGATTCTGAGGCTGAGTGCTTTTTACTTTCAACTTGTGCCACTTATGTAGACGTAATTTCCTAGTGAAATGATACAAGTCAACCCTTTCTTTGGGGTACGAAAAAGAGGCTGTAGGGCAGAAAGATAAGCCATACTGTAAAACATCATATTCAATGGAGCTTAAAAGATGATTAGAAAGATTTACCACATTTTGACAATTCATCATTTTCGATTTTTTTGACCCCTTGTTTCCATTCCCATTGGGGTTGTTGTGGTTCTTGTTCCATCCGCCACGCCTGGCTTGCTTACAATTGATGATTGTCCTTCTGTGGTTCTTCCTCTTCCTCTGCCTCGTCCTCTGTACCCCCTTCCTCTTCCCCGACCACGATCCTTCTGCCAACCCTGTTGGTTCTGTGTTTGATTCATTAGGCGGAATTCCTCCCAAAAATTTACTGGTCTCGGTAAGATTTTTTCCGCTGATGTTCCATCGTCCGATATATCGCTTTCACTTACATCACTTCTGTCACTGTCTTCTCTTGTATTAGCTACCATTCTCTCTTCAGTTGTACATGTCTCTTTGGCTTTGATATTGTCAAATCTGCGACCAAAAGTGAAGATCCTACCCGATTGATAATCAATTTTGTCACGGAGAAATTTTCGTTCTTTTTTTGCTATAATTTCCTCCTCATGTTTTTCAATTCTTTTGTTGATCTCTTCCATTCTTGTTGTAAATTTATCCTTATCATCTTCCTTCTGTATTTCTTCTTTAAGATCAGAGATTGCTGTTAATAAAGTTGCACGTGCTTTCCATGCAAACTTAATTAGTATAGATAACATCCTATTCGAACACTCCATCAAATTACTTGCCCACTCATTGGCTAGTTCTGGGTCCGGATCTTCATACGATGGAGCAATGAGGATACGAAGCCCTCTTGGGACTCTTCCCTCCTCTTGATACTTTTCTAATGTTATCGCTTCCCACCACTTTGAAACTTCTTTTTTTATTAATTTTTCCAACTTCTGATATTTTTGATTCAAAGAGGTAGGTATCGTCTCTGATCCTTGAACAGGTAACTGGTCGTTTGTTTTGACAAACATAGACTTTGCTCTTAGTCTTCTGCGTGCATCCATATCATCCTCCATGATGGCTGGTTGAGATTCATATATCCAATCCACACTCTCTGTAGGTCAGCCGTTGTTGGCCTGCCCAGTTAGAGTCTTACAAAAGGGGGTGGTGATGGACGGAGCATCAGAACCAATCAAACACTCACACCCAGTCAACAGATCTGGGTTTGATCCATCACCGTTCTTTAGCCCACTCTGCCACCCCAGTTCAGACATGGCCATATGCAAATCAGTCTGACCCTGTGCCTCATGGGAACAGTCCAGCCCGAACTGCCAAGCCATGCCTTCCCTGGACCGGAATCAAGCTTCCTAGGACCGGTTTCTGGCATTTCAGCCGTCTTCAGCCAGGCTTGCTTGAATCCAGTGGCAAAGTGAGCAAGGGACTCACGTCTGAGCATACCCTGCCAACTTATGGCGAACAAAGCGGTACAAAAGGGGGTGGTGATGGACGGAGCATCAGAACCAATCAATCTGTCCATCAATTGTTATATTTGCATTTGTCACCCCGAGTGGGAAGGGTATGCTCAGACGTGAGTCCCTTGCTCTCCATGCCACTGGAATCAAGCTATCCTGGCTGACGAGGGCTGAAAGCCCGAAACCGGTCCTAGGATGCTTGTTTCCAGTCCAGGGAGGACCTGGCTTGGCAGTTCGGGCTGGACTGTTCCCATGGGGCACAGGGTCAAGACTGATTTGCATATGACTGGGTTCAAACTGGAATGGCATGGTGAGCAAAAAAACGATGGATTTAGGCCCAGATCTCTGTACTGGGGTGAATGTATGACATTGTTCTGCATTCTGTCCATCAATTGTTATATTTGCATTTGTCACCCCGAGTGGGAAGGGTATGCTCAGACGTGAGTCCCTTGCTCTCCATGCCACTGGAATCAAGCTATCCTGGCTGACGAGGTCTGATAGCCCGAAACCGGTCCTAGGATGCTTGTTTCCAGTCCAGGGAGGACCTGGCTTGGCAGTTCGGGCTGGACTGTTCCCATGGGGCACAGGGTCAAGACTGATTTGCATATGGCTGGGTTCAAACTGGAATGGCATGGTGAGCAAAAAAACGATGGATTTAGGCCCAGATCTCTGTACTGGGGTGAATGTATGACATTGTTCTGCATTCTGTCCATCAATTGTTATATTTGCAGTTAGAGTCTTAAGCAGATCTTGTACAAAGCGCGATCTTTGGAAGCTTCTTTATAAACATTTGAGTCCACTATGGACATTTGTTTGTAAGAAGAAGGTAGCGACTAGGGACAAAGTGAAAACTATAAAAGTTCATCCAAAATTAATGGGGACTCACCCGTGGCGTGTATCAGCGATTCACTGGAGGCTATATTCTCCGGCTACGCTCTCCGGCTATTACTCGTATGAATCCCAGAGTCTCACGTTCTCCTCTTGTATGCGAGTTAAGCCTTCTACCACGCTTCGGTTGTTAGCATAGAGTTCCCATTCTTCATCCCAATATTCTGATCAAATGTCCTTCGTCGCGGTCCACCGGTTATTCAAATTATTTAAATCCACATCCTTGGAAATACCGGGACACTTTCACCTCGGTGCAATCCCAGGGTCCAAGGTTCCCTGTTGTTTCAATGCCGTCCCATACTGCGCCGAAGCACACCATGCACTCCTTCCGATCGAAAGCACGATTACAAGATCAGGGCTTTGAAGTGGTTTTATTCAACAGAAACCAGCCATACATGCCCAACGCGTTTCGGCGTCACCGCCTTGCTCACGGGTAAGTTCCGCCATCAAAAATTTCAATTTTTTAAACATGACGTGAACATAATGAAAATAGAAAAGGTACACAGTTGTATAAACAAAATCGTGATAACATACCTAATGTTGCCGCCATATTGGAACGGTCAATATATACATGATATATGAAGTGTATGATCGTTTTTCACTTCTTAGTTAATTTTACACAGTCTTATATTTGTGTAATTTAGTTAAGTTCATCAAAACTGAAAAACAATTGAAAGAAAACTTATCGAATATATTTTCTCAATACAGATCTCATCCAACATGGTTCATACAAATAGATATTATAATGAAAGGTAAATTGTATAAAATATACTAGTTCTTGCAATCTATCAAGAATGTGCCATTATACATCCTGTCATTTAAGTGGATTTTTTTCGAGTTGTGTTTGTGTGTTCTTTTTTTCTTGTGTCATAACACAACTTTATTGACAAGCGAAACGCTCGTATCCAAGTCAGCATTCGGTTTGTACCTACATAGTTCAATAATCCCATGATGCGATAACAATTAAGCCCCAGTGGGCAAAAATACAGTGGGGAATTCACAAAATTGAAATTAATATGATCTTCAATCTAATCGATGTCAAAATAAATCCTATTCTAAATATAATAGTAAAGAACAGGATACCATGTGTGCAAATAGAGCCTTAGTGGGTGAAATCATCATGATCTCATCGCACAAGATATCTGTGCATGATTATTATCATTAATAAATCTATGAAGACCATATGCATCAATGTTGAATAAAACCACTTCAAAGCCCTGATCTTGTAATCGTGCTTTCGATCGGAAGGAGTGCATGGTGTGCTTCGGCGCAGTGTGGGACGGCATATATATATATATATATATATATATATATTTAAAAATCTAGTTGTCCTCCAGGTTTACGACCAAAACTTAGAAAACAGCTGTTGTGCAAATAGCCAGTGAAGACTTTTGTATTGGTGATCACACTGTTCACATGCTTTGTGGAAGTCCTGATAACAGCCCACTATGCAGAGAGAAGCAGCACCCACCTAAGGGAGGCAGAAGCAAAGGTAGAGGGGGAAAGGCCTTGTGATGACGTAGTAAGAGTGCGTCCTCTATTGAGATGGCAAGAGAGACCCCCAGTAGTTTGCAAACTACCAGTCTGTTTTTTTTCTTTCGCTCTATGCATGGGGAAAAAACTGAAAAATATGCCAGCAACGGTTATCAAAGAAGGGAGTGCTGGCAATATGGTCGTAGGTATGATGTTACTTCTTGTATCACATAGCTGGATGCAATGACAGAAACAGCAAAATACAAGTCAGGCGGCACACTATGCTAAACAGATATTTTACGGGTAAGTGTTTTAAAGCCACGTCCTTAATTACATCGGCCACCCCCCTTTGAGAGACCCCCCCCCCCTTCCTAGTTTTTTCATCCCACTTAAAGCCCTGTTGGAAAACTCTTCTCTTACCTCACTCGTGACTCGTTCCAGGGTCTCTATGGCAGGCAGGGGCGAGGTTGGTTCGAACTTCTTTAGCTGCCAGACCTGTCTCCAGAGCCATCAAATCACCCAGATATCAGCACTGACTGCCCCCAGGCCGGAATGAGCGCGAGAGCGCGTAGCGTGAAGCGCGTGATGCATCACTGCTACGTCGTTCTCATCGCGAGGGCAGGGCTGGCCAAAATAAATTCATGTTTTTTTTTTATGTTGCCCAGGGCCGTCATTGGTAGCGCTCGCGCTACAAGAGTGATTGACGGCCCTGGGCCCTGGAGGCTGGTCAGTGCGAAGTGCGCTCAGTCAGCGCACACTTTCAAACTGGGCCACGCCCGCGCGCGCACGGCACTGGTGACCGGTTGCGGCCGCGGCAGCCGTTATAATTTATTTGGGGACACAGTGTACCCAAATAAATTATAAAGGCCGCCACGGCCGCAACAGGCGACCAGTGCCGCGCGGCCACCCCCAAAATTGTGCCGCCTGGGGCGGACCGCCCTCCTCGCACCCCCCTAGCTACGCCACTGAGAGTTCTTATATTTCTTCCAATATGCCTTGAGCAGAAACAGATATTCCCATCAGACTAACAGAAGGTGACCCTATCCCAAGTAAGCAGTAGTTTCCTACGGTAATTGTACTTGGGTAGTCATAGGCTTTATTTCTGTATAATCGGGAGGAGTTTTCAAATTATCCATGGATGCTGCAGACATTGAAGGGTCTTCAGATGTAATTATACTGCCTTCCTTTTCAGTTATGTCTCTGTGCTTGGCATCTTTCTTCTGCCTAGGAAGAAGAGCATGTAGATCAGAGGTGTCCAACTGAAGTCCATGCTGGCTGGATCCAGGACAGATTTTCAAGATAACCACTAAATTTGTAAATGATTTACAATTGCATTTATAATATGTAATTGTATCTTCTGTAGATAGACTGAACGTCTGGCAATCCCCTAGCCCTCTTGGGCTAATGCTGGACATACTGGACTTTCTATGGATAAAGAGATGATTCAGCTAGCTATATATGGGGTGCTGGCTTGATCTGCTCTGCAACGAGACAAAGCAATGTTTTTCTGGTACAAAAGGAGAAAACAGGTCATTGAATAGTATTGAACCTCAAGTCCTTCCATTTCGTTGTACTATACAGAACCTTCTATGTAGAGGTGTCTCATTTCCCAAGAAATACACTCATGTTAGTCAACTGGTAAGACTATCTAGATCTCTAAGGAAGTCCAGGGTCTCTTGCCATCCAAGTGGGTGACCTGAACTCTTGTAGTATTTCTCTTTGGTAGCATTTACTTCAGGTGCTATGTTGGTTCTTCTTGGATTGAATTCACAACCTAGAATGTTGCTCAAACCAGAAAATAGGGGAAACTTGCATGCTGTTTAGTGTTCTCGGCAAATTCTTCATTGAGAATATACAGAATATTCTTAAGTTCTAGGCATCAAGATGTATATTTTAATTTTATGTTACGTTCAGTATATTCAATGTGGCTTGTATGCCTGTCAGCGCTCTCAATGCAATAGTGTCATTTAAACAGGCTGAGACTTTTAAGGCCTGATTCAGAGTTTGGTGGGCAGAGCACTCTGCACAAATGTGGCAGAGAACCCGGTCCGTCAAAACCTGGGCTCTTCCGCTCTAGTTTGAGTCGGGTGGACCATCAGTTTTCCAATGGCAATGCCCCTAATGGTCCCACTGTTGGACAGTCATAACAACATCAGACCATCCTCTCTATTTATTTGTTTCTGTTCATCATGGCCAGGGAAAAAAATACAAATGACTCCCACACCATGGGTCAAGACTCCCAGGGTGTCAGGGTCATTATAAATTAGTTTTTTCAAAAACAAGCTCTAGTATGGGAGTTTGTTTTCAATAAAGAAAAAGGTTTGCTGAGCAGCCACCTGAAACAAATTTCTAAGTGCCTTCACGTGAGCTGCAGTTGTGGTGGATCCTGTGAATGCAGAGATCACTCCAGTGCCGGTTGCGAGCTCTAAATATGGCGGTCCTATGTCCATTAGGGTGTTGGATGTAATGTCCTCCACCACCCTGACAGACAGGTATGAACTTTTATCTAGACACAACTTTACAAGCCTCAAGGCAACAATCTTCTCAGGCTACATGTAAATAACAGATTCATTCAAAGGAGGAAAGGAAGTTGCTGCATAGACCACGAGTGCCTGCAACTTCAGACAGCTGGACATCTGCACATGGAATAAACGTGCATGCTTGGGGGATGCTGCGAGGCTGCACTGTGAGGAAGAAGTCCATTCACAAAAATAGGAAGGTGGCCCGGGGCAAACTAGATAATGGCTTGTGGTGTTATTGCGAGGTATTTATTGTATAGTGTCGTTATATGGCATCTACTAGTGTGGCGACCTTCCTTCCTGCAGATCTTTGGGACACGAATTTGAGCCTCGTGTTGCAGGGCAAAACCCTCAGGAAGGGGAGGGTGCCTTCACCAAAGCAGCTGGACAAGTCAAGGGGGCTTTTGTTGATGTATTAAAGCGCTAAGGCCTAGATTGCAGTGCAGATTCACTCTTGAATGATCAACATGTGCTTTCTACATGTAACGCCGCACTCATCAAGGGTGGCAAAGGATACAGGAGACAGGGCTAGGGCTGGGAGCTGAGGAGTCTGTTGGAAGAGGCACCCTCTCTGATTAGATTAGATTGGAATTGCTTGCCAATTACCCTGGCAAGGAGAGCGTGGTTTACGTAGCTTAGCCTAGGCTTTATTAGGGGTTTCCAGGGGCCTGGCGGTTACACTGGGTGCACAGTTGGGCAGAAAATTCAGCTTTGCTGAACCTCTCCAAGGCCTCCTTGTTGAGCAGACTGGAGAAGGAGGTGGACGAAGCACCTATGATGGGTTGGCTGCTCGCCCGCGTGGAGTTTGCCTCTTCTCACTGACCTCACATTAGGGGATTGAACATCGAAATCATTTTGTGTAATTCTGAAAGAATGTAGATGTCTGCCCAAATTAGACTGTTTACATAATATGTGTGGTTTCTTCTTCAGTGAGGGAGATTGGTTGCTTGTGTGTTTGTGTTTGTGTGTGTGCACGTATGAGAGAGACACATATGCTATTTCTTAGATAAGGTGTGAAGGGGGTTTACTGTACTGTGGTGATGGTAACATGGAAGGCAGGGACTCAACTGAACAGCTCGAGAAACATAACGTCAGACAGACAGACACATCTGGATCACTTTATCGGTGTAAATTCACCAGACAGGACAGCTCTTAATTACACCCTACGTCTGCTCTGCCTCACAGCTGTGACAGCTTTGAGCTGCTCTGGTGTGCCTACTGCCAGCTCGGCTTACCTCATTTTCAATGTGGGCACAGTTTCTGCTTTTCGAAAGTACAGGCCAGTGCCAGCTTGCTCCTCCCCTGTATATTGTTGGTCCATTGTCCAGCGGGACGTGTTGTATGTAAATGTAACACTGTGTAACGATGTAGAACCAAGCTGTGCATTTGTTTTCTACAGGTTTGTCGAGCGGCGGCAAATAATGCGCATGCACGTTCTCAGTATATCTGGCAGTGCATCGGATGAGTACGCGAGAGCATAAATAAGCAGTGGCAAAACGAATAGGTCTCACCTATGCGAAATCTATTGACTTTGCCAACAGGGCCGTAGTGGGAACTCAAAGAAGCCCTGGCAATTTCCCCGGCCAGCCCCTGGGGAAGCACCGCCTGGCTCGGGGAGGCTGGAAATGCTTGCTTACTGCTTTTGTTTTTGGGGGGCGATATTGCAGCACCACTGCAAAACCGGCCCCCAGTTACAAAAGCAGCCCCCACTCTTCCATACTCCCGGGGAAACGGCTGATGGCTGGAACAGCTAGTCCGGCCCTCTTTGACAATATGTTTTGGACATGTTGTACGCCAGCATGGCTGTTGTGAGGCATGGCTAAAAGCTAGTGGGGTAAATGACAGTCGGGTGGAGTGGAGTGTATGGAGAGACGTGGAGTGGCGTAAGGTGGTTTAGAGTAGACTTGAGTTGCATAGAATGTGTGTGAGTGGCTTGGAGTGGCTTAGAGTGGTTTAGTGTGTTGTGGAGTGTTGTGGAGGGAGTCGAGTGTTGTAGAGTGGAAGCGCATAGAGTGGAGTAGAGTTGAGTGGGCTAGAGTGGAGTAGAGTGTCAGAATTGAGTAGTGTTGTAGAGTGGAGTGGCATAGAGTGTCATAGTGTGGCGCAGAGTGGAGTGATGTAGAGGGTATTGCATAGAGTGGAGTAGAGTGTTGTAGAGTGGCATAGAGAAGAATAGATGGTTGTACAGTGGAGAGGCACAGAGTAGAGTAGGGGGAGAGAGTAGAACGGCATAGAGTGGAGTAGAGTGTCAGAGTTGAGTAGTGTTGTAGAGTGGAGTGGCATAGAGTGTCATAGTGTGGTGCAGAGTGGAGTGATGAAGAGGGTATTGCAGAGAGTGGAGTAGAGTGTTGTAGAGTGGCATAGCGCAGATTAGATGGTCGTACAGTGGAGAGGCGTAGAGTAGGGAGGGAGAGTAGAATGGCATAGAGTGGAGTAGAGTGTTGTAGAGTGCAGTGGTGTAGAGTAGAGGAGTCAAGTGGAGTAGTCATAGAATAGAGTAAAATGGCATGAAGTGACATAGAGGGACAGAGAGGGAGTGCCGTAGAGTGGAGTAGTGTTTAATGGAGTACAGCATCATAGAGTGGAGTATTGTAGAGTGTAGTGTTGTAGAGAGGAATGTCATAGAGTGAAGTAGAGCGGCCTAGAGTGAAGAGGCATAAAGTACAGTGGTGCAGAGTAGATTGATGTAGAGTGCAGTGGTGTAGAGTGCAGTGGCAGAGACTAGATTGTTTCAGGGTAGAGTGAAGTGGTGTAGAGTGGAGTGGTGCTGTGTAGAGTGCAGAGGTATAGAGTAGAGTGAAGTAGAGTGCAGTGGCATAGAGTAGAGTAGTGCAGAGTGCAGTGGCATGGAGTGCAGTGGTGCAGAATAGACTAGCATGGAGTGATGCAGAGTGTAGTGGCGTAGAGTGTAGTGGCATAGAGCACAGTAGAGTGGCGTAGTATTGATTGCAGTGGCATAGAGGGCCGGGGCATAGAGTGCAGTGGTGGAGTAGAGTGGTGCTGAGTAGAGTGGTACAGAGAGCAGTGGCATAGAGTACAGAGGTGCAGAGTAGAATAGAGTGCCACAGAGTGCAGTGGCATAGAGCGCAATGGTGTAGAGTGGCATTGCTTGCAGTTGTGTAGAGTTCAGTGACGTAGAGTGTTGCAGAGTAGAGTATAGTGGTGTAAAGTGCAGTGGTGCAGAGTAGTTGGTGTAGAGTGCAGTGTCGTAAAGTGCATTAATTTAGAGTAAAGTGGTGTTGAGTGGATTGGTGTAAAGTGCAGTGCTTTAGAATAGAGTGGCATAAAGTAGAATGGAGAAGAGAGGCTTACATTGGGGTAGCATAGAGTGCAGTGGCATAGAGTGGAGTAGTGCAAAGTGGAATATAATGGCAGAGAGTGCAGTGGCAAAGAGTAGATTGTTTCAGAGTAGAGTGAAGTAGCGTAGAGTAGAGTGGAGCAGTGAAAAATGGAGTGGTGCAGGGTAGAGTGGAGTGGCATAGGGTAGTGGTGTAGAGTAGATTAGAGTGGCAAAAGTGCAGTGGCATGGAGTAGAATCGCATAGAGTGGAGTAGAATAGAGTAGATAATTTCATAGAGTGAAGTGGCGTAGAGTGGTGTAGAGTTGAGTGGTGCAGGGTAGAGTGCAGTGGCATGGAGTAATTGCAAATAATGTAGTGGCATAAAGTGCAGTGTTGCAGAGTAGAGTGTTACAGAGTGGAGTGGCGTAGAATAGAGCGGTGTAGAGTGGAGTGGCATAGACTAGAGTGGCATAGAGTGCAGTGACGAAGAGTGCAATCGTGCACAATAGAGTAGGTTAGAGTGCACTGATAGAGAAGAGTAGAGTGGTGGGAAGTAGAGAGGCATAGAGTGAAATGGCGTAGAATGCAGTGTCACAGAGTGATTAAAATGGCGTAGAGTGTAGTGGTGTAGAGTGTAGTGGTGTAGAGTGAAGTGGTGTAAAGTGCAGTAGAGTAACATAGAGTAGATAGCATAGAGTACAGTGGAGGAGAGTGTTGCAGAGTAGAGTGCCGTAGAGTGCATTGGTGGATAGTGCAGTCGTGTAGAGTGGTAATGAATAAAGTGACGTAGAGTGCAATGGTGTAGAGTAGAGTGGCATAGAGTAGAGTTTTGTAGAGTAGAGTACAATGGCGTACAGTGCTGTGGTGCAGAGTAGATTGGCATACAGTGCAGTGGCGTAGAGTGTATTGGTTTTGATTAAAGTGAGTGCAGTGGTGTACAGCACAGCAGTGTAGAATAGAGTGACATAGAGTGGAGTGGCCCAGGGTAAATTGCAGAGGCGTAGAGTGGAGTGGTGTAGAGTGAAATCACACAAAGTAGAATAGAGTGGCGTAGAGTTCATTGGTGTAAAGTAGATTGTTTCAGAGTAGAGTGCACTTTCGTAGAGTGCAGTGTCATGGAGTGCAGTGGTGCAGAGTGGATTAGAATGCCATCAAGTTGATTTGCGTAGAGACAGTGCATAGAGTGGAGTGATGTAGAGTACAGTAGCGTAGAGTGCTGTGGCATACAGTGCATTGGCGTAGAGTGTAGTAGAGTGGTGCTGAATCAAGTGCAGTGAATAGAGTGCAGTGGTGTAGAGAAGAGTGGTGGAAAGTTTAGTGACAGAGAGTGCAGTGCAGCCGAGTAGAATGGCGAAGATTGAAGTGGCATAAAGTGGAGTGGTGCAGCGGAGGGAGGAGTGATGCAGAGTATAGTGGCATAAAGTGCATTGGTATAGAGTGACATTGAGTGGTGCAGAGTAGAATGCAGTGGCATAGAGTGTAGTGGCATAGATTAAAGTGGCAACTACATAAAAGGGACTGGGGGTCTACAGAGAAACACAGTAAGTGATGTATATGCTGATGGAAGGTCTTCTTTTACCCCGGGCAATCCGAGCTGAGCATGATTGCCATCAAATTGTATCATGTGATAGAGCTAAATTGTCAAGCCCTGTAGGTCATTATTATCACGTGGTAATCTGCCACATCCATGAGGGTGACCTTTAGATCATAAGGGTCCCCTCCGTGGCGAGCTCAAATGCTCTTCGTGGATGCCATTCCCCACCGAGGCAAACAATTAATGCCACAATGTGTGCAAAAAAACATAGAAAAAACTATGAAAAAAACTATGTAATGCAGTGCAGTGAAATATAAAAAGGTTATGTGAAAAGATGTTTTGGCAATATCTCTTTCCTCACACCTAGTAAAACCAAAAGGAGTAAAACTCAAGCTCCCGCTATTGATTCATAGTAGAGCACTATAACTCCTTATATATGGTCAACATGTTTCAGCCTAAACGGAAATGATCCAGGCTTTCTTCAGGACCAAATCGCAGCTACTGCATATTAACCAAGCAACTTCTAAACACTATAAAAAGAAGAACCATACAACCTCGCTTGATGCGAAGCCTTCAAGTGCAGGATGCAATCATCACCCTGAGTGGTCAACCGACGGACAGAGCGGGGCCTCATCTACACCCGAGGAAGGTTCCAGGGAGGTGAGGTTTGGGCCTTGACCACTCAGGGTGATGAAGCGAGGTTGTATGGTTCTTCTTTTTATAGTGTTTAGAAGTTGCTTGGTTAATATGCAGTAGCTGCGATTTGGTCCTGAAGAAAGCCTGGATCATTTCCGTTTAGGCTGAAACATGTTGACCATATATAAGGAGTTATAGTGCTCTACTATGAATCAATAGCGGGAGCTTGAGTTTTACTCCTTTTGGTTTTACTAGGTGTGAGGAAAGAGATATTGCCAAAACATCTTTTCACATAACCTTTTTATATTTCACTGCACTGCATTACATAGTTTTTTTCATAGTTTTTTCTATGTTTTTTTGCACACATTGTGGCATTAATTGTTTGCCTCGGTGGGGAATGGCATCCACGAAGAGCATTTGAGCTCACCACGGAGGGGACCCTTATGATCTAAAGGTCACCCTCATGGATGTGGCAGATTACCACGTGATAATAATGACCTACAGGGCTTGACAATTTAGCTCTATCACATGATACAATTTGATGGCAATCATGCTCAGCTCGGATTGCCAGGGGTAAAAGAAGACCTTCCATCAGCATATACATCACTTACTGTGTTTCTCTGTAGACCCCCAGTCCCTTTTATGTAGTTGCTTCAGTTTGGAATAGGGGATTTGGACTTGGGCAGGTCTTTAAATTATTTTCCCTTAGACCCTCCTCTCACTTGTTGTATTAATAGATTAAAGTGGCATCAAGTTCAATGGCACAGAGTACAGTGTTGTAGAGTAGACTGTCATAGAGTGCAGTGGTTTAAAGTAGAGTAGTGTAGAGTGCATTGGCATGGAGTGCAGTGGTGTACAATGGTGTAGAGTGCAGTGGCGTAGAGTGCAGTGGTGTAAATTTGTTGCAAAATAGAGTATAGTGGTGTAGAGGGCGCTTGTGCAGAGCATAGTGCAGATGCACTGAGTAGAGTACTGTGGCACATAGCGAAGTGGCGCCGAGTGGAGTGGTGCAGAGTGCAGTGGTGCCGAATGCAGTGGCGTAGAGTAGATTGTTTCAGAGTAGAGTGGAGTGATGCACCTTGGAGTACAGTGGTGTAGAATAGAGTGCAGAGTAGATTAGGGTTCCATAGAGTGAATTGGGTTGTAGTGAAGTGGCACAGAGTGAAGTGTTGTAAAGTAGGGAGTTATAGAGTGGAGTGGGGCAGAGTGGAGTGGTGTAGAGTGGAGTGGCGAAGATTGCAGTGGTGTATAGTAGAGTAGTGTGGGGTAGCGTGCATTGGCATTGAGTAGAGTGGTGTATATTAGAAAGGTATAGAGTGAAGTGGCATCGAGTAGAGTGGTGTGAGTAGAGTGCAGTGACGCAGTGTGGAGTGGCATAGTGTGGAGTGGGGTGAAGTATACATGGTGTTGCAGTGCACTGCCATTACTAACAACACATCTCTAATTGAAATGGCCATTGCGTTTGTACAGATATACAGTTTTACTGCGCGCAAACAATAATGTGTGGGCCTATTACCATGTCGACTGGACTTATGTCCACCCAACACTGTCTCGGAAATGGGACCAACAAACCTCCAGTCGGCAGTCCCGACCGCCTCATCATGATGCGGCTGAACACTGTTCGGTCGCATACTCTCATTCATCTATCGGAGCTCATGTTACGCCCATAAACCAGCCGTAACACAACCTCCCATACAGGAATGGGAGTCTGTATTTATCCCTGCACCGTGTGGCAGGCACCTTAGGGATGAACAGGGGGACACCATAGGTCCCCACCTCCACCCCCCAACCGGAGGCTCCAGAGGTAAGGGGGGCCTGCTAGGTGCCCCCATACTCACTCTCCTACAGACTTTCCATGGCGGAAAGGCCGGCATGGAAAGCCTGCCGGAGACGGATTATTGTAATCCCATGGGCGGATTACGGGCCAGCCTCTGACTGGCCGACAGGCTCCTTGAATCCGAACTAAGGGAAAGAAGTAAGGTGTTTCAAGCATGGCCAGAGCCTCCCTGCTGAACATCAAACATATCCCCCAGAAGGTAATCACTTAATGCAAAATGCACAGGCTGCAGAGACACAGCAGACGCATAACATTGTATTTACACTCACAAGTAGAAAGAATGCTTTCAAAATAATGATGGACAGAATTTAGAGAGGGTTCCTTCTTGAAAATTCAGAACAAGCCTTGTTTAGCACTTACAATGCAGAGGTGTATGTGTACTCCTGTGACAGAGCTTTTAATTTCACAATATCAATGTTAAGTTGTGCAAGAACAAACGTCTTTGTTCTGTTGTGCATCTTGCAAACTATATGTTTTCTTCAGCACTTCTGAGCTATGTGTTTGTGAAACCTGTGCATGAGTATGTATTCCAGCCTGAAGATGTAATGATAAATGCGGTGACTGTTTTATTTATTTAAACAATTTTCCTTAATAATTTGTTACAGCTTTCAGATGGACTAATATAAATCTCAGAATGCTAACCAAGTAAATGTTGTATGTCCAGAATCTGGAAATACTAATATATGTGGGGTTTCTTAGGGAGCGCCCAAACTGTACAATACATTGTATAATATTATAGTAGATCACTGATTTATAGCAGACTCACTATTTATGGTGCACTCTTCATTGGATGATAGATATCAAACCATGGATTATAGTGAAAGTATAAAAACCTTTAATTCTGCTTTACCTAAATTATCTGCTGGTGCATGCCAGGCCTCCCTCACCCTTATTGGCTGTCAAGAAGAATGCAATGATTGTGATATTTATCACATTCAGCATTTTTCCCAGAACATGATAATGCCCTCCACTAATCCTCATGCAGGAACGCACCCATGCCAATTTGGGGCCCAAATCTGTCTTTTGCTGGGACTCCTGAGTGTGGACTATCAGACATTTATTTGTTTTCAATGGGTTTGGAGTGATTGCAGATATATGGGCAATCAGTAAAACATCAAAAGCAACTGAAAGAAGTATGCCAGTTTTGAGCACCTGTATTGTGGTTTTCAAGGATGATCCTAGTTCCATATGGAAAACTATTAAAACCATATATTTAAGGAATCTCTATATCCTAAGGTTTCTGTCACTTGGTTCCAGCCCCCCTTCATCCTAATTGGCAAGCCAGAAGTAAGCATTGAATATGACATTTGTCAGGTATTCAGTCTTCTGGACTTCAAAACATGGTAATTCCCTCCAGTCTTACTCACCTAGGAACATATCCCTTTAAACACTTGATCTAAATCTGACTTCCCCTATGTTCCTTGAAATTGGGGATACTACACATGTATGAGTTTGTTATGGGTTTGAGTGGAGTTCTACCTATTTGAAACCTAGGAATGTTTTGCTTAGGCGAATTTCAAAGGGAATGACTGGAATATTTGTGCTCGGGTTCAGCTGGCTTTCAGGTAAATCTTCAAACACCAGACATTTCTGTAAGCTAGAGACCTTGGGAGATCCAGCAGGGCAAACATTAATAGTTTAAATAATATAGTCAGGTATTAATATCATTGCAGTGATATCATGATGTCTATAATATTGTGTTTTTAAATATGACTGTAAGTAATATTGTAAGTTATTGTGTATGTTTCTTTGTATTTTGTGGGATTTTAAGTTTTTTAGAAGCAGATTGTAAGATTAGTAGGAAAATTGTGTGCTAAGTTTTTGAATGGTTTGTTTTCTTTTAATTTTTAAAGTAATGTTTAGTGTTGTTTTTAAATAATTCTTCAATATTTTTTGGGGGAAAATTCATTTTTATACTGAATATAAATTTTGAGTTTAGGTTTTGTAATTATGTTTGAAAAATAAAATAAATGTATTATTTAATTTTTATAAAAATAATGTATAATTTTCAATGCATCGATATAAGTTTTTTATATTTTCTTATTTTAATGTACTATTAGATATTCTGGCAAGACGGAAGTCCTCCTCTTCGAAAATAAGACATCCCATGGGAGTACAAAATCATGGGGAATTCTATTTTTTATTTAGTTTTAGATTTTAAATTTAGTTTTATTGTGTTTGCTAATATTTTGAGGTTCTATAATTATGTGCAATGCTATTGTCTTATAAATATAACTTCTTTATGTTTGATTTATTTTAGTGTGTGTTACTTGTTTTAATGGAATTTAAAAAAAATGTATATATATATTATCATGAAGATATGTTTATTTTTTTATTCAGAATGATAAAAAAAGTTAATAATTTAATATTTATAAAATTGTGTAGGTTTTTGTCATTAAATTAATTTAAGTGAGGATTCTGTTTGTTTTATTTAGTGGTGAGTTTTTGAAAGCGGTGTTTTGGTTATTCCTTTCAGGCAGTGTAGGCCATGGTTGTTATTAAATAGTTGGACTTTATGGAGGCTTCCATCAGGGGTGCTCCACTATGCACCATATAGGGAGGACATCCACACTGCTATTGCGGAATACTTCACCCTTAATTCCCAGATGGGTCTTCCGTGGGTACTCTTTGGTAGGCCTTCAAGGTGGTTACAGGGGGGTCCGCATATCTAAACAGCTGGGTGTCTTGAAATCTTTGAGTCATCAACTGACACACCAGGAAACAGATATCCGTACTCAACCTAAGAATCTGGGATCATCCTAAACAATAATCTCAACATCGTGGAACAAATCAACGCAGTGAGACCTCCTCCTTCCACGCCTTATGCATAGTGTGAAAGATATTCAAATGGATGTCACAGAACACCAGAAGGACCATCATGCAAGCACTCATCACAAGCAGGTTTAACTATAGCAATGCAGTCTATCCAGAAATCTCCAAGCAGCTTCTGTACGGACACCAGACCATCAAAAATGCTGAGGCAATACTCCTTCTCAACCTCCCACGCAGAGCACACATCGCACCTTACCTTAAGGAGTTTCACTGGCTCCCCATTCACAAGAGCTGCCAATTCAAACTTGTCACACACACATACAAAGCCTTGCACCACACTGGACCAGCCTACCTTAACAGCCGCATACACTTTCACCAGCCTTCCAGACACCTACGCTCAGCCTCAGACTCACTTGTGCACACCCCGCATTCATAAAAGCATAGCAGGAGGTCACTCATTTTCCTACATCGCACCCAAAACATGGAACAACCTCCCTCAACACAGTAGAGGCTCCCCCTCACTTCATGAACTGAAGACCTGGCTCTTTTAATAGCTCCTTGTGGACTACAATCCTACATACCTGCACAAGTATCTTCACGGGTGATTAGTGTGCCACAGAAAATCGGAATAACATAGCGTAACATAACATAACAAGCATTTTTAATGTGTTAATTTTAAGAATTGTATTTGTTTTTAGTTTGCTTTTTGGAAATCTGCTAGATTTTTATATAAAGTGTGGTAGATTGTAATGTGACTGTTCAATGGACCCTCCCCAAAGTCCAACATTTTCCCTTGTGTGTTTAAGTTTAGAGTGGGAATAGTTAAGAAGCCCCTTCCCTGCCAAAGTCCAATACTTTCCCCAGTGTTGTTAAGTTTGGGGTGCAAATAGTAAATCTGATAGCCCCAACTCTTATACTCTCCCCAAAATAGTTAAGTTTGGATTGGGAACAGTGGGTCTGACTCCCCCAATGTCCAACAATCCCAAATTATCGATTACATCTGATACACCTTGGATTCCTTCATAGACTGCATCGTACATCCTCTAATGTTATGTAAAATGAGCCTCATAGAGCTCGCTAGATGCATCTAATGTAGAGTGCTGGATGCAAATTTTCTACACCTGGAATATAACTGCCCTGGAGTGACGGTCTTTTGGGAGTCTGTGTTGGACACTGTGGACATTATTACTGAATATCAGATCAGAAGATCCACGTTAGTGGTCCTACTGGGATATATTAAGGATGTCCCAAAGGGAGTGCGACATCTCATGGCCATACTCCTTATCCTTGCTAAGAGACAGCATGCTATGCATTGGGGTTGATGACCGGTACCCACAACCCAATTCTGGCTGCAGGATGCCATATACCGCAGTGAACAGTTGGATGCGTTTGGGTAACTTATGCATCCTAGCTCGAGCCCCAAGGACATATAGGGAACTCTGGTTACACATTTGGCCCACTGGGAAACCTCCAATCACCCCAACTCCCAGGCTGCAACTGGCGAGGACTCTGCCCTATAGCACCCTATAGCATGGGAGCCTGTTTACTGTGATGAACACTGCAAGTATAAAATAGCGGCAGACGACAATATCACTGTAACTCCTACCCTGCTGCTTTTTAATCCTCTGTGAAGTGATATACCGCAGGAGACCTGAGAGCTCTTAGAGGAATGTACTGTTAGGCTAATGCTGCCTACGACTGGACTATTATCTTTTATGTATCCCACAAGATGTGTGCTGCCTTGAAATGCTCATATGGTACTTCTAAATTAAGGGAATGTTTGTAAGTTTGTACCTTTTATGTCTTGTAATATTTAGTAAAGCAAAATAAAAAAATAGTTGGACTTTGCTTGCTCGCATTTTGTACACAACTTGAATTTCAGTGACGTTTAGTGGGTGATTGTGTTCCCTTACACTTTCTACAATATCTTCCTTGGTTGTGGCTCTGCCATTGCAACCATTCAAGCATTTTCAGTGCATTTCCAATGCTTCCTTTCACCATAAGTGATTTGTTTGCTGTAGGTATATCTCTTACAACTTAGGGCCCAATTCCGATGTCGTTCGGAAGGCCTACGAATCGGACTTGGCTTTTCCAGATCCGATTCGCAGCCCTTGTTTCCGTCCAAATCGTACACAGGTCCAAACGACCCAGTACGATGCACACATCTCGTATGCGCCGACCGAATCGTTTCCCAACCCGATCCTGTCTGTACGACTTGTTCATAGACGAATCGTGCCATGCAATGGAGCCGTATTCAACCGAGCGAGTACGATGCACGATTCAGACAGCCGCATCGACCCGGTCTCAGCGAGACAACCGGCTGTCGGAAGCGTACTTCGGGGAACCGTAGCAGGCCCACCTTCATCTGAATCTGTCACGGGGGGGTGCCCATGGGTTCCCCCGTTCTATGCACGCACAGTGTGGCGGGCACCATGGGGTGCCCGGCACAGGGTGTATACTTTTCCCCACCCACCCCTTTTTGCTATAGGAGCCTGTGTACGCGTCGGTACACTGGCTCCCGTGAAGTTCAATGGGAGTCCGAGCGAACCAAGTCCGTAAGCATGCGGATGCATCGTATTCGCTCGCTCGGAATCCAGGTGCAGGAATCACTCGTAAAGCCCTACGGATCTAAGTCATACGGAGGGCTTTCCTAGCGAGATCGGAATCGGGCCCTTAATAGTTGTTTTTCTTTTGTGATTTGATGTATATTGCAGTTTCTGGTATAAAAGTATACGTTATTGTCATCTTTACATTATATGTTATTCAAAAAAATGTATTACATTTTTACAAAAAAAAATTATTATGTATATACAGTACAGTACATACAGTTTCGGTTTTTCAAGTAGGTCGGTTATTTCAGAATTATTTAGAGGGATGTTCTTTTTCTTCTTTTCATTTTTCTTTTTTTTTTATTTACAGTTGAGAAAGAGAAAAGTTTTAGTTATAGTTCTCTATTTGATTTTTTTGTTTTTAACTTTTTTGTACTCATTACTAAGGGTAACAATGTTTGTAATATATTGCTCTTAGAGGTTAATGTTTACTTTTTATTATGCTTACATTTCTTTTTGAATTGTTTAGTGGCTTGAATTTATTTGTTCCTTGTTTGGTGTTGTTTTTGGATGATCTTGTTTGGAGATATAAGTTGCAAGTACTTGATGGGCCTTAAAAGTTACTTTGTAAATGTTCGAGGTATTTTTTTCTGAAGAGTGTTGCAGCCGTTCATATAGTAACTTCAGTGTG
Source organism: Triturus cristatus (assembly GCF_964204655.1). NCBI lineage: Eukaryota > Metazoa > Chordata > Amphibia > Caudata > Salamandridae > Triturus > Triturus cristatus. The sequence continues at coordinate 1,053,331,427 of NC_140592.1, forward strand.
GCAAAGTGATGTTTTCCAGCAGTCATGGCTTGCTTCTGCAGCAGTTAGTTGGACATTTTCATTAATTTTTATAGCATTTTTTAAGTGATAAAGTGTTTCTATTTATTAACTTTTTTAAGTTTAGTGTATTTGATTGTTTGTTTAGTAGTTTGACTTTTTTTTACCTTATATGGTAAACACTAATAATTTTTCTTCTGTTCACAGTGATTTGGGGGGGTACATTTATTTATATACTTTCATATTAGGAATATATATATTAGTTGTAGTGAGCAAAGTGGTTTCATCCGCCGAAACGCGTCTAGGCGATCTAATGGAATAAATACTTCTCTTTGACAGAATGTCCCACGGTGTCAGCGCCTGCATTGTGTACTTGGAATCAGGATTGGTACTATATATATATATATATATTCACTTAAAAAACCATAGGTTTCACACATGTTATAGTTAGCTGGACATTTCCCTTGTAAAAAACCAATGAAATTCCCCCGTTATAGTTAGTGCAGGCAACTATAACTCACGGGACCGCAATCCTCTGCTGATGACGTCAGATATTACATCACTGATTACATATGTGTCTTTCTGAAAAATAAATATTTGTAATATAAGTATAGCTAAAGATTAATGGAAGAAGACATGGGTAAATAGGTGTCTAAATACAGTGATGTAATAGCTGACGTCATCAGCAGAGGATTGCGGTCGCGTGAGTTATAGTTGCCTGCACTAACTATAACGGGGGAATTTCATTGGTTTTTTACGAGGGAAATGTCCAGCTAACTATAACATGTGTGAAACCTATGGTTTTTTAAGTGAATTTGCAAGGTTTTTTAAATGCTAATTCCTAACTATAACGTGTGTGAAACCTATGGTTTTTTAATTGAATTTGTACAGTTTTTTAAATGCTAAGTTATGTATTTATTAATTTATTTTTTTAGGTTTTTCACCGTGCGCGCACCGTGTGCGCGCAGTTTGCGCTCGGTGCGCTTCGCGCGCCGAGCGCCCACGGTGCGTTGTGCATGCGCGCACGGTGCGCGCATCCCGCGCTTTTTCGTCAAAATAATAAATGTTTTTTTGACCCTTGGGGGTCCTTCAGTGACCCCCTGACAAAGGCTAGGGGGGCAGGAACTGTCCACTGTGCCCCCTTTTCATGTTCTACACCTTTGTTTTTCACTGCCTCAGACTGCGAGAGACAAAATGGCGGCCAACACTTCCTGATTTCGACCGATTAGAATGTTTACTGACATCTAACAACCAATCAGAATTGCGCTCGCGCACGGCACCCTGCGCGCACGGTGCGCGCACGGTGCGCGCTTATAGATATATATGTACTTTTAACTGAAATTTTCTCAGGAACTACTGAACAGATTGACTCCAGATATTCAAAAGGCACATCCCTGACCTGAGGACTACCTCTCTGCCAAATTTCAAGTAATTCTGTTCAGCAGTTCGGGCTGTACCTTGGACTAAAGGTCCCTATGGAAAAATACATGGGGAAAACGTGTTTTGGGACCCCCCTTTTTTCTCGGCCCCCACTTGACTAATCACCCCGAGACATTCAGGGTAGGAGCGGAGCGCCCCACCTATTTTGAAAAATTCGCGAGGATTCGTCAACCGGTGCCAAAGTTATTCAAAATAGAATTTTCAGACTTCCTATGGAAACACGGTCCTAACTATAACTATCAACTGGCGACCGCCAGTAGATTATATATATATATATATATATATATATATATTTATATATTTATATATATATATCCTACTGGCGGTCACCAGTAGGTAGTTATAGTTAGAACCTAGTTTCCATAGGAAAAGCATTTTTTGATCTGGTAATAACTTTGGTGTTGTTTGACGAATGTTCACGACATTCTCCCAAAAAAATGTCTACCCAGGTCAGCTCGTATCCTGAAAGTTTGGGGGTGATTCGTCAAGCGGGGGCTGTGAAAAAAGGGTGGTCCCAAAACACATTTTCTCCATGTTAATTTCGATAGGAAATTTTGAGACAGGCTATAGCCCGAACTGCTGAACGGAATTACCCCAAATTTGGCAAAAAGGTGGAGCTTGGTTCAGTAAGCGACCTTTTTTTTTAAATGGGGTAAATCCGTTCAGTAGTTGCTGAGAAATTTTAAAAATAACAGTCAAAAAATTAATTTCCCATAGGAAACTGTGGGCAAGGCTACAGCCGAAACTGCTGAACGGAATTACCCCAAATTTGGCAAAAAGGTTGGTTCAGAAAGCAACCTTTTTTAAATGGTGTAAATCCGTTCAGTAGTTGCTGAGAAATTCAAAAAATAAAAGTTTTGATATCTAGGGCAGCGGTGGAGTCGCGAACCCTCCCGACTACGAGCTTCATTCTAATTGGATGTCACGACCACAAGCTTCATTCTAATTGGCTGGCAAAACTCCAAACCAGGAAGTGTTGGAAGCGACTCACCAGAAAACAGAGAAACAAAGATATAAAACAAGAGAAGGGGGCAGAGTAGAAACACCTGGAGCCCCTAGGCCCGCTCAGGGGGTCCCAGAAGGACCCCCAGGGCCCAAAAAAGCATTTTTATTTTTTTTAAAAATCGGCGCAATACGCGCTGGGGTCGCGAACTCTGCCGAAATTGTTTAAAAAACAATGAAGGCACAACACGCGGGTTCCCGTGTTTTATTTTAATGTGGCCCCCTGGGTGGGCTAGGTCCCGGGGGCATTTCTTTAAAATAATAGCGGGGGCCCGCTGGGGCTCCCGCAGCCCTGGGGACCACCACCTCCCCGGGGCTTTACTCATGTTGGGAGAGGGGGCGCGCGGACCTCCTCCTGGAGCCCGTGATGGCCCTGGGGAACGCCACCCCCCAGGACCAGCTCCTGCAGTGTCCTGGGGTGCCCACCCCCTGGACACTGCTGTTTGCTATGACAGGGCGAGAGCCGCGTGGCTCCCACCCTGTCATAGCAAACTTGCTTTGGATTTTGGGAGCGAGAGCAGGGAAACCTGCTCTCGCTTCCAAAATTCAAAGCTGATTGCTTTTCCAAACGTGGAGCTGCATGTCAGCAGCTCCCCATGTGGAAAAGCAATGCTGGCTCCTGCAAAACGCGGGGAGCCGGCTGGACCGTGGGGGCATTGGGGCTCCCCCCACGGTCCCCAACGGTGAGACCAGGCCCAGGGGGATGGGGTCCTCGGGGCCAGGATTTGCCACAGGAGGGGGGCCGACGCAGCCCTCTTCTCTTTTAAGTTTTGCGCGCCTCTCAGCGCGGAACTCGAGTACTTCTTAAGTCTTTCAAACACCGAGGGGTATATTCTAAAGGACACATCGCCGAGTAAATGGCACTTTATCGCAACCAAAATGGTGATGAATTTAATGCACCATTCACAAGCTGGAGCAAACAGCCCATATCACCAGTTTAACAGCGATAGCAGCCTCAAAAAGCATCCTCACGAATGATCCCGGCAAATATTGCGAAAGACATGTAGAGTAGGCGTACCCGTGCAAAAAGCAGCGAACACATCACTTTGCAAGTTTCTCAACCACCAGCAAGATCGTCGAAGAGAGTACAAAACAGGTGATACGGTGTGTTAGTAGTAGGAAGTTTACACCTGCTCTGAGCTGGTGTAAAGTCGGACTACAACCTGCAACATGAATGGGAGCCCAGCCCAGAGCCACACCTGAATGACAACAGATGCAATGGAGCCAACGATCAAGCAGCTCGGATACCCAACACTGCTCCATCACCCCCCACCACCAGCCCCTTGTCCGCCATCCCCCCCTCAACGCCACCCCCCACAAACAAATGTGAGAGCAACCTTAGGAAATCTGGAACGTAACAAATTCGGTGATGTCGCACAATTAGAATTAAGAACATGCATGTGAGGTTGGACAAATAAGAATCTCAGTCATCTATGTATACCTGGGTTTCAGGTGACCCCAATATTGCAGCTATCCACATTCAAAACTCAACCTAATTCTAAGAATCTTTCTTGTGCTTTCCACAGGCATGTACGTCTGCCTTTTGGGCAATAGGCCCACCTACTGCCTTTCTGAAACAAACATTCTGCCCCAAAAAGGGGTTAGTTTCTGATAAACAATAAACAAAGGACCCAAGCGTGCTGCAAATTTCCTCACAAGAAGTATATCGTTCCCTTTTTGAGGCGGCTAGGCTTTTCCTGAAAGTGTGCGCATACTTCTATTCACAAACATTTTACTGACATATTGTGACTCTGGAAATGGTGGGGGATTTACTCCTGCATTCAGAAATTTACTTCTGTCACCAGCAGAAACTAATAAGTTTGCTGGGTGGGAATGGGAAGGAAACACCACCAGAATAGGTGTGGGTGTAAAAGAGGAGGTTTATCATTATTGAAAAAAAAAATTCTATGTGGAGAAAAATGTTTGCCAAGCACATTTAAACTTTAAACTCAACAAGAACAATTATTAAACTGTGCATTCTTTCTTACATACTTATTTTGAAACTGATGTTATTGATATTATTCAATGATCACAAATGTGTGCCAGGGCTTGTTTCCAAATTTGTACGGATCTGTTGATCTGAATGGTGAGGTGTTGGATGATTACCTCTTCCCTGGGCACCTACAGCATAAATAATTTAGCCACAAAATACTTACTGTATTTAGCGAGCGCCCTGTCCATCCAGTTTATAATCATCCCAACTAGTAATCAACCACGGGTTTCTATCTGGTGGGGCGGCTCCTACGTTAACACACTCCAGAGATAATATGGACAGAAATAAGGAAACAACTGATCTATTTGATAGCCTAGCAAGAGGTGAAACAATCGTCACCTCCTTAGCTAGTGGAAATCCCTACAAAAAGAAAGAAGGATTGAGGGATAAATTCATAAAATTGGAAAAGCTACGTATTTCAGAGAATTCCAAATGGTGGGATGGTGCGACACTTGAGCTGGATATCAGGCTCAACAGGATACCGAGGGGGCTCCGTTCGCAGATATTACCTACTTATGATGATTTGGATGAGGACCTTTTGTTAATCTGGGAAAAAGAACTGACCTCTAATTCGAATAAACTAATGACAATTTTGATAGAAAACTCACAACGTAAAGTGAAAAAATTACAAGAAGAAATAGCACAGGTGGAATTGGAAATTAGAGAACTGGACCTCAAGGAAGCTACCGAAAAAAATTATGAGATACTAAATGAGGTCATTAAAAAACATCAAGAAGAAATCAAACAAAAGAAGGCACGTAAATTAAAAAGGGATGAAATTGACTATAAACAAGGCAGGATAGTTACATTTGCCAAAAAATATGATCAGCTAATAGATAAGGATAATAAAAACGAAACTAATTCTACACGTGATGCAACTACAATTATTTCCAGCTCCACCTCACTGAGTACATAACCTAGTGAGAGTAACAACGAGGCCACCTCGACTGGCAGTAATCAGGCTAGCGGTTTTTTAAGAGAGGTCAAAAGGATCAAAAGGGGGAACAGGGACCAACCAAAACAAAAGGAAAATATATCAAGAAAACTAGGAGGGGAAAGAGAGGGGGGAACAGACAAGGACACACAAGGAATGAAATTAAGATCTTGGAACAAACAGAACTAGATTCAGTTCAAAATAATGGAGTTGAGGTGATCAACTTGAGTGACCAAACAATAACCAATGATATGATTACACTATTGGAAAGAGGTATGGAATTTTGCCCTAAAGAACATGGAGAGGTATGTAACTCTCTGAATGACTTATTCAAATTCACTAGGAATCTGAAACTTAAGAAATTCTTTGAATGTAACCCTAAACCGAATAAAAGCATGAACGCAAATCCATCAGATGTTTGTGATGATATTATAACGATACAAGACATTAGGGACACGGAGTTGTTACTTTCAATTACTGATGATGACCGAGACCACATGACGATTGAGGAACTGTTGTGGGAATATGATATAGAAACGGATGTTAATATCACTAGTCGTTTGAAAAATCATTCTTGATGGACCCCCATATTGTCCAGTGGCAATAGCACTGACATATTTGATAAACTGGTTACAGAGGACATGTATAGATATCCACATCAAGATATTAAACAGGGAGGAGGAGCCTAGCGCGCATCCAAGATGGTCGCGTGAGCACAGGGCTCCCCGGACCCTCTCTGCTCCTCGGAATCTATCCTGAGAATATCCTGACGTGGCTTATGGAATCTGGGAGATAAAGACCAGCTGAGCATATATCTCTTTTCAAAACTCAAATCGGACCTGGGAATCCTGAGTTGTCGCCGTCGGAACTTTTGGGACCCACCCGACGGAGGTGACCGGGGTGAAGGTGACCCGAGGGGCCGGGCTGCAATTGAACAACAGCGGCTTCAGCGCGGTGCCAGTTGCCGATCCACCACTTTCGGTTTCGGTTTTGCACTTCAGGAGACCGGCAGGGGGGTGCGCTCGGGGTGGCGAGGTGCTTCCTGGGCCTCTGAATGAGGGTTTCTTTCACCTGCTACTAGAGTGCCTATCGCCTCGGACCCCCTCTACCGACATTTTGTGGTCTTCTTGCTGGTGCCCTTACACCTCTTGATTGGGTGTCCCCTTGAGTGACCGTGTTCACATGGGGGGCAAAGGGGGTCCCGAGGGCCGCAAGACCAAGGCTTCCCTCCGCGGGGGAGCAGTCCAGAGCAATAACATGGACCGATACACCCAGGGCAGGGGGCCCTCTGGCGCTGCTGGCCCCCCCTCGGATACTGCGGAGGGAGGCGCGACCGTCTCTACGGAACTATCCCTGCAGGACATTATGGGCGCCATTGAGGGCATTAGGGAAACCATCGCGACGCAATATGAGGCCCTGGCCCGTAAGATTGACACTGTCGCGATTGATGTCACCCTGATCCGGGCCGACCTCTCCAAAACTAACGAGAGGGTCCAGGCTCTCGACACACGGACCTCCACCCTCGGTGCGGAAGTGTCGGATCTGCGGGCCGCGCTTGGAGACATCAGGGTGGTCAACGATCATATGGCCCGGCGGCTTGAGGACTTCGAGGGACGGGCCCGACGCAACAACATCCGCGTCATAGGTGTACCGGAGTCCTCTGACGGCCGCCCGGTTGACCTCGTGGTCGAGGAACTTATCCTGAAACAGTTGTCCCCGGCTGGCCTAAGTAAGTTCTTTGCCGTGGAGCGGGCCCATCGAGTTCCGGGCGGTCGGCCACGGCCGGGGGCCCCCCCGAGGCCTATCGTGGCCAAACTGTTCCACTACAGGGACCGCGACGCTATTCTGCAGGCCTCACGGACCCACGGCCCGGTTCGTCATGAGAACTCGACCATCAATTTTTATCCGGACTTCACGCAACTGGTCCAGAAACAACGGATGGGATTCCAAGGGGTGAAGCGTCGTCTCCGCGAGCTGGGCCTAAAGTATTCGATGCTCTACCCTGCAAAACTCCGAGTGGAACATGGGGATCGGACAGCCTTTTTTGACTCTCCCGTGGCTGCAAGTGACTGGCTGGACTCTCTGCCGGACGGAGGTGGCCGTCCCGGACCCTCTGCGGGCACCGCGGGTGACGGGTCCCCTTTAGAATGACTTTTGGTCCTTGATTTTGCCGTTTTGCACTGTACAGTCGGGTCTTATTTCACTTGCATATTGTGTTTAACCAGGACCAGTGAGGGGGGCGGGCGGGGACGGGTCCCTTACCTCCTCTGGGGTCTTTTCGTAGAATGGGGTTAGAGGGGCGACAGGCACACTGCAAGTTGGGGGGGTTTTTTGGCCCGCAGGGGTGCAGGGTGGGGGGAGTTGGTCCTGGGGTGGGGTTGGGGGGGAGGTGGGGTTGTTTTGCTGTGTGTTTTTTGTTTACAGGGCGAGGTACTGATTTTTGTCCACATTTGGGAACTGTGCTGCAGGCTGGGGGACCCTTGATCTATTGGGGGGGATGGGGGGGGACGGGTTGAGGCTTATGTCATGGAACGTCAATGGGTTGGGGGACCGTATCAAGCGGGGTGTAGTACTGCAATATTTGCGTCGTTTGACTCCTGATGTGGTGTTTCTCCAGGAGACGCATCTGGTTGGTAATGTTTGTCATGCAATGAACAGGGGGGGATACCGCCTCGTGGCCCATTCTGGCTTCACAACTGGTTCCAGGGGGGTGGGCATTCTCCTGCGAACCTCACTTCCGGTGGAGATCACTAAGATAGTCTCGGATGACAGAGGGCGCTATGTGTGCTTGATTGGGAGGTGGGAGGGGCAGCCCCTTGCCCTGGTTTCAGTTTACGTCCCCCCGGGCCTCCAGAACTCCACCTTCACTGACTTGGGTCGAATGCTGCTTGACCTTCCGGACAGCCTCCTGCTCATGGGCGGGGACTTTAATTCTGTGGTTTCGGGTGAACTGGATCGTCACCCACCAAGGACCCTCCCCGCTGCCCAGGCATGGCTGGGTGGGATGCTGGATACCTTCGGCCTGGTGGATAGTTGGAGATTAATGCATCCGACCCAATGTCAATTCACCTTTCACTCGGGGGCGCATGGGAGTCTCTCTAGGTTAGACTACTTCCTTATGCCCGCGGCGCAGACTGGTCGGATTCGTGAGGTCAGGCACCTGGCGCGGGGTATCTCCGACCATTCTCCGCTGTGGCTTCTTTTCGACACCGGGCCGCGGTCTGCAGGGCGGATCGCTCCCATTAACCCATGGTACCTGCGAGACCCTACGACTCGTGACAGCCTGGTCAAGGCTATGGACCAATACTTCCTGGATAACGAGGGGTCGGTGTCGTCTGCAATGTCCCTGTGGGAAGCCTTTAAAACCGTGATCCGCGGACACGCCCTTTCCCAGATAGTGGTGGCTAAGAGGGTCAAGAGTGAGGCAGTGGTGAGGCTGGAGACTGACATAGTGGGGCTGGAGTCGGCCTTGGAGGCGAATGTCACTCCGGACGGGCTCCATGCCCTCAGCCTGAAACAGTTTGAGTATAGGTCCCTGGTCACTGACGCGGCCAAAACTATGTATAGGGAGCAGCAGGGTCGACTGTACGATGCCGGGGACAAGGCGGGAAAGTTGATCGCGTGGCTGGACAGGAAGGAGAGAGTGAATCGTGTGGTCCCGGAGTTGCGTGCTGCGGATGGTGTGTGTGTGACGGAGCCTGACGAGATTGTGGAATGTTTTGCCGACCACCTCCGGGCTGTGTACTCCCCAGTGACTGACAGGGATGAGGACGACTCTCGCCTTCTTTTGAGGGATATCGCCTTGCCCGGCCTGTCCGTTGAAGACCGTGAGCGGCTGGACGCCCCCTTGTCGGCGGATGAAATAGCGACCGCGATCCGCTCCCTTCGCTCGGGCAAGGCTATGGGTCCCAACGGTCTGCCCATTGAGCTATATAAATTGCGCCCTGACAAGCTTGCGCCCTTCCTCAGTCGCATGTCCCGTGAGTCTCTGGCGGCGGGTTCCCTCCCGGCCGACCAGCGTTTGGCCACGATAGTCGTTATCCCCAAGGAGGACAAGCCGCGAGACCGCTGTACTTCTTACCGGCCTATTTCACTGCTAAATGCGGAGCCTAAGGTCCTGGCGAAAGTCCTTGCCAATCGTCTGTTGAGCGTCGTGTGCGATCTTATTCATCCGGACCAATGCGGATTCATCCCGCATCGTAACACCGCTCTTAACTTGCGGCGTCTTCACGGCGCCCTTGCCAGGGCGGAGCTCCTCTCCGAACCGGCCGTGCTGGTTTCTTTGGATGCCACGATGGCTTTTGACACCATCGAGTGGCCATTCCTCTGGGCTGTCTTGGCTAAGTTTGGCTTTGGGGAAGGATTTATTGGCTGGGTGAAGCTTCTTTACACGGGACCCATGGCTCAGGTGGTGGTGAATGGGCGGGTCTCTCGGCCCTTTGCCCTCGGCAGGGGCACGAGGCAGGGATGCCCTTTGTCCCCTTTGCTCTTTGCTCTCGCCCTGGAGCCACTCGCGGCTTGGCTCCGCTGGGAGCCCTCGCTTAGAGGGATCCGGTGGGCCCCGGGCTTTGAGGATCGGGTTTCGCTGTATGCGGACGATATTCTCCTATATCTCACCTCACCGCGGCAGTCGCTCAACGTCCTCTTTGACGTTTTGACTTCCTTTGGGAATAATTCGGGCCTCACGATCAATTGGTCTAAATCCTGCGTCTATCCGATCTCCGGTGGTCCTCCTCTCCTGCCGCCTCGGCTTCCGATCCAGGTATCTCTGAGCGGCTTTAAGTACCTGGGGATATACGTTTCGCTGGACCCGGTGGCTCGCTATGAGCAGAATCTCCTGCGTCCGCTTCGGCGATTGCGAGAGGACACGGCCCGGTGGTGCAGGCTGCCCCTGTCCCCGCTGGGTCGGGCCGCGCTGTTCAAAATGATGTCCCTTCCCAGGTTCCTCTATGCACTCCAGAATTCCTTCGACGTCATCCCAGTGGCCTACTTTCGGGAGGTGGAGAGCCTGCAGAGGAGATTGGTGTGGGACGGGCGGGCGCGTATTGCTCTTGCTAAGCTTACTCTCCCCTGGTACGACGGGGGCATCGCGCTTCCCGACATTCGCAGGTATTATTGGGCCGCGCAGCTTTCGGCCATCAACCATGCCACGTATGCGCCTGGCCTGAATCCGGCGTATGAGATGGACAAGTTCCTGCTTCCCGGCGGGGACTATAACAGGGCGCTTTACTCCCGCTCGGCTGGCCGGACCCTTACGGGTCCTACTAAGATTGCGGTGCGGACCTGGAGGGCTGCCACTACGGCCACGGGCTGGAGTGAGCGACTGACATGTGCTACTCCTTTGTTTGCCTCCGATCGCCTGGGGAGCCTCTGGACTACGAAGGGGTTTGACCAGTGGGATACGATTGGTATCAGCAAAGTGGGAGACCTGTGGCATAAGGGCGCGGTTAAGACTTTCGCGGCTCTTCAGGCCGAATATGAGCTTACGGACAGGGAGTTCTTCCGCTATGCCCAAGTTCGACACGCCCTGCTTTCAGTCTTTGGAGAGGGGACCAAGATCCCGGTTTCTTCGCCCCTCGAGGACCGCATACTTGACGGACATGTCCCTGACAGTACTATTTCTTTAATTTATAAGAAACTGATTAATCATCGGGCTGACCTCTTGGTGCGCCTTCGGGAGGCTTGGACGGGGGATGGGGTGGAATTGGACGACGAGGACTGGCAGTCTGCACTGTCGTCCCCCAAGGAGGTCGCCATTCCGGCCCGTCTCCGGTTGGTACAGCTTAAGATTCTTCACCGGGTGTATGTGACGGGTCCTCGCTTAGTCTCGATGGGATATTCCGATGATGGGCTCTGTAAGCGGGGTTGTGGGCTCAGCGCCACCTTTCTCCATATCCTGTGGGAGTGCCGCGAGGTGGCGGACTACTGGCGCCGGGTACATACGGTTATGGGACAGGTCACTGGGGTTGTGCTGCTGCCGGAGGTGCGTCGCTGTGTCCTGAATGTGTGGGAGCCCAATGATTATAGCGCAGCTCAGACTCGGTGGGCGGCCCTGGGGAACATGATTGCCAAGAGAGATATAGCACAGCTTTGGGGTGCCCAGCGGCCGCCCACCGTGTCAGTATGGAAGGAGAATATGGACTGGTGTATGTTCAGGGAGAAGACTGTGTATGTCGCCCGTGGTAAGCCGGGGGCATGGGGCAGAATCTGGGGGCAATGGAATGCATATCGCGGGGGTATCTGTACGCCCCCCCTGGTGGACACCGATATCGCTATGTCCCCCTGACCCTTGACGGTTCCGGGCACCTTTTGGAATGACTACATATGGACGTTCGTTTCCCTTGGCCCCCCCCCCCCCGTCCCCAGCCTCCCGGTACTCCTTCCTTTCGCGTGCTGCTTAATGGTCTGAACTGGAGTTCCCCGGAGGAAGCCTGACCTGCACTGTTTGTCTTTATGCCTCGCCTTTTGTTTTTCTTTTAGTTTTTTGTGTTTGTTGGACTTAAGTCTCCTGTTCCTTTAGAACTATCCGGAGTCACTACGGGGCCGAGCCCCGGGAACCGACTGCAGCTTTGATAAATGTATATTTTATTCTGTACTTAGCGGCCGGCCCTGGTGGTTGTAGGCCCGTGCTTGTAATCGAATTATTGTTCAATAAAAACTTTAAAAAAAAAAAAAAAAAAAAAAAAGATATTAAACAGGGACATAGGATGTCTGATAACTTATCAAATAAAGAACGAAGGGCATTGAGAGATCTGAGTCAATTACATGATATTACCATTAAAGAGGCCGACAAGTGCGGTAATATTGTAATTATGAATACTAGGGACTATAACATGGAAATCTTATCACAATTGGGGGACAGAACATGCTATGAAAAATTGAAAGAAAACCCAATTGGGCCACTAACAATTGTCATCAATACACATCTAAGAGAATGGCTGAATAGTGGATTGATCAATCAGGATGAATACCTATATCTTAAAGTGGACAAACCCAGGTTTCCATGTATCTATACTTTGCCAAAAATACATAAGAACCAACAATTCCCACCGGGCAGACCTATAATATCAAGCATAGGGGGTCCAACCGAAAAATTATCACAGTATGTCGATACATTTCTACAACCTTTGGTACAGAACTTACCAGCATATATTAGGGATACCAAACATATCCTTAGTATACTGTCGGATGTTACATGGGAAGAAGGTATGATATTAGCAACACTGGATGTTACCTCCCTATATACGAGCATTAGAACTGATTTGGGGATCAGAGCAACCAGAAAATTCTTAAGTAAGAGACCAGCGAGGAGGAGCCTAGCGCGCAACCAAGATGGACGCGTAGGCACAGGGCTCCCCGGACCCTTGCCGCTCCTTGCAACTTATCCTGACATTATCCTGGATTTGTGAACGGATTCTGGAAGATGAACCTTGGCTGAATCCATAACTCTTTTCAGAACGTAAATCGGACCTGGGAGACCTGAAATATAGCGTCTTGCATTTTGGAGGCCCACCTGGAAGCTGTGCCCGGTGCTTTGGTGAACTGTGGGGCCGGGGAGTAGTTGAACAACAACGGCATCGGAGCCTTGCCAATGACCGTGCCCCCACTTTCGGTTTCGCTTTTGCACTTCTGCATGGCCTGATTGAGGAGCTACTTCGCGCGGCTGGGGCGTCCTCCGGCCTTTGTACTGGACTGATTTGTGCCTTTTTCTCCACTTTTCCGAGCGGGCTCTCGGACAGTCTGTGTCTGATCTGCTGGCACCCCTTTGCTATCGGTCCTGACGGACCCCTCCGGTGAGCATCGCTTAACATGGCGGGCAGGGGGATCCCGAGAAACGGAGGACCAAGACATCCCACCGTGGGGGACCAGTCCAGAGTAACATCATGGATCGTTATACCCAGGGCAAAGGATCCCCCGGGCCAGCAAGTGCCGCCGTGGAGGACTCTGGTGGTGGCCCGTCCGTGCCCACGGAATTGTCGCTGCAAGACGTTATGGGCACCATCAACGGCATAAGGGAGACCATCGCCCTGCAGTACGAGGCTCTGGCCCGTAAAATTGACACGGTTGCCATTGATGTCACGTTAATTCGGGCGGATCTCTCTAAGACTAACGAGAGGGTTTAATCGCTGGACTTGAGGACATCCACTCTTGTCACGGATGTATCAGACCTCCAGGCAACTCTTGGCGATCTAAAGTCGGCGAACGACACGATGTCCCGCCGGCTGGAGGATTTCGAGGGTCGGGCACGACGCAATAATATCCGCGTCATAGGTGTGCCGGAGACTCTCGACAATCGTCCGGTGGACCTCATGGTCGAAGATCTAGTCCTCAATCATCTTGCTCCTTCAGGCCTGAGCAAGTTCTTCGCCGTGGAGCGTGCCCATCGTGTCCCGGGCGGTAGGCCTCGACCAGGAGCTCCCCCGAGGCCTATTATTGCAAAACTTTTTCACTACAGAGACCGGGATGCGATCCTGCAGGCCTCGAGGGTACACGGCCCAGTAAACTATGAGAATGCCTCCGTTAACTTCTTTCCGGACTTCACCCAACTCGTTCAGAAACAGAGAATGGGCTTTCAGGGGGTGAAGCGCCGTCTTCGAGATTTGGAACTTAAATACTCTATGCTTTTCCCTGCCAGGCTTCGTGTGGAATATGAAGATCGGACTATCTTTTTTGAACGCCCTGATATTGTGAGTGACTGGTTAGACTCCCTGCCGGACCGGGGCGAACGATCTGAGCGCACTGGCGGTGCTGAGGGCGGAGGGCCTCCGCAGGAATGATTCTTGGTCCTCTACTTTGACATTTCCTTCTGCGCCCAGCCAGGTTCTACTTCAATTGTATATTTTGTCTATTAATGTTCTGTTGGGATGCGGGCGGGGACGGGTCCCTTTCCTCCTCTAGGGTCTTTTTGTAGCATGGGATTGTTAGGGCGACAGGCACACTGCAAGTTGGGGGGGCTGTATAGTCCGCAGGGGTGCAGGGTGGGGGGAGTTGTAATGGCGTGGGGGTGGGAGGGGGACAGTGGTTGTTGGGTTGTGTGTTTTTTCTTTTCAAGGCGGTGTGTTTGTTTCCTTTCAGTTTTAGGTGTCTGGCTGCGTGCCCGGGGACTCCAGCTTCTTGTGTTGGGATGGGGGGGGGACGGGTTGAAACTCATGTCTTGGAACCTCAACGGATTGGGGGACCGTATCAAACGTGGGGTGGTGTTGCAATATTTGCGCCGATTGGCCCCTGATGTGGTATTTCTTCAAGAGACGCACTTGGTGGGTAATGTATGTCATGCCATGAACAGGGGGGGCTACCGACTGGTTGCACATTCTGGCTTCACCACTGGATCCAGAGGGGTGGGCATCTTGCTGCGATCTTCTCTCCCACTTGAGATTGACAAAGTTACTCTTGATGATAGAGGGCGCTATGCGTCCTTGACTGGACGGTGGGAGGGTCAGACTCTTTCATTGGTCTCGGTCTATGTTCCCCCGGGCCTCCAGACCTCCACTTTCTCTGATGTGGGTCGTATGTTACTTGAACTTCCTGATAGTCTCTTGCTTGTGGGTGGGGATTTTAATTCCGTGATTTCTGGCGAGTTGGATCGTTACCCTCCCAGAGCCCTCTCTGCCGCCCAGGCGTGGCTCGGCGGGTTCTTGGACACTTTTGGCCTAGTGGACTGCTGGAGGTTGATACATCCGACACAGAGTCAGTACACATTTCACTCCGGGGCTCACGGGAGTCTCTCCAGACTAGATTACTTTCTTATGCCAGCGGCCCAGACCACCCAGGTCCGGGAGGTTAAGCACCTGGCCCGGGGCATTTCCGATCATTCCCCATTGTGGCTCCTCTTCGATACCGGGATGCGATCCGCCGGGCGGGTCGCCCCCATTAACCCCTGGTACCTGCGTGACCCCAAGATCCGCAAGGGTCTCATTAAGTCGCTTGACCAGTATTTTCTTGAGAATGAGGGGTCCGTCTTGTCCTCTGTGTCCTTGTGGGAGGCTTTCAAAACGGTTCTCCGAGGACACGCCCTATCCCTGATCGTGGAGGCCAAGAAAGCTAAGAACGGGGAGGTGGTTGCGTTGGAGGCCGAGATATCGGGGTTGGAGGCTGCCTTGGAGACGGTTGTCACTCAGGCTGGGCTCCACGCTCTCAGCCTGAAGCAATTCGAATATAAATTCCTTGTTACGGAGGCTGCTCGGACAATGTATAGGGAACAGCAGGGTAGGCTGTATGATGCTGGGGATAAGGCGGGTAAATTGATTGCTTGGCTTGATAAGAAGGAGAGAGTGAATCGAGTGGTCCCCGTGCTTCAGACGTCGGAGGGAGTGAGTGTGACTGACCCTGGTGAGATTGTGGAGTGTTTCGCTGATTACTTCCGTGCTGTGTACTCCCCGGTGTCTGATAGGGATGAGGCTGCCCCGTTGTCGGTCGACGAGATTGCTACCGCGATTCGTTCACTTCGCTCAGGCAAGGCTATGGGCCCCAACGGACTCCCTATTGAACTTTACAAACTGCAACCGGATAAAATTGCGCCATTTCTCCGTCGTATGTTTTCGGAGTCACTTGAACTTGGTTCTCTCCCTGCTGACCAACGTTTGGCCACTATAGTCGTGATTCCCAAGGACGGTAAGCCTCGGGACCGTTGCACCTCGTACAGGCCTATTTCTCTGTTGAACGCCGAGCCGAAAATCCTTGCCAAGGTTCTTGCTAATCGCCTGCTTACTGTTATCTGTGACCTGGTGCATCCGGACCAATCCGGTTTTATTCCGCACCGGAATACGGCCCTTAACTTGCGGCGCCTACATGGCGTACTTGCAAGGGCGGAATATCTCTCAGAGCCGGCCATCTTGGTTTCCTTGGACGCCACGATGGCCTTTGATACGATAGAATGGCCGTATGTTTGGGCCGCCCTGGCAAAGTTTGGACTCGGGGCGGGATTTATTAGTTGGGTTAAACTCTTATACACTGCTCCGTTGGCTCAGGTTGTCGTTAATGGGAGGGTTTCCAGGCCCTTCGTTCTTGGGAGGGGCACTAGGCAGGGGTGTCCGTTGTCTCCCCTGCTCTTCGCTCTGGCTCTGGAGCCGCTCGCTGCTTGGCTTCGTTGGGAACCGTCGATAAGAGGGATCCAGTGGGCCCCTGGCTTCGAGGATCGAGTTTCGTTGTACGCGGATGACATTCTTTTGTACCTCACCTCACCACGTCAGTCACTCAATGTGCTCTTTGACATCCTTACTTCCTTCGGCAAGAACTCTGGTTTGATTATTAACTGGTCCAAATCTTGTGTCTATGCTATATCCGGTGGCTTTCCTCTCTTGCCTTCTCGTTTTCCTATTAAGGCGTCCCACTCCGGCTTTACGTACCTGGGGGTGTACGTCTCATTGGACCCGGCGGTCCGCTACGAGCATAATCTCCTCTCTCCACTTCGGAGATTGAGGTTAGACGTGGCCCGTTGGCGTAAGCTTCCCTTGTCTCCCCTCGGTCGTGCGGCGCTTTTTAAAATGATGTCTCTTCCCCGATTCCTTTACGCACTTCAGAACTCCTTTGATATTATTCCGGCGGCCTACTTCCGGGAGGTGGAGAGCTTACAGAGGAGGCTTGTTTGGGATGGTCGTGCACGTATTGCTCTTGCAAAACTGACTCTCCCCTGGTATGACGGGGGCATTGCGCTCCCGGACATCAGGAGGTACTATTGGGCCTCCCAGCTATCTGCTATTAACCATGCAACGTACGCACCTGGTCCGAATCCGGCTTTCGAAATGGATAGATTTTTGTTGCCTGGCGGCAACTTTAACAGACCGCTTTACTCTCGATCGGCTGGGAAGAACTTAACCGGTCCCACTAAGATTGCTGTGCGCGTGTGGAGGGCTGCGAATGTGGCCATGGGCTGGAATGAGCGTTTGACGGGTGAGACCCCTTTGTTTGCATCTGAAAGATTGGGAAGCCTCTGGACGACGAAGGGCTTTGAGCGTTGGGACACGATTGGCATCAGTAGAGTAGGTGACCTTTGGGTGAAGGGTGCGGTTAAATCCTTTGCTGCGCTGCAGAGTGAGTATGAATTGAGTGAGCGGGAGTTCTTTCGGTACGTCCAGGTTCGGCACGCCTTGCTCTCGGCCTTCGGGGCTGGGACTGCAGTCCCTGTGTCTTCGCCACTCGAGGACCGCATACTCGACGGTCACTTGCCCGACAGTACTATTTCCCTTATCTATAAAAAACTAATAAACGTGCGGGCGGATCTCCTCGTGCGCCATACGGGAGGCGTGGACCGGGGATGGTGTGTAACTGGACGATGAGGATTGGCAGTCTGCGCTGTCCTCCCCTAAGGAAGTGGCCATACCCGCGCGTCTCCGTCTTGTCCAGCTTAAAATTCTCCACCGTGTCTACGTGACGGGCACTCGTTTAGTTTTGATGGGTTTTTCTGAAGATGGGCTCTGTAGGCGCGGCTGTGGGCTCAGCGCCACTTTTCTCCATGTTCTCTGGGAGTGCTGTGAGGTGGCGGAGTATTGGCGCCGGGTGCATGCTGTCATGGAATGCGTCACTGGGGTCGCTTTGTTGCCCGAGGCTCGCCGATGTTTGTTGAACGTGTGGGAGCCTAATGACTATAATGCGGCTCAGACTCAGTGGGCGGCCCTTCGGAACATGATTGCTAAGAGGGACATCGCACAGCGTTGGGGTTCCCGACGGCCTCCCACCGTGTCAGTATGGAAGGAGAACATGGATTGGTGCATGTGCAGAGAGAAGACTGTGTATGTGTCTCGGGGTAAGCCGGGGGCGTGGGGTAGAATCTGGGGTCAGTGGAACGCGTACCGAGGGAACATCTGCACGCCCCCCCTCGTGGACACATCTGATGCTGCCTTGTCCCCCTGATCCTGAGGTTCCCGGACTATTACATTTTACCTGTAGACGGTTGTGGCTCTCCCGTCGCCCCCACCTCCCTCTTGCTCATCCTCATTGTCCACCTGAGGGTGGAGTATGTATTGTGTAGTTCCCCGGATGTGGTTAGACGCCCCTTTTTTGATGGTTTCCGCCTTGCTTTTTGGTGTTATTTTATTTTTCTTTGTTTGTATTTCTAAAATCTATGTATCCTGATAATCTCTGAGGTGTACGCAGTAATTTGTTAATTCGGCTGGCCCCAGGGGGCCTGTTGCTGCCCTGATGTTGTTGATCATGTACATATTAGCGGCCGGCCCTGGTGGTTGTAGGCCCATGTTTGTATTGATTTTTATGTACAATAAAGGTTTTCGCAAAAAAAAAAAAAAAAAGTAAGAGACCAGCCTCACAGTGGGCACATGTTGAGATGCTTATCACCATGATTGATTTCATTCTTAACAACAATGTGTTCCTATTTGAAAAAAAAGTGGTACAAACAAATACAGGGAGTTGCCATGGGCTCCAGACTCTCTCCTTCGTATGCCAATCTATTCATGGGTTATTTTGAGGAGGAGTGGATCTGGGGCCCAAAGGGTACCACTTGGAATGAATCAATCATCTATTGGGGACGTTACATCGACGATTGCATTATGATCAGAGTAAACTTTATCACACCCGAAACACCAAATAAAATCTATACCCTATGGTGAACTAACTAGGGCCAGGAGAAATTGCAGTAAGAACAGTGATTTCATATTATGCAAAAATAGCATGAAGCAAAGATTTCTAGCCAGGGGATACGACGCACAGACAATTAATATGGCTGATCAAAAAATCACAACAACAAAGAGAGAGGACACTCTAAAAGATAAGCATATTAAAGGTGTCACCTTCCCATATGTTAGACTGATAACAAACTATAATGACATAGCAAAAACCCTTAGAAATAGCATGAAAAAGCACTGGGGGAAATTAAGAAATGATAAAAAATTGACCAAATTCATTACGAATCAACCTCTGATTACATATAGACGAGGTAAAAATATCAAAGCATGGGTCAGTCCTAGCTATCCTAAACAGATTCAAAAACCAAATTGGCTAACACAAAAATGTATGGGATTTTACAAATGTGGTGGATGTAAAATCTGCCCCCTAGCAATGAATAACACTAAAGTCTTTCAGAGTCACCTGGGGAAAAAATATGAGATCAGACAAATGATCAACTGTAACAGTCGTCATGTATATACATGATCAAATGTGGATGTGGTAGCTTCTACATAGGAAGCACGATCAGGGCCCTAAAAGACAGAATATATGAACACCTGAGGGCCATTAAACACAATGACACCAGATATGCGACTGCGACACATATTAATGAATGCCATGCTCAGGGGATAAACAAAACATTTGCATTTTGTGGAATTGAACAGATTGACATGGACCCAAGGGGTGGCAATCAGGAACTACATCTTAGACGCAGGGAGGCTCTATGGATTATGAAGCTTCCATAACACCCACGCAACACCCATGGAATGTCTCCTTAGCTCAGAGTAACGCAATGAAGCGATTTGCACTGTGCTGCATATCTCACAATTTATCAAGCCACTGGGCCACGCACCTGGCCTTGTGTGGCTTGATAAATCGCATTTTTGGCTTGCGTCCCGCATGCACCACTTGCATGGTCTATGAGCGACGCAAACTCATTCATAAATATGCCACTATTTTCTCAATTCCCATGAGCAGCAAAACGTGTGCGAGGGTTTCTGCCCTGTTTTTGTGCCTGTTCAACGTTTCTGTTGCAGCCAAGCACACTCAAAAAATAGAAATGTAGCAAAATGGTACACAAATTAAAAATATCCAGATACCGCAGATTACCAGATTTGATAGAGAGGAATTGCGACTGCCATCTGTTTTGACGTCATCTATAGAGCTCAGAAACAATATTGAACAGTCTAGACTTTGAAGAAAAACCCCACAAAATATGTCAACACAGAGGAAAGTGCAGCTTGTAGGAATCTTAAACTATAAACAATTGTCTTGTTAAAAGAGCTTAAGAGAAATGTGATTTACAGATATGTTTAGAGGTGTAGATGTAAAGTGCAAAAATATTATGTTTACGTGCAAAAACTCAAGTGAATAAATAAACATAATTGCAGTCATGTTTACTGTTACGGCCCTTGATTTTGCATTGTGATCAGTTTGCCCCATTTCTCAACTAAGCTGCACTTTACACCCACATAGAAAGCACGTCGTGGGCATGTCATAGAAACTTTGCAGTGGTGCAAAAATAGGTCAAAATTCATTTGCACCATGTTTGATACTTGTGTAAAAGGGAAAGGAGCAAACTATATATATATATATATATATATTTTTTGATTTTCAAAATAAAAACTTTATTGAAAAGTTGCTTGGTACATCAGTGCAATATGATATCCACAAATAGCCAAGGACATGGCAATTCACAAATATAGCACCTTCCCGCAACAGCTTGAAACTACGTGCAATACCCCCCCCCCCCCCCACCGAGTGCCATCCATGTAGTTACTACAGACTCACGTTACTGTCCAGTCCGTACTGTAAAAGCAGAACACTGTGTAGTGCAGGCAATTAACAGCATGGTACAATATAAAAAGCAAATGTGACAATTGACAGAAGTCCAGATAACTTCGACTCCCCCCCGCAGGTCGGTCCCCCAGCTCCATGCGCTGTGGAGACGCTATCCCGGTAAGACAAGAAGGCCACCACCTCCCCCAGATAACAACATCGTGTGGTGCATGTACGGAAACCATCCCAGCTAAAAGGCAGGAGATCCGTCCCCGAGAGCAGCCGCAACCCCTCCCCTCATTGCCTCGACGTCAGCCTGTCGCGCACGCTCCACCT
Source organism: Triturus cristatus (assembly GCF_964204655.1). NCBI lineage: Eukaryota > Metazoa > Chordata > Amphibia > Caudata > Salamandridae > Triturus > Triturus cristatus. Next base: position 1,053,352,525 of record NC_140592.1, read on the forward strand.
CTTGCGCGAGTAAATAAGTAGTGAGCGGGCCCCAAATATCCTTCGGGCGCGATTTGGCAGGTAACATTTCTGCATAGGAGCCCATATTGTCTTGCACGTGGCCATGGTGTGGCCCCAGCACTTAAATTTAGGAGCCCGGCCTCTCCCCCACTGGCATGCCACATGCCGCTTTGCTAAAAGCAGCGCCATAGGAAGGAATTTTTTATGTGGTGTTTTGATGTCCGGCAGTAGCCCCAAAAGAGCCACAAGCAGACACGGCCTCAGCTGAATACCCAGCATTTCCGAGAGTCCCTCGAACACTCGTGTCCAAAAAGCCGCCACCGGGGTACAGCCCCATGCCAAGTGCAGGATATCCGCACCCTCCCTGCCACAACGAGCACAACTATCAGTGTCCCGGAGGCGAAATCTATGGAGCTTAGCCGGGGTATAATACAATCTGTGTAAACATTTAAAATGGATGAGGCGTAATCTGCTATTACCCGTGAAACTGAACGTCTGGGTACAGCTGCGCTCCCATTGATCATCCGTCAGTGGAGTTCCCAGATCCGCATCCCACTCCTGCCTGGCTTTGAGAGGGCGAGAGGAGACTGCAGCCTGCGCATGTTTGTAGAACAGGGAAACAGCATGCCTAGGTGGGTCCTTCTGCAGAAAGGCATGCAGAGGAGCCAGCACTTCAGGTTCTTCAGGAAACGCAGGGGTAGCTGCTCTAACACTGTGGCGAAGGCGAGTATATAGGAAAATGTCCATTGGTGTAGGCGGGCGGTGAATTGCTCCCTGGTACGGAACCGCCCCCCAATATAGAGGTCCCCCCAGGTAGAATACTGAAGATCCGCAAGCATCTTCCGGCAGATACCTTCACATGTGACTTGTAATAGTGGTTTACTTGATAGGGCCATTCTAGGGAATATAACATTGGGGACTGCAACCTGCGTGCTATCTTATGCCATGCAGCAACCGTGCAGTCGACTGTGGATGGCTCTCTCCCTTTCCCGTACTGCAGTGAAGAGATAAGCCGCGGGAGGAATCGGGGCCATATAGCCATCTTCAACCGCCAAGTGGGGCATAAAAGGCGGCGGATGGAACCAATAAGTAGCGAAGTGCGCCTGTGCACGATAGTAGTAAAGTTCGAAATCCGGCACATCATATCCCCCCTGGCGATAAGGCAACATCATCCTGCGCAGGTTGAGACGCGCCCGTTTCCCACCCCATATGAGCCGTGTGAGTTGAGAGTGAAGTGTGGCGAAAAAAAAAGACCCAGGATAATACGGAATGTTGATAAAGAGATATAGCAGTTTCGGCAAAAGGACCATTTTAATTAGTGAAATCCTGCCCGCCATGGAGAGGGGGAGCCGCAACCACTTCGTAATGGAGTCAGTAATCTTAACCATGGAAGTGCCATAATTCAGGCGCATCAGCGCATCTCTATCTCTGGTAATGTGTATTCCTAGGTACTTGAGCTCCTCCAATTCCCAGGCTAACGGATAATCCAACTGATGCGGCTGGGAACTTTCTGTAAGCGGGAACACCGCTGATTTAGACCAATTTATCTGTATGCCGGAAATAACCCCGAATTTAGTGATTTCTCGGAGTATAGGATTCAGATTATCTTGCGTTTTTTTCACATAGAGCGTCATATCATCGGCACAGAGTGAAATAAGCACCTGACGGGAGGGATAAATAAGTGCCTTATCATTATGGTGTTGCCGCAGTTTAGCCGCTAAGGACTCGAAAGCCAGAGCAAATAAGATTGGGGATAAGGGGCAGCCCTGCCGTGTGCCCCTGGAGATCAGAAAGGCAGTGGACCTAGCACCGTTCAGAAGCACGGACGCAACCGGCCGACAATATAGCAGCTGCACCCAATGGAGGAAGGCCGGAGGCATCCCCATGCGGCCCAATATTCCCTGTAAGTAATCCCACTCCAGGGAGTCAAACGCCTTGGTGGCGTCAAGGAACACCGCCACCGCAGGGCAATTGGGGTCAAGATCCTGTAGGACCGCTGCAAGGGTTCTAAGATTATGCGACGTGGCACGTTGCGGGATGAATCCCGCCTGATTGGGTAAAACAAGGCGCTGCATTAATAAATTAAGCCTTGTCGCAAGAACCTTTGCGAGTATCTTAGTATCGCAGTTTAACAGCGACAGGGGCTTATACAAGTCACAGCACTCTGGAGGTTTCCCAGGTTTTAACAAGGAGGTGATTAAGGCTTCACGCATTGTGCTCGGCAAGCAACCCTCCTCCAGCGCCGCATAAAAAACCTCCTTCAGAATGGGGGCCAGGATTGGGGCATAAGCTTTATAAAAATCAATCGGAAGTCCAGCCGACCCAGGGGCCCGGCCGGACTTCATCGTCATGATAGCCTCTGTGATCTCATCTAATTCCAATTCTAGGCTGAGCAATTTTTGTTGGTTATCCCCCAACCATGCCAGGGCGGTATCTTCCAGATAATCAGCTAGCTCTAGCGGAATGGCCCTCTGAGATGTGTACAGGTCCTTATAAAAAGCCTGGAATGTGGCCAGTTGGTCGGGGAGGCTTCTATGGGTAGCACCTTGCGAGTCCTGGATTTCCTTCACATAGTTCGAGAATTTGGGAGGGCGAATCGCATCAGCCAGGGCCTTACCCGGGCGGTCCCCCTCCCCATACTGCCTGGCTCTGTACGGCTTGCCACACAGTTTACCCTCCCTGTCAGCTAGAACCTCATATTCCGTTAACGTGGTGCGGAAACTGTCTCTAAGCGCGTGATCGCCAGGGTCAGCACTGAGGCCATCCTCCAGCGCCTTGAGTTTAGTTTCGAGGGACGCCAGATCTCTGCGTAGCGTTTTAAGAACCCCTCCTCCCTTGGAAATGCACCACCCTCACACCGTTACCTTGAACGCCTCCCATACGGTAGTGACATTGGGAACAGATTGCAAATTGCGCTCGAAGAACTCTCATATATCTTGCTCCATTTCCGCTTTGAAGACCGCATCCTGTAAATAAAGAGGGTTAAGGCGCCAGTGAACATATGTAGAGTGTCGTAAGGGGATGCGGAGCTCGGCCACCACAGGGGAATGATCTGAATATGTGCGGGCAAGATGTGTCACCTTCCCCAACCATCCCGCCATGCCCACTGACAAAAACACATAATCCAGTCTGGCCCAAGATGCATGAACTGCTGAAAAGCAAGTGCCTTCAAGCCCCGCAGGGTGCATGTACTGCCAAGAATCCAGCAGCAAACCATCAGCAACTACTTTCTGCAATACCTGTCGCGATTTGGTGTAGTGTACCGGCAAAGCCTTGGACCGATCCACATGGGGCTGAAGGGCTATATTAAAGTCACCCCCCCAGATGACATAAGCAATACCTATTGCGCCAATCTTATCCCAGAGTCGGAGAAGAGGGCGAGGGTCATCAGTATTAGGCCCGTAATAATTGACAAACAGGACCTGAAGAGAGTGAAGTCTCCCCCAAAGGAGGCAGAACCGACCCTCTACATCCGACTCCATACCACCCAGCACGAAGGCCAGCCCCCTCTTCACCAAAATAGTTACCCCACGGGAATAAGTAGAGTATGACGCAAAGCAGCGATGCGCCGCCCACCTGGAGGTGAACACTGGTGTGGTCCCTGGGCCCAGATGTGTCTCCTGCAGGAAGGCAACTGTGACGTGGTGCCTGTCTAAGTAACTCAGTACCTGTCTCCTTTTACGCGGGTTATTAAGTCCCCGCACATTCCAGGACATTACGTTAACACCATGCACATTACTGGGGTTATCAGCCATCAGTTAAACAGTGGAGCCAGGTATTCCAGCTGACAGCGTGAGTCATGAACAATGTAACATTATGCGACTCAGTACTCCAAACCCATCCTCCCACCACCCACACTGGCCCCCCGAACTTGCCATGTACATCAACCCCCCCAACCCAACCCCTTCCGTACCCAACAATCCCTAAACCCTTACCAACAGGTCTAATGGGGTATGCCCTCATCGGGGAAACACCAGGGGAACACGACCAGCCCCTTAACCTCCATACTTTCACCCACCCACTGCCACGCCCCAAGGCGGTCAATGATGGCGGGACGGAGGCAAGGTGCCGAGCAAACCCAATAACATGGCACAGAAAGGTATACACCAACAATAAAAATCAGTCTGCAATAAACAATATATCAAGGAAGGTGCATGGGCACTGGGCTAGAAACATAACAATTCAGTCCGGATCAGATAGCGGAGAGCGCGAGCGCGACCTCCGCCGCGCTCCCGCCCCCTCGGAAGCAGTCTTGTGCTGTCGTTTGAGGTAATCCTCAACTTGCTGCGGGTTCTGGAAATAATGTTGCTTCCCATGATGGGTGATTTTCAATTTCGCCGGATATAGCATGGCATAGGGGATATCCTGCGACTGGAGCTTCTTCTTTACAGCGGAGAACTTTTTCCTCGCCTCCTGCACCGCCTGGGTGAAATCCGGGAAAAACGCCAAGGTGGTATTCTCATAAGGAACTGTCTTCAGCTCACGGGCCCTGCGCAGTACCGCATCTCTATCCCGGTAGTTGAGAAAGCGGGCTATTACTGGGCGCGGTGGCGCCCCCGGAGCAGGTCTAGCAGCCAAGGATCTATGCGCTCTCTCCACCGTGAGGTGCGCAGAGAAGGAGTCCCTGCCAAAAAGCTCCACCACTAGTTTTTCAACAAAGTCTTCCATTCAGCCCATATTGGTAGATTTCTCAAGGTCTAGTATGCGGACATTGTTCCGTCTGGAGCGGGCTTCCAACTCCTCGTTTTTCTCCACAACAGATTTCAGTAGCTTGTCCATGCGCGTGATATGAGCTTTACTAGTGGTAGCGCCATCCTCCAGCTCCGACACTCTGGACTCCACCTCCTTAATGCGCGACTCATGCTGATCCAGCTTGTTCACCACAGTCTCCATTCGCAAATTCATCGTATCGATTTTGGCATCAATGGCAGCAACGCCGCTCCTCACCCCCAGCAATATCTCCTTCCAGTCCTCCTCCGGCGTCCCGGAAGTCCCCGAGTCCGCCGGCTCCGAGGAGTGTGACCTGTGTGGTTTGCGAGGCTCAAATGGGAACTTAGACTGTTTGGCATCAGAGCACCCCATGCTGCAGGTCTACGCGGACAACAAGCGTCGCCGGCAGAGTCCCTCCAAGTGTAACAGGCACTCCAGCACCTTCGTGTGCGTCCTGAGGTGCGATATAAGGGGCGCCGTGTGCAGACCGGTACTGGCCGCCACCACAGCCGCAGACTCCCGAACAATGCCCACCTCGGCACCCTGAAAGCACCCAAAGCAGCCACCACACGAATCCAGCGCCAAGCGTACACTGTCCCCCCGGGGGCTCACCAAAGGCGGCCCAGCAGGCACCAGCTCAACGAAGCACCTCAGGGACGAATGTTGCCTCGCCGTTAAGGATTCCCAGTGGGGGAAGATGAGGAGGTCAAGAGGAGACACCGGAGGTAAGTAGGAGGTCGTCCCCAGCTCGTAAGGTGACAGCGGCTACCCCTCCCCGCCCGCCCAGCGCTCCAAGTGAGCTCCAGAGCAGCCACAGAACCCCGATCAGGCATCGTCTTTCATCCCAACAGGGGAAGGGATCAGTCCGCAGCAAAGATGGCGGGAGATCGGTACAAATGTCCCAAGGCGAGCCAGTCTCACAGCGGGAGTCGCGGAAGCCACAGGAGCGCGCCCGTCCCGGTGTGAGAAAATGGCCGTTCCAACCCGGGGTAGCGCACCGCAATCACCAGCAGCACACAGGGGCGAGCCCCCCAGTCCAGGCAGCCCCGAGGCAGAGGGCACCCCCACCGACAGCAACGCCAGGTCCGCAGCAGTTCCACAGCCCGGCCACACTCCGCCGACGCGGGGAGCCGTCAGTTATGCAGGCTAGGCCCCGGGGGACTTTCCACTCACCTGCACAAATTCAGGTAGCGGTCGCTGAGTCCGGGCGTCCAGGACCCGCACCGGGCACTCTCCACCTCTCCACTCGTCCTCACAGCCGTAGTCACCGCAGTCCGCGGGGCGGATCGCGCCCGCCACGAGCCCCAATGCCCAGCACCGCAGGCCAGCAGTCCAAGGCCTCGGGCTCGCATAGCCAGCGCAGCCGAGCGTGCAGCTTCTCCCTCGGCCGGCACAGTCCGCCCAGGCCAAGGCACAGGAATCGGCAGGAATTCGGCCGAACTGACAAGAATTAACAACACCTCCAGAATCAGTAAGTCATAAGGAATCCACAGCTGTGTCCGCGATGCACAACTTCTGAGCAGGATGGGAATGAAGGATGATTAGGCGCTCGACCGGGCTAGAGCCTCACCGGTGCGTGGCCATCTTGGTCGTGCGCCACCTAGCGCCCCCCAGCAAACTATATTTAAACCAGGGAAAACAAACTGGCCAAATGCTATATTTTCTGTGATATATAATGAAACATTAAGAAAATAGATATTTATAAAATTTCAAAAAAAGCATAAATATAGCAGTGATGACTCCTCCGCTAAGGCGAAGGAGTGTCGCCCCACTGCTTTTTAGATCTCGCCTACGCAGCGCGCATGCGCTGCGTAGGAGACCTTTAGCCGTCGTTCAGCTCTTTTTCAAGCACTGCAGTCGTGCTTGTGGCGGCATACAGCTTTCTGGAGTGCGCAGCGGCGCGCCACAAGCACGAGTGCAGTGCGTGACAAAGTGAAGGCTGCGCGCATGCGAGCGCACGCACGCACCACTCCCGACTCTGGAAAGTTACTAGATGGGTGACACCTTTTTCTAACACTTTTCAGTTTTTTACCTGTCTTCCACAAAAAAAGATAACTTCACTCTCACGTGGCACTACCCTTCCTATCTGTTCTAAGCTCCGCTGACCTTGTTGTGCGCTAGGTTAGCTTTGCACCTCGGGAGCCTCTGTCTGAAGGCAACATCGGAACTACGGCGGGGATGCTAGTCTTTCTTCTCTTTCTAACCCTCCTGCGAGCATGTGCCTTCATTTCCAGTGACGTCAAGAGCGGTATGGGTTTCGCCTCTGAACACGACGTCTGTGGCCTTGTCCGGTCTGTTTTACAATACGTTGCATTTTAGGATTGTCCTAGTGTCCTTGTTTCAGTACATATCTCTCCTTTTTTGTTGCACACGTTTGTAGACTTTGGTTCCGCCTTGTGGGCTTAGGATTTCTCAGAAGTAAGGTCTCCGTTTGCTCAGTTGGTATTATATTCCTCAGCGTCTCGGTTGCACTTTGTTCATGATTTAGTCTCAGACCCTTCATTCTGCCCCCTAACCACACCATTTTACGGCAGATATTTTGTGTGCAATTATATACAGAAATCTCGCGTAGGAGGCCAGGGTGTTCCAAGCGCGGCTCAGTGCTCTAGTTGTGACTGAGGGGCCTGTACCTGTTTAATGGCGACTGGGATGGGCATCAGCACATAAATTATAATTCACCTTGAAGCTTTGGCAGCAAGGTTACCTCAATTGCTGCTAACGATAAGGTTAGTCATCACGCTCAGGCTGGACCTGAACTATATAATTTAGCAGATTAGGTATTGAACATAGCTTATTATTTCCCAACTTCAAATAAACAAAAGTTTTACAGATAAACATTTCCCCAATTTTAAAGTAATTGTTTTCGTAATGTAATGTTGAATGCAAAAGCGTATTTCACTTTTTACTGAGAACGTTCACACCAACAGTGAACGTGATTAAGTTAAGAATTTACCAACTGTAGTATTTGCAGGGCAGAAGTCCTAAAACAAGCATTTTCTCTCGCATTCACGTGAGTTTAAGCTATTGGTATTGTAATTGACAATGCCTTTTATTTATGTATTAAAACCCAAAACATAAATAAAAGGTATTGTCCTTTACAGTGCTAAAAGCTTACGCTCGTGTGAATGCGAGACCTACTGCATTGCAAATGCTTGTTAGCAGTGAAATAAAGGGAAAATAAAATTATAATAACATGTGTTATTATCATTTTATTTTCTCGTACATCTGCAGCTTTGTGTGAGGGGGCAAGGGCAGGGGAGGAGTGGCACCCTCCTAAGAAGCGCAATGACTGCTTTGCGGACCTCTTGGGTCGGCCAAACAGTCTTGTGCACTTCGCATGTTCTCCATGCAGGCTGCAGCCTGCGTGGAGAAAATGCCCAGGCTCCCAGTCAGCGTCATAGTGCCGAAATACAGTGCTCAGACCAATCACAATGCTGTTAAGGCAGCGTTGTGGTTGGCTGGCTGGGAGCCTGGTTGTGTTTCCCGTTCAGGCCAGCGAGGGTCAAATACGGAGGAGAGACGCAGCGAGGAAGCAGCGAGAGGTACGTTTTTCATTTTATTTTTTAACACCTGCTTCCCCCCGTTCTTTCCCCTCTCCCACCCCTTCGCCCGCCCCCCCTACCTCTGATCCATGCTGGCCACCACTGAAATATAGTTGTGTATTTCAAAGGAATGTCATCACCAACAAAAGTTCAGAGTTGGAAATATGCACCTCCCAAACAAGGGTCTATCAACTGTGAGCAGGAAATAGCATAGCTGGAAAAAAATGGATTTTCCATGTAAGTACTGAATACCCATATCTCCATGACATTTGTATGAAGAAACACAATATATTTTTTATGTGGAGAGCCTGCTCAACCAGGAAAGGACCAATACAAATATGCTTTAAGGACTCAAGAGATGCAATTCACAAGTTGAAGTGGGTTATCCCCTATGTTCCTTGTTAGAATGTTTCCCATAGAAGGCTCTGAGATTAATTTCTTGGACCATGAATAATAAAGATTTAAATTATAAACATATTGGTACTTGGTTTGCAATGAATGTCTCCATTAAAAACATGATCCTCAAGACCTGAAGTCCCAGAGAGATTTGAGGAAGCCCATTAGTTAATGGCATGATATGCTCAAAGAGTCAAGGGTGTGTGCTAATCACCAGGGAGGACAGAGAGAGACACCTTAGCCGTACATAGAACTTGTGAGTAAATTATACACAAGGCAATATCAAGAACATAGAGTTCTCAAAAGGTTCAAATAGCCTAGTGTGAAGGATGTACCTTCCCGGGCTCACTCATCCTACAAGTGCAATATTCTGAACTTAGGAGTTCAGTGTTCTTTTCGGGGAAATTGCGAATGGAGATGCATTTTTTGTGTTGGCTCCAGTTGGCAAATGGCTTAGCATCTCTGTAGGACACACTACACAATAGTGCCCAAACTCAGAATCAGAAACTACTTATACCATGAGGCTACAGAACTACATGAGGTTTGAAAATGTGAGAGGCCATGTTGAAGATATCAAGTATACGTTTCCACATGGTCCACAGTGTCCTTACTCCAAGGCAATCTACATACTTTGGGCCATATGTAGAAAGCAAATTTGCGATCGCAAACGCTGAAATTCGCCGAATTTCGGCGTTTGCGATCGCAAATTTGCTAAGTGGAATGTAGGAAGGCAAATCTGCATGCAAAATAAGGAATCGCTAAATTTGCGATTCCTTATTTTGCAATTGCATTTAAGGAATCGCAAATTTTGCGATTCCTTAAATGCAATGTAGGAACCTCCAAAAAAGTGCTATTTGGCCTTAAGGAATCGCAAATTACCACCAACTACAGGTTGGTGGTAATTTGCGATTTCTTGTAATAATGCAGTTTTTTGCATTTTTCAAAGTGGAATGTGGTGCACACACATGCCCTTAGGGCATGTATGTGCACCACATGTGCACCCATGCTAATTTCAGGGGTGCAACAGGGTGTCCTATTGACACCCTTGCAACCTTGAAATTGCATTCTCAATTTGCGATTCTCTAATTGAGAATCGCAAATTGAGAATGTCTTCCTATTCATTCCTATGGGCCTTTTAGCCCATAGGAATGCATGGCAAGGTATTCCTTATTTGCGATTCTCAATTAGAGAATCGCAAATAAGGAATGGGTGGGATTCGCAAAAAAAATTGCTAATCCTACCTACATTGCATTTTGCTATTCTCTAATTGCGATTCCTTAAAAATTGCAATTAGAGAATCGCAAAACACAGTCTACCTACATATGGCCCTTTGTTCCTAGTGCCAGGACCTTGTTAACAGATGTTTGTGAAAATCTTCAAGACTGCTTTTTCATTGAAAACATGATTGGAAGTTGAAGATAAATAGAGTATTCCAAGAAATCAAGTTGTTTTTTTTAAAACAACGTTGAGCTTGTTTAAAATACCTTTATAAACATTTATTTGAAGGAGAATAAACTCTACATATCGGTTGGCCACTCGTTTTCTCAAGTTACAGTAGGAGCAGAAAGGGCCTGTGAGAAGCTGGGTTTCTGTTGCAGTAACCCCCGGACTTTTTGCCAGACTACTGATGCACTCAGGTCAGCCCCTGGTAAATGCTACCACAGGTACCCAGGGCACTGTGACCAGGCAAGACCTCTAAGGGCGGCAGCACTTATTGTGCCACCCTTAGGGCCCTGTACCTTGACACACACACTCTGCCTTTTGCGGGCTGCGTGTCTTGGTGCAGAAGAAAGTGAAGAGTCAACATGGCACACATCCCTGTGTGCCATGCCGCAACCCACTGCTCTGGCATTGATCAGTCACTCCTCTAGCTGGGTGCACTATACCAGGGGTGAGGGTACTGGTGCATGAGCCCTGTAGCCCTACAGTGTCTAAGTCCATTCTTAGACATTGTAAGTGCAGTGCTGCCATTAAGAGTATATGGTGCTGGGAGTTTGTCATTATGAACTCCACAGCACCATAATGGCTACACTGAAAACTGAGATATTTGGTATCAAACGTCTCAGCACATTAAACCCACACCGATGCCAGTGTGGGATTTAATGAAAAATGCACACAGACGACATCTTAGAGATGCCCCCTGAAAAACGAACTACTACTAGTGTCCAGGCCAAGTGGCTGCTTTCAGTTGCCACCACCAGACATGTTTCTGGACCCCTTGGTCGAGAGCCTACTGCTCTCGGGGGCCTGAAACAATGCATATACTGAGACCGGGTGCCAAGCCTCCTCCCCAAGGATAGGCAGGGTCCATGAAGGGGAAGCTTCAAATGCTTACTGCCTTTGTGGGCTTCCCCATGCCACTTGCTGCTTTCAGCAACTGGTCTCCACTGGTTCTGACCCCCACTTTGGGCGGGAGAACTGTGAGGAAGAGAGGCGTGCTCACCTCTGCCAACTCCACCCCTCAGGTGGGGGAGGCGAGGTGAAGCACAACTCTCAGTCCCCGCCATCTTGCAGATGGGTGGACCCAGCCAACAAGGGAAAGGCTTATGCTCCCCTCCCACTGGAGGGTGACATAATAGGGGGTGTACCCACCCCAGGGAAGGGACCCATTGGTCCTAACCTTTTTACCTACCTGTAACGCCCCTTAATCTAGTATTTAGGGGCAACCCTGAAGCTTGCTTCCTCAGACAAGAACCTGCAAGAAGAAAAGAAGAAGAAGGACCGAACAGCCTGTCCCCACCTCGAACCTGCTCCAGCGAAATCCCGGTGTGTCCTGCAGCCAGCAACCTCAAGAAATCCGGAGAACCTGCCTGCTTTCAATCCCAAAGACTCTATCTCCCGTGAACACCGAATTGGTTCAAACAACAGACTCCAGTTCTGCAAGGATCCGCGGGTCTGCCCCACTCTGCACCCGACGCCCACGGCCTGAGTTCGAGTGGCCCAACACCAAAAGGAGGTCCCCCCCGCGATCGGGACCCGAGATCCGGCAACCCATGACCTGCCTCAAGGCTCCAGCTGACGCCTGCAGCCTCAAACCGAAAGGTACCCCCAACTGCGACCAGGAGCAGGTAAGAAGATCCGACCCTAAAAGGCACCCCTGCACCCGATGCCCCACAGCCTTGGGTGGCCCAACCGACAGTGGCTAACCAACCCCCAAGATCTGAACTTACCTCTTCAAGTGGTGGTCGCATCCAGAAGACCTTCGCCCCCGAGCCTGCAATGCTTTTGCAAACCGGAGACTCCCCATTGAAAGCTACAGGGCTTCTGACTCCAAAATAGCACTCTGCACACGGCTGCCCCAGTGCCACTGAGGGTGCATCTTTTGTGCTGGCATAAACCCCCATTTGCCCTGAGCCTACGTCCAGGAGCTTTGCTCCCACAACCCAGTGGTCTGCTCGTCAGCAGCCCTCTATCCCCTATTGGATAAAATTGAGCCTCAGCACTCTGCACCTGGCCTCCCTAGTGCTGCTGAGGGTGTAACAAGAGTGCATCCTTGACCCCCGGAGTCTAAACCCAAAACCCCAACTCCCACAACAAAGTTCTTACCTTTAAACTGATAACACTATTTTCCTCCATAGGATAACATTGACTGTTTCTCTATGAAAAGTTTCTAAGTGTGGAGTTGGAAAACCTAAAGAAATTCTTTAAAATTGTACTAACTAACAAAAACGTTTTTACTTACCTGTTTTCAGGAAATTTCCCATTGCAGTAACCAGGCATAATGCACTTAGTAAGAAAAGTAATCATAAAAAATAAACGTACCTGTAATTTTACTAAAAATCGTATACGAAGTATATGTACTGTATTCTGAAAAGCATTGCATTATCAGTAACACTACTGTAATCAAATCAAAGTACGTTTACAATTGCAATTCAAACTATTTACAAACTGCATTACTACTGTAAAGTATTTATTGCTTACCTGTGCCAGGCTTGCTTGGTTCTAGAAAATAAAATAACTTAAAGAATATTTGTATACAAAAACAATTGGTCTGAAGTTCAGTCTTTGAGTGTGTGAATTAATTTGCTGACAGAGTGGGTACAACAAATGCGTAACACTGTCCTCTGATAAAGCCTTACTGCTCGACCACACTACCACAAATAGATAGTCAGGCGCTATCTACTTTACCTCTGCCTACCATTGGGGTTCCACTGGACTCTGTGCACACTATACCTCACTTCGGTATAGTATATACAGAGCCAGCTTCCTACATGGCCTTAAAACATTTAGAAACTGATGCTATTTCATGATACAAATGTTTGTAACTAAAATATAGGTGTATCCTTGCGGAATGAATTATTAGCATAATATAAACTACACTATCCTGATTGGAGTTTGGACAAAATATTGAGTTAAAAAATATTGTGTGGACAAAATATCATGTCAAGAATATCGAGGGCAAAAATATTGTGAAGGTAAGTTTCTATGAGTCAGCAAACTTTTACTATCGTTAACTCCACATATATGTACCTTGATGATATATTTCTTCAAGGTATGTAAATGTGAAGTTAAGAATAGTAAATATACACTTACCTATTTGCACTTACCTTCTCGATATTTTGGTCCTAAATATTTTTTACATTATATTCTGTCCAATCTGTATTTTCAGCTTTGTTATTCTATCCTGATTAATGTTTGTTTATATTACTATTTTATATTACTGTTTCAGAAACTACCCAAATGTACATCAGAACAAGATAGCATGTACACAAGAAAACATCAGGTATTTACGTTAACCATGAAAGCAAGAGGATTTTATAGGTCATACAAGTTATGATTTTTTTTTTTAGCAAACTTTATTGACTTTTGCAAATTCAATCAAAAATAGTTTGCAAATAGATTTGCTTTTAGGATACATACAGTGCGATGTACTGTGTTATTAATATGAGCGATACAAATATAATAACTGAAGACACAGTGGAAAGACCTTCCACCCACCACCCAAAAGTTTATCATTTAACTAACATCGTTGTGTGCGTAGCAATAATGTCAATGTTATATGAACTTCCCCCGCATCCCCCACCACCTACCAGGCATGTCACTTTCCGTCCCGTTACAAGCTATACCATACATTGGTCGTAATTTAGTTATTTAAATACATTAGGGAAAGTACTACAATATCTAGCTCCCATTGGAAGTGCGGCAGCTGTGTATATCATATATAAGCCCTCCATATCCTTAGAGCATGGAGGCCAGTAGTTTAGTCGGTTGCTGCGGGAGTTGCAATCATGGGTAATTTGTCCCCATCAGTGTCCGGAATTTTTACAAGTTATAATAATCCTATAAATATTATTTATGCTTCAGTTCGACTAATGCATGAGTAACACCAATATTCCAGAACGCATGAAATTGTGAGATAATCTGGAGGTACATCAAATGTTGTAGCAAAGGTTTGATGAGTATGCACAAAGGCAAGATAATAAAGGCATACATTTTGTTGTTATAGTACCCACTACAACCACATAGACCTCAGTACCCAGTAGAGAAACAAGTTAGAGTGGTGATAGCCAATGTCTCTGTTTTCTCTATCATTCTATTCCCCTTTTACATGTCATATTCATATTGTAATGGTTGGACTTTGATACAGAGAAATGTTGAACAGTACATTGCACCTTTGGATCCGGAATTTAGGTTAGTCCATTCTGACATTGAGATAGAGTTCATTTACAAAGAGGGAACATTGTCAATGTCTGGACAATTGGTCGATGAAAATAATGCCAGTTTGGTTTTATCATTTATGTACTCCGAGATGGGAAAATTAAATCCTTTCAGTCCTTCTATTACTATTATTACAAGAGTTTTTCAGAACATGTGGGTAGCAAGAAGGAGACAGTACACAGAAAGACCAGTTAAGAATAGTAAATATACACTTACCTATTTGCACTTACCTTCTCGATATTTTGGTCCTAAATATTTTTTACATTATATTCTGTCCAATCTGTATTTTCAGCTTTTATATTCTACCAGACAACCATCCTGATTAATGTTTGTTTATATTACTATTTTATATTACTGTTTCAGAAACTACCCAAATGTACATCAGAACAAGATAGCATGTACACAAGAAAACATCAGGTATTTACGTTAACCATGAAAGCAAGAGGATTTTATAGGTCATACAAGTTATGATTTTTTTTTTTAGCAAACTTTATTGACTTTTGCAAATTCAATCAAAAATAGTTTGCAAATAGATTTGCTTTTAGGATACATACAGTGCGATGTACTGTGTTATTAATATGAGCGATACAAATATAATAACTGAAGACACAGTGGAAAGACCTTCCACCCACCACCCAAAAGTTTATCATTTAACTAACATCGTTGTGTGCGTAGCAATAATGTCAATGTTATATGAACTTCCCCCGCATCCCCCACCACCTACCAGGCATGTCACTTTCCGTCCCGTTACAAGCTATACCATACATTGGTCGTAATTTAGTTATTTAAATACATTAGGGAAAGTACTACAATATCTAGCTCCCATTGGAAGTGCGGCAGCTGTGTATATCATATATGAGCCCTCCATATCCTTAGAGCATGGAGGCCAGTAGTTTAGTCGGTTGCTGCGGGAGTTGCAATCATGGGTAATTCGTCCCCATCAGTGTCCGGAATTTTTACAAGTTATAATAATCCTATAAATATTATTTATGCTTCAGTTCGACTAATGCATGAGTAACACCAATATTCCAGAACGCATGAAATTGTGAGATAATCTGGAGGTACATCAAATGTTGTAGCAAAGGTTTGATGAGTATGCACAAAGGCAAGATAATAAAGGCATACATTTTGTTGTTATAGTACCCACTACAACCACATAGACCCCAGTACCCAGTAGAGAAACAAGTTAGAGTGGTGATAGCCAATGTCTCTGTTTTCTCTATCATTCTATTCCCCTTTTACATGTCATATTCATATTGTAATGGTTGGACTTTGATACAGAGAAATGTTGAACAGTACATTGCACCTTTGGATCCGGAATTTAGGTTAGTCCATTCTGACATTGAGATAGAGTTCATTTACAAAGAGGGAACATTGTCAATGTCTGGACAATTGGTCGATGAAAATAATGCCAGTTTGGTTTTATCATTTATGTACTCCGAGATGGGAAAATTAAATCCTTTCAGTCCTTCTATTACTACTATTACAAGAGTTTTTCAGAACATGTGGGTAGCAAGAAGGAGACAGTACACAGAAAGACCAGTTAGGCAGAATGTTGTAGAATGCTGACCTCAGTGATTGGGTTGGTGTCCTCATGGCATGTACCGCCCTAGTGTTGGAGTGATTATGGTCATTTTTTTTCTTCAGTGCATAGCATCAGATAGGAAGGGCAGCAATGGGACTACAAATTTCTGCGCTGAGCATAGGTTGTTAAACGTAGGCTTCTTTGTATGCTAAGCCAACAACATGAGCTACTGGAACAAGGAGAGAACAAGCCTTATAAACTGCCTTTTTAAAGATGATGGTCTGTTCAAGGAAAGCTGTCTGAGGTTCCCAATCTATGATAAAGTTGAGTCTTTTCTTAATATGTCAGTTCCTGTTTGAGTCATATATAAGGAGTCATGTACGAGTGGTGGATATATTGCAACACATCCGTTCCCTTATTCACCATCCTCTTATTATTAGATTTGTACCTGAATTTTGCTCCTTTCAAAACTTTTATTTGGAATTTTCTTTAGATCACTTGCTCCTTGTCACTCCCTTTGTAATGATCATTGGATAGCCAGATTTCGACTAGGGAGGCTAGCCCGAGCAGCCCCCTTTATGAGTTCTTATCATGATCTGTAACTAATTACTAAAAATGTGAAAGAACTCAAAAGCTGAGAGGTAAAATAAGTGTGGAAGACAGAGTGGAAGAGAGACAGAGCGATAGAGAGAGATACACTCATGCCAATGGGCTGGTTGGTGGAAGGCCTGGACTCCCAGATTATAGGAGGCACATTGTTACACATTAGCAGCACCACAACTGTTGGATAGAGACAGTAATAAGATAAGTATCGCACCAGATGTTAAATCAATGAGATTAACCACCAGGGAGACAAGACATTAGTTCTTATCCCAAGAGCAGAGGAGTTTCAATGTGGCTATCCCCTTGCCTGAGAACTGAAGATGATCGAACTCCTACATTACAGGGAAATGCTTAGAAGGCCTAAGATGTGAAACACAACTGCAGGGGAGTATTCTCAGTAAGGTTCATAATCAAAGAAGGACTGGAGAAAAGTACCATCAGAGTTAATATACTAAGGATGGAAATTAGAGTAAAAATGTGTTAGAAATTAGAATCGTGGAAAGTGGAATTTAGTGTTTCTGCCTAATTTTTGTAGCTTAATTTTCCTTACACCATCCCTCATGTTCTCCCCCATTACTCCACCACTCCTCCCTCAACCTCCCCACAGCATATCTTTGTCTCTCTCTCTAACCTTTCTTGGGGGAATTCCAGAACTGTTACTACTCTAAAGCAGTTCCCAAGTGTCAATCCTTGTTTCTGTAATGCAATGTTTCTGTAATGCAAGAATTGCCCCAAATTGTGAAAAGGTAAGAACAAATTAATCATTATCAGAAAAGTTAGCTCCCCTGCCCATCACTGTGGATTACAGTTGCTGCAAATGTGATTTGGCCTCAGTCTCTGAGGTTAAAAAAGGTGGTGGCCTATATACACCATTATGAGTCAGGCATTTCCTTGGTTATCACTTGGCTATTTCATTAACAGTGCTCCATAATAGGTTTGGCTAGTTTGAACCTAAGTAAAAAAAATAATGCTCACTGTTAAATAACTCTTGAATAATTGATCAGACCTAGTAACATTTGTACAAACATTCTCTCAAATTGAAAATGAAAAGATTTTTTAAAAATTGGCCTGAGTTAGAAATTGCATGCTATCTGGTGCCAATTGAATTTCCTTTGAAAATCCTTATATCTTCCAACGAGAGAATGTTGAATCCAAATTTCTAGTAAATTTATTGTAATCTAACCCTTTTGCACCCTACTATATTCCTAGTATTTATAAGTTGAATTGGTCCTGCAGATTCTCCATATCCTCTCTTTGTTTTGCTTTATTGTAGTATCTTCATAATCTCCCATTTGGTGCTTCATGTCATCTATCCTACTCACAATTGCAGTTTAGCTGTTGACCCCAATTTCGAAGAGACTTTTTAACTGCTAAATCTTAATAGTTGTCATTTTGTAAATTGTAATAGGTTTCTACCAGGAGGTAAACTAATACTGTAAATAGTTTCCAAAGCTGGCATGCCAAGGCTGCAGGTTGTCGATGGTTGGACTGCTTCCTCGATGAAAGAAAAATATGACTGTGCTTGAAAAGCATGAGGAATAGCCTACTGCAATTTCTAAGTTGGCCTGTGACATATGGGAGGAAGACGATCTTTATGAGAGTATTGTAAGCTTTTCTGTGTTGTGGTTTTAGGCAAAAGCTATGATATTGTTGAAGTTACCCTACATCCATGTTAAAGATTCATCTCCCTTCATTTTCTAAACTTGATGCTCAAAAACTCCCAGCACTTATAATGCAGTCCGATTAACAATTTGCTAGTCCATTAAGTAAGGATTCCAGTGAGTTCAATCCAATTAGGTTTATTATCATTAAATAAGATCTTCAGCAACATCTGGTAAGTGACGTCATGAAGCACAGCCAACACGTGTTTTCATCACACAAGTGACTTCTTCAAGGCTGTAAAAGTTTACAATACAGAAACAAACAATCAAAAATCATGTATTCTAAATCATATTACATATTCCAATGGCAGGAACTGATAAAAACATGAAAGTAAGACAATATGACTCCAGATAAGTCCCGATACCTGTAAAAGAGAGTACATAAAAAGAAGATCACCCAAATGCGACCAAAGATAAGAGTAGAGTTAGACATGCCTAGAAAAGTTTGAGTGCTGATTAGTGCAGTCAGCAGATGTGGCAACCTAACACCTTGGGGTAATCAACAGATGCTGTAAACGTGAACGTGCGACTTGCATCCATCACCAAATTAAGGTGATAACCTAAATATATTCACACAAACCTCTCACTATGGTCCAAATCCCAAAACGTTTGGAGAAGTCAGCCAGACTAGTAGTTCCTTGTACAATTGGTGTCTGAAAAAGTTAATATTTCTAAGGAAATACAAGTGGACCAAAAGTGACCAACAATTATAAATCACACGATATGAAAAAAAGAAGAAAATGGTATAGAAAGACGAAGTTAACTAAGGCTTAATGAAGAAAAGGGCAACAGTGAAAATCTTAGTTGCACACCCCTCTCAAATTGGAGCTCTGTAATACATATCCAACAGTGTTGCTCTGACACTATAACACACTTGTTGCTATAATGTGTAAATCTGGACCTCAGAAAAAGATTTTTCCCTGGGATTTTTCCCAGGACAGAAAATACAAAATAGCAGAGCACTCCACGCATCTAAAAAGCTACTGTCATCATAATCCAAGTCAGTTGTACATATCTATTAGTACATCATAGTATACATAGTATTTATATTGCTTGAGTAGTATAGAGATACTATCTCATAAATCAACTTCAGACATTCAGGTATGTGATGTTTCCTTTTTACTTGAAGTCAGTATCACAAAATAGTTATACATCTTAGCATCACTCTAAATTCCATAGTGTGTTAGTCACCTAATTATACATATAATGATTTGATAACAAATTATATATGCATCCCTGTTCGAAATGCCACGTCCTGAATGCCAAACAGATATGAGCTGCCTGTTAAAGGAAAACTAAACTGCTCCACAGAGGGAGGCAGTAGAAATAAATTTTTCATAGTGACATAAAATCACCTGACAGCATGAAAAAAGATATTAGGAAAAGGGAGCAGAAGAGGCCTCTATTAATAAGTGCATCACATACAGTTGCCCAATTGTGTGTTTGTTGCAGACTGTTTCCATACTTCTTATTTTGTAGATTTGCGATCATTTTTGTTTTGCTGTTCCAGTGAATGCAGCCAGCAGAAAGTAATTGTTGTGGAAAAGAATACTTGTAATCACATTTTTGATTTTAGGTTAAAGACAAGTTTAGTGTGTCACTAAGAAGTGCCCTTTCTTCATGTACCAAAAACAACTCTCAATGTAATATTGATGTGGGATTGAAGCCTACTTCTGTAGTGCCATCTCTAGAGCAATAAATGGGCCAGGTTTTTGAGTAGGTCTTTTGTGGGTTGCAGAGAAGGTGAAACAAATAGGCAATGTTCTTTACCATCTGTTTGGTTGCGTCAATTGCTGATGTGTCCGGATCCACTAAATAACACATTGCTTTTGGGCCTCCTCTTCTGAGGCAATAATGAACAGCCCATTAAACGTTATATAACAGAACAGTGCCAAACCACAGGGGAGACCTGCATCAATCTGCACCCTTTGGGTTATTCAACTAACATCGCAGCTTCTTATTCCATCATTTCAAAAATCTAAAATATTTGGTTGCCCCAGAATCTGCAGGTTCTATAAATAACAAAGCCCCACACCCTCATCCCGCTTTCAGGACTGCTGGCCCAGCTGGCACAAACTTTCAGTATTATCTGCTTGATGCTCTTTTTGATGATCGATCAAGAGCTTTCTGTATCAAATCAGATGTCCCTTTGCAGTTGATCTCCATAATATTTTGTGTGATTGTGATAATTTGTCCTTTGTTCTCTCTGATATTTGTTAGCATTGGACAATGAATAGGCCAGTCAGTTCCTGCATAAGTGAAATATTGGAGCCTTGGATAAGATTGCCCCACTAAAGGATCATGTAGCATGAAGAACAAAGCTCTCCGCTGAATGGTTTATTGATGAACTTTTTTCCTTAAAAAAACCCTGTAAACGAATAGAGAACATTTGGCGCAACATCAGGAGTGTTAGTAGTAAAGAGGCCTACTATGTCCCTTTGAAAATTTATCAGAAGAGAATTCCTGCTTCTTGTAGGATTTTCTTTACCAATAAGATTGAATCCGTCCACAATTCATCAAGGGTATTGTTTTACATTGTCAAGTCCCTGACTTCTTTGGATCTGCACATGTTGCCCCCTCTTTTGAGAGTTGCAATACTATTGCTCGCTTCTTTTATGACAAGGTGGCTGGTATTTACCAGTCCTTCCCTGAATCAGTGAGGGATCTGGGATGCCTGGAGGCTTGGGGACAAGCCGCCACTTCTTCAGACCATCTTTCCAGTTTCATCAGTCCCTCTTTGGAGGAACTGCAGGCTCTGGTCACCAGAGTTAAATCAGGATCCCCAGAGGACCCTCCTCCCCCTAAATCTTGAAACTAGCCATGCAATCTTTTCTGCCTGGACTGGCCAATCTGCTCAACAGCTCATTCTCCTCTGGCCTGATACCCCAAAACTGGAAGCATGCTATTCTAAAGCCCCTCCTTAAAAAACCCTTGCTGAATCTGGCCTTATCGGAAAACTTTAGACCTATCTCGCTCCTCCACTCTTTTGCCAAAGTAGCCGAGAAGCATGTCAATACTCAACTGACTCATTTTTATAGAATCTAATATCCTGCTTCATTAGTCCCAATCTGGTTTTCGGGCCCAATACAGCACCAAGTCAGTTTTGTTGCTAGCCTCGGAGTCTCTGAGATCTGCTGCAGACAAAGGTCATACTGCCACTTTGATCCTGCTACATTTAAGTGCAGCATTCAATACTGTCTCACATGGCCTATTGTTACGATTCCAAAATTGTGGTGTGTGCTCCTTGGCACTAAAGGAGGTGGCCTCCTACCTTCAAGACCACACCTTCCGGGTAGTTCAGACTCATTTTGCCTCAGAAGTGCTGCCCCCTGCCTGAGGGGGTGCCAAGGGCTGTACGCTAATCCCCACATTATTCAACCTCTATATGCAGCCCCTGGCAGATGTCATCGGCAAACTTAATATCCCCATTGTGTCTTATGCCAATGACACACAATTGATTATCACGTTGGAGCAGGATGAAGGAGGATCAGCAATACGTTTTAGGTCCTGTATGGTTGTGGATGAATTCTAGTTGCCTAAAACATATTGCCAACAAGACCGGGGTGCTTATAGTTGTAAAGCAACCTTCCATGTCATCTTCAGCATGATGGCCGAGGTCTCTTGGCCCTATTCCTAGTCCAAAACCTAAGGTAAAAAACTTAGGAATATGGTTTGACTTAAATCTCTCTTTTGACAAGCAAAGAGCTTGCTTGGCTGGAAAGTGCTGCACCTTGCTTAAAATGGTAGCTAAGATTTCTGATTTGCTTCCCTTGGCAGGAAAGAAGTCAGCTGTGCAGGCCCTTGTGATTTCAAGGCTGGACTATTGTAACACTATTTAAATTCAGAAGCTTCAAAGAGTACAGAACGCAGCTGCCCGGCTTCTTTTTAAGCTCGCTAGACGAGCACGTGTCCCCGGCCGTGTCTGAACTTCACTGGCTCCCACTAGAAAAACACATCACCGCTAAGGTCATGTGCCTATGTGAAAAAATCTTCAACAATAGTGGTCCACGTTATCTGCACAACCTGGTAAAACCTAATTCTCCTAGTCAGAGTTTCAGATCCTAAGGTGCAGCACTTGCTATAATCCCGGGTGCTAAAGAAGTCAGGAGGGGTGGTTGCTCCTTTGGCTGTCGAGCCTCTAAGTTATGGAACACCCTTCCCTTGTACCTGAGATTGGAACCAACTGAGGCCTTCTTTAAGAAAAAACTAAAAACTTGGCTGTTCAGAAAGAGTTAACTCCTTTAGTCTTCTGAGTCCTGGCACTCACTTACTTTGACCATGGTGGCATTCTCTTTTAAGGTTCTGCTCCCCTTTGCGTTATTTTTCTGTTCCTATCTGCTGCGACAGGGTAGTAATCCTAGTGGGGAACACTCCAGTTGGAGTAATGTGATCGCTTTAAAAAACTACTAACATAACATATCAACATTTCAAGCGGACTAAACTTACCTTTCTTTTTTCCCCACATCCTCTCAGTAAATCATGATACATTTCATCATACTTGCAGAAAGGTAATTCACACAAAAGTCTAGGAATGTGCCCCAATTTCTAATATCAAAATAAAAAGTCCAACAATAT
Organism: Triturus cristatus; assembly: GCF_964204655.1. Lineage (NCBI taxonomy): Eukaryota > Metazoa > Chordata > Amphibia > Caudata > Salamandridae > Triturus > Triturus cristatus. The sequence goes on from NC_140592.1 coordinate 1,053,375,195, forward strand.
TAGTAAATCAATTATGCACGCTGTGTCTGGTGCCTCGTTTTTTTACCTGGAGATATTTGATGTTCCTAGTGCTTCGGCTGCCATTTTCAACCACCTTTTATTTGACATATGGATCAGCGTTTTTTAATACAAAAATTGTAGAGAGAATTATGCTGTGGCATCAAGAAGTTCTATGTAAATGAAAACCAATCAGGCGCTATGATAGTATACATTGTTCTACCATTACAGTGATACTACTCACACCTTGGGGCATATTTACAAGGGCTTATCGCCACAGGAACGTCACTTTTTGAGATGTTACTGTGACGATAAACCCTTCGGCTTATTTACAAGGCAACGTTAAGTCACTTAATTTGGCTTAAAGCCGACTTGTAAATAAGGCCCCCTTTCACGCTACACTTAGGTGCCGATTACGATGCAGCTTGGAAGGCTCTGACTGACGATTGGAGCCTTCCGAGCCACATTGTTATGGGCCAGTTGTATTCCTTTCCGTCCGCCTCATTTTGATTCCGACCGGTCATTCTGGCTGGCATCCGATGGGCTCAGAGAGCCCGTCCGACTGTTGGAATGCAGCCCGTAAACTAAAAGGGGGCTCTTTCTGCCCTTGAGATTACAATGCATGTTTTCCGACATAGTTTCCATGCTGGTCTGTACGACATAGAAACAATGTCAGAAAGCGTGTTAGGGGATCCCCAGTAGGACCCTCTTTGGTGCACGGCCTCCGTTTGAAGGCCGAGGGGGCACCTACGGTGCCCTCCTGTTGATCCCCCCACCTTGTGGCAGGCACCTTGCTGCTACGGGGTGCTGGGATGAACCATATCTTCCATTTCCCTATGGGAGCATGCATTAAGGGCAGTTTATGGACGTAATGCATGCTCTCATAGTGAAATATAGTAATGAGACTGAACAGTGTTCGTTGCATCCTAATGGGGTAGGCAGGAACGACGACCGAGTGTCGCTTGGTCCCATGACCGAGTCGGTGTCGGGCGGAAGTGATTCCTCCCAACATCGTAATGCGCCCCTTAGCATGAAAGGGGCGGGCAATGTGTGTTGCGGAGGGTGTTCCGCTGCAACACCCATTGATTTTGATGCTTTCCCCTATTTACAAGGGTGGCGTAAATATGGGTCAGCACAAAAATTAAGACCAAAAATAACCTGGTCTTAAAGTGGCAAAACAAGGAGAAATTATTAATTTCTTCTCGTTTTTGCTGTTTCTACGTGTGCTGCATTGTGCAGCACACATAGAAATAGCAAATTGCCATGAATTATTGTTTTTGTGCAGGAAGGTGTTCCTTCCTGCACATAAACAATCATTAAAAAAATGACGATTTGCAACTTCTATGTGTGTTGCACAATGCAGCCCACATAGAAGTTACAAATCACCATTAGTGATTATTTATGTGCAGAAAGGGACAATTTACTGCACATAAAAAATCATTTTCTCAACGCAGGCTCCCTTGCACTATGGTACAAGGGTGTCTGCGTTGACGCTCAACGGATGAATATAGTGCCAGCGCTACCGAAAATGCAGGGGTGCACAGTATCATTGTAAATACAGTGCATCCCTGCATTTTCAGAAAGGCGGAGCGCGGCGTTAGCAATTTTAGCTTAATGCCACGCTCCACCATTCTATTGGAAATATGCCTCCTTGATTTGCATTCACTTGTGCTTGCTGTCAAAATGCTGCTCTCTTAACATAGTGCTGCAGACTTCCTTGAGTGATACAAACTCACAAACATAATGTGATTGCTGATGCTGATGTGCTTTAGCGACACAGGGCTCTTTTGTACACCAGTACATCTGCACCCAGAGATTTACTTCTACGTGTGGGTGCAGATTTACTTCCTCTTCATTCATCAGTTCTCACCAGAATCAGGAATGAAAGCTATGCCTGGTGCAGGTTTCCATGCAGATTCCACTAGGAGTCCTTTGTTTCCCAACTTTTGTTTCAGTTCCCTCAGTAAAGAATTCACCAAGGCAGAGAGCCCATAGAGGGGCAACAGAGCCCATTGTACAAATGCAGTAATCAGAGGACTTCATAAAGAAGAGTGGGCATCCATATTCCATGGGGCCAAACTGAGGGATTAACAAATATGCTAAAAAGGATACAAGTTCCCATACCCCAATTGAAGCATAACAAGGTCATTGCATCCCAAAAAGAAAGCAAATGTTTGCTCCTATGTGCTGTGAATTATATTTACTGTTAGCAAATTTAGAGTGGTACAGTGTGACAACTTGTAATCCTTTTAATTGAAATTGAGATAACTGGTTTACACTGGTACATGGGTGATAGTAATCTGCTTGCTTTGTTTGCATCCCATGAATAATATTGTTAATATGTTGTGGGGAAGTTTTGAAATAAATATAAATGGATTTTTAATGGCACCAGAATTAAGTCCAAGCATTGTGTTGATCATTAATACATATGAATTCATGGATGACTGAAGGGCTTGCATTTGATGTTTGTAGTTAAGGTTCCACCCTCAGCAGACCTTAAAGGGCCAGACCCACACACAATCAAGGTGTAACTAACTCTGCTCCTCCTCAAGAGGCTCTTACTATCCAAGCAAGAAAGCAGGCTCCTGCTGTATGCGGCAACTGAAACGAAACCAAGAAAACTACTATATAGGGGACTTAAAACTTTCTAGGGGCTCTCCTTGGAAAGGGTAACACTAGAAGCCACCCATGATTTCTACTCTAAACTACAATCCCTTCAACGCTTCTCTGATGAGGAGAAATCCAAGTATCTATTGCAGACAGACTGCTGACCACAGTGATGCTCTTGAAGCCCCCTAACCTCTCACACAAGCTAAAATATTTACAGAAATCAAAACTATTAAATTGCATAACTCTCATGGCTCGGACACCTTCTATAAGGCTTTTGCTACTTCTCTAGCCCCACACTTAACTCATTTTTTCAATACATTTATATGAGAGGGGAGAGTCACTCCCTCAATGCGTGAGGACAATATTTCACAAATACCAAAGCCAGGTAAAAAACTCCAAGTCATGGACCTCACCTAGGATGAAAGTAGACCTTAAATTATACTCACAAATAACCAGAATGAAGCCTCTATTGCCCGATCATATACACCTTGACCCAACAGGTTTAATAAAAGGCTGTCAAACATGACAACATTCCCTGCGTAGTTCACCTGTTCGAAAAAGTCAGAAAGAAAACAATACTTACAGTACTCACTTCACTAGATGCAGAGAAAGCATGTGATCAGGTGCACTGGTGGTTTCTTGTCAAAACACTATGTGAGTTTGGGTTCAGGCCTATGAATGTCTCTATGCCACTAGTGGGATACTCTGCACCCACATCAAGTGTTTCCTTAAAGAGTAAACAGTTTACATTAGGTATTGGCATACGTCAGGGAGGCTCTCTTTCCCTATTGCCCTTTGCCCTAAGCATTGAACCCTTTGCAGTGGACGTTAGGGAGGACAAAAATAGATGGGGCATTGAATTTGGTGGCGAGGTACACAAAAACACTCTATTTACAGGTGATGCCCTGCTAAATCTTACGGCACCTAAAGCTTCCATCTCGTCCTCCAGTCTTGGTTGTCAACTTTCAAGTTCATATAAAACCCAAATCCATCAGATCTTTATAGAGCCCATTACCCACACATCCTCACTTCCCTTCAGGATGACTTTAGTACACGGTCATCTTTATTTCTCTCATGGCTAGGTAGATGAAAACTCAATTTAAACGTGCTATTCAGAATTATTTATTTCAAATGCTTCCCGTCCTGGTCCACAATGATTTCTTAGTTGAACTTTAAAGAAAATCCCTGAACTTCGTTTTGCAGGGTAACTGAACTAGATTGGAAAATAGGAAGCCAGGGAAACCCTAACGTGGCAGCAGGCTGGCGCTCCTAGACTCTCCGAAGCCCACAATTCCTATTGTGAAAATGTTACTATGTAGGAGGAAAAGCATGGCTGCTTCTCTTGGAGCTTGCCTCCGCTCAATAAATAGCCACCATTCATATTATCAAGATTCTTGGTGCCACCTTGGCACGACAATGAACAAATCTCTTGATCTACTCCTCCATCATTAAAGATCCATTTCCAATTTCCACGAAAGAACTATAAACCCTAAAACTTAGCTAGAATTCCAATGGTGAAATTGCTACCAGTTTGGAACTACGTCCTAGAAACAACTATTTCTCTTGAGAGTGTTACAATTGCTGAGGATTCTACTGACCCATGCAGAATATGCTAGCAAGGACCACTTGGTCTGGCTCAGCGAGCCCTACCATACCAGTAGTAGCAAAGTAACTAGGAAACACGCAATGCGTAATCTCAAGCTCACACCTTGGCCAACCTTCTTTTCGGTACACGAAAATTGAAGTGCGTCCATTCTGTTATCTACCCAAAATAGTCCTTTATCAATGCGCTGACTCTGTTTTGAAATAATAAATGTTCACTTTAATGCTAAGGAATAACTGTTGAATGTCACCCCTGGTGTCCAGGTCAACTACTCCTCCCAAGTTAGTCTTGTAGGGTCCTGGTTGGATCCTGACGTTGTTTTTCAGCTTGCCTTTTACTCTTGCTCTTCGGGTTTGGAATTGGCCCTGATGTTGGAGCTGTGCATATTCCTGCCATTCCTGTAGGTCAGGCAATACATGTCATGTTAGAGGCAAGCACATGTCAAAGAATCTAATTTAACTAAGGAGGTGTACACTATCAGAGTGTTAACAGGGCGTTGCTACAGAGGGATTTGGCCCCAACTGGACATTTAGTGAAGACGTTGACATTGACTTTGTGGTTTTACTCTCCGCCACAGTGTGTTTTTTTGCCTACGTGCAGCTGAGAATGTTTTTCAATGCCATACCCGTGACAATCATGTGGCCCAATATATCATGGTATTTGGTGCAACTGCACTAATGAATACAGAACCTGGCATTTGTTATTACAGTGCAAGGGTAAAATATAATGTCCTTATCACAGTAAAGGTGCCATTACAGCAGTCCTTACGCTCATGGTCTTCACTGCTCACAGTGTGAGTCTATGGAAACAGATGTTGCTCTGGTTCTGCTTAAGTACTTGTGTTTGCAAGTGCTCTAAATGGCAAAAGCCCATGTCATAAGCCATGCATGTGGATGTGCATAGAATGTCTGATATATATTACATTTGTTAAGGAAGGCGAGGGCCATCTTCACTCACTTGAGGCTTCGCCTCCCACTGCTTACTTTGGCCGATGGTTGCAGGTGGGGCCCATCAGCACTCATTTTTGAGGACCAGGACTTATTTTTTATTCATGCAACTTGGCCCAGAAAAATCAAGAGAGAGAGAGAGGTTGAAAAAGGGGGAAAGACAGAGGAAGAGAATGACGCAAAAACAGAAAGGGATAAAGCACGGATGAAAAACAACCTGCAGGAGTGAGAAAAATGGGGCAGGGAGCGTAGGGTGGTGGATACTAGAACTTAAAGAATGAGATGGAATGGAGACTGGGCAACCTTGATATTCAACAAAACTTTGGGCAACAGCACTTATAATTTTACAAATTGAGACTGGCCCCTCTCTGCATTTGGCAATGATAATACCATATTACATGCTGTGCCCCTGGATTCAAGCTAGCCTGCTGATGAGGGGTGATAATCCGAATCCGGTCCCACGATACTAATTTCCAGTCCAGGGAGGACCAGGCCTGGCAGTTCGGGCTGGCCTGTTCCCATAAGGGCCAGGACGAAGACTGATTTGCATGTGGCTGGGTCCGAACTGGGGTGGCGAAGTGAGCGAAAGAACGATGGATTAAACCCAGATCTGTGACTGGGGTGAGTTGTTGAAAAGTTTCAGCACTCCCTCCATCATCATGTTTGAAATAGCATATTACACTCTGCTTATTTTAATTTTTACTGCTTAGCAGGATACCTTGGATCAACAGTAGAAACACTCAATAAACGATAGTTGGCCAGCTCACCAATATGTTGCCTGTCGTGCGGCAAAAAACAGCCGGTCACCCAGGGACTGGGGTTTCTAATTCTGTTGACAACAGCACCATGTGTTGATTCTTCTGTGACCTTTTGCTGCTCTTGACACTCAGAGCTACAAAATCCTGCTAATTGTGTCATGGGGAGCAGAGTGTGTCTGGCCGCCTCCTGGCGCAGCTCGCGCACAATTCTCCGCAAATGATGCAGATGGCGCAGATGAATCCACGCCAGCTTTTGCATGAGGTCAGATGCGGGATGCTGCAAAGATTATCGTTATCTGCTCTATTATTTATCATTTGTGTAAATCCACTCAGCAATTGGATTCAGAGCCCTGCTCTGGGGTTTCAGCGATATGCGGATGATACTGGCTTCTATCTGGGGCTCTCGCGAGGCCAGGCTCGCGGTGCGGGCCCAGCCAAAAAGTGTTCATGATAAACAACAGCTGCTGGATAAGGGGCTACTGAATTAATTGACGGTAACATTAATACTGTCCTGGCTAGTCATGGACGAATGTTCTTTCTACCTGGCAGGAATGACGGCCTGTTTTTGCTCGCCCTGCGCCCTTCGAAGGAATTTACACACGGAGCATCACGTGCTGCCAGAAGTCCACCACAAAAGCCACCAGAACAGATGTCCGGACAAGCAAAAAGGGTTTGAATGTCAAGATTTTATGTACGGCGAAGGCATGCAGCTTTCATGATCAGAAAAAGTGTATTTTATTTACATGCACTCTGTACATAATGTCTGTCTGGATGGTCGCATGATTTTTGGAGGAAAAACGTCCATATGGTACCAGAGAGCTGATCCTCCTCAGCCTGACATAATATCCGTTAATAATAAATCCCGTAATAAAACATTAAAATGTCGTATATGGTTCTCGCGGCTAAATGCTTGGCTGTTGCCTGTAGCAGAGACATTAATACTTCAGTTAATTAAATGGGAGTCTGTCTTACCCTTCACTCGACCTCTCTCATCATATATTTTTAATCATGCACACACCTTGTGAAATACACAGCGCTTTGTACAGCTGCCTTAGTAAGTGTTTCCACTTTTTTCTGTGTATTTATACTCCTCTCAGGCTCTGGTATTAGTGCATACGTTGTATCAAACACTTGTTACGTAACTATGAATTATGAATTAGCACGTTGTACATTTTTTGCAAGATGTCCTATTACTTCCGTCACTTGCTGAAACGGGGACAGAATTGAGAGTTTGTTTTTATTTAACGTATTTGATAATTATTCAAATGATCGGGTGTGTTAAATGACCCAACATTGGGAGGAAGGGGGGCAAGCCAAACCGAGACCAATTGTTGTGTGTGTAAAAGACCGCTTTATTGAAACAGGTGCATATCACAATTTATCAACCCTGGCAACTGCCTTACAAAACTAAACCTCACTATACATAAATTATTTGACCCCCTGTTCCTCCCACCCCTACGATCCCCACATCAAATCCCCCACCCTGCCGAATACAAAATAACATTACATAACAACCATATTACACAATCTTACACAATATTGCATTAACAAATCCTGTCCTCCAAGGACCCAAACCCCTACCTTCCTTTGTGCAACTGTAACTAACAAACATCTAGTCTAAACTTAGCCTACCTGCTTACCCTTTCCCTGCCCCTGCTCACAAACTACCAACACTTAACTAAAAACTTCAGCCAATCTTGGCCAACTTTCAACAACCTCGCCAGCACCTGTTCCAAGCGATGAATATACAACTTAGCCAAACCCCTATGTACCTGTTCCAATAACCGCCTATGGGAAAAAACCCTAACCCCCAAAAGAAAAACCCCCAACCCCCAGAAAAAGAGGGTGGGAGGGAAGGAAAACGCTAAAACCTACAGTGCTCCCAGCCACCAGGTCACCAAATCCAAAATGGTGGCTGGGAAAGCGTGAAACCAGCCCTTAAACCCTTTGGGCTATCTTTCAAATTGGGCTACAATTGGGCTAATCCCAATGTAGCCCAAAACACACAAAATGGCCTCTATTCGGCTCGCCCGACCCCCTCTCAATCTGTCCGGGGGGCAGACCTCACTGGGTTCGGCTGCCCCCTAAACCCCCCTTGGGAAGGAGGGGGGCAAGCCAAACCGAGGCCAATTTTTGTGTGTGTAAAAGGACGCTTTATTGAAATAGGTGCATATCACAACTTATCAGCCCTGACATCTGCCTTACAAAACTAAACCTCACTATACATAAATTACCTGACTCCCTGTTCCCCCCCACCCCTACGATCCCCACATCAAATCCCCCACCCTGCCGAATACAAAATAACATTACATAACAACCATATTACACAATGTTACACAATATTGCATTAAAAAATCCTGTCCTCCAATGACCCAAACCCTTACCTGCCTTTGTGCAACTGTAACTAACAAACATCTAGTCTAAACTTAGCCTACTTGCTTACCCTTTCCCTGCCTCTGCTCACAAACTACCAACACTTAACTAAAAACTTCAGCCAATCTTGGCCAACTTTCAACAACCCCGCCAGCACCTGTTCCAAGCGATGAATATACAACTTAGCCAAACCCCTATGTACCTGTTCCAATAACCGCCTATGGGAAAAAACCCTAACCCCCAAAAGAAAACACCCAACCCCCAGAAAAAGAGGGTGGGAGGGAAGGAAAACACTAAAACCTACAGTGCTCCCAGCCACCAGGTCACCAAATCCAAAATGGTGGCTGGGAAAGCGTGAAACCAGCCCTTAAACCCTTTGGGCTATCTTTCAAATTGGGCTACAATTGGGCTAATCCCAATGTAGCCCAAAACACACAAAATGGCCTCTATTTGGCTCGCCCGACCCCCTCTCAATCTGTCCGGGGGGCAGACCTCACTGGGTTCGGCTGCCCTCTAAACCCCCCTTGGGAAGGAGGGGGGCAAGCCAAACCGAGGCCAATTTTTGTGTGTGTAAAAGGACGCTTTATTGAAATAGGTGCATATCACAACTTATCAGCCCTGGCAACTGCCTTACAAAACTAAACCTCACTATACATAAATTACCTGACTCCCTGTTCCCCCCCACCCCTACGATCCCCACATCAAATCCCCCACCCTGCCGAATACAAAATAACATTACATAACAACCATATTACACAATGTTACACAATATTGCATTAAACAATCCTGTCCTCCAATGACCCAAACCCCTACCTGCCTTTGTGCAACTGTAACTAACAAACATCTAGTCTAAACTTAGCCTACCTGCTTACCCTTTCCCTGCCTCTGCTCACAAACTACCAACCCTTAACTAAAAACTTCAGCCAATCTTGGCCAACTTTCAACAACCCCGCCACCCAGGAAAAGGCGGGAGCGCAGGTGGAAACGCCGCCTCCCCATTTTCTGCCCCCCCCTGCCTCTTAGGTATGATACATTAGTATAGCTGCACATTCAACATCCTGGCCAGAACCTCCCTGATTTCCAGTAGGTACAAGTCATGCCCATACTGGATAGGTGAACTCCATCTCCCCTGAAGAATCCCGGTGTATCATACTTAATGTCCCTATGAGAAATCCTAGAAAAACCCAGATGCCTGCAAAAACGCACTTTTTCAGTGTTGAGTATTCTCCGGGCCTTGTCTACCGCCCCCTGATTAACCGCTCCTCTCCAGACCCTACGTGGAACAAATTCTGTCCAAATGACAGCACAACCCGACCACTGCTGCTTTATCAATGACAAATCCCGCTTCATGCTCCTCATTAAAGCTACACCAGTCTCCTTGACCATATCATTCTCCCCCAGATGTATCACCAACACATCGGTGCACCTACCAGCCACCAAGGCGCCATTCAGAACCTGCAACAACTCTTTCCTCCGCATGCCCCCTCTGCCCCTCCAAGAAACTTTGATCAAATCTTTATTAAATCCTACATTTTCCCCCAAATAACTGGCGCGGGCCTGGACCTGTGCCCACTTTACAAAGATATGTCCCACAATCCAGATAGTCATCTCCCTGGTGAGGGGACCCATCACCAAACCTGAAACGAGAAAATTGGAATGAGCAGGGGAAACCACATAACCGTGCTACATCCCCCCCGGTACGCTGCACACATAGTGCTGGTAGCAATCTGAAGACCATCTCCCCAACCTCATGATGTCCCCACGCCCCCAGCCCCTATTACTCGCCTCTGACGCTGCCCCGATCCTGAAGGAATGTGTCCCAAAACCCCAGCCATCAATCCCCAGCTCCTCAAGTGCTTTCCTTAAAACCGTTTAAAGCTGAAAAGCCGTTGCACTCCACCCAATCGCATGTACGAAAAGTAAATTACCTGAGCCGGCCGCAGGGTTCCTCCACGTCGCTTCCCACCTACACGGGCAATTCAGCTGCGGTTCGGCAGCCTGCAGGGACACCCATTTTCCCAGTACCCTCTGATCCGTTTTAGATTTTCGCTTCCAAATGCAAACTCTATCCTGATAAGGGGACACCTCACCCCATAGTAGACATCCCCCCGATTTTGTTCCTAACATTTCCGACACTCGGAAGGCCACAAAAAACATCCACACCATCAGTGTGGAGAAAAGACACGCTTCATATCCATCAGTGTATATCCCTGGCAAAGTTCGCAGAACCCTGCCTAACAAATCCCAAGACAGAGTGTTCCTAATTCTGCTTGCACGACCACGTTCCCAGGCCCATCCCTCCAGCATCCGCTTCCCAATTTCTCCTGCGGATGGCGCATAACCCCACAACAATTTTCCCACAAATGCAATCCCTGCCAGCTTACCCGCGAACGTGACCCTAGAAAGTCCTTTATCAATCAAATCCAGAATGAACTGTATCACGTCCTCCCCTCGAAGCGCCGGTGAATCCCGCCACCTAGCACCTGAGAGCAAAAATTCCGCCCATGCTGTCTTGTACGCTGTCCTCGTGGATTGAGCAAGGGACCCTAAAACCAGCTGCAACATCCTGTGTTGCCTACGTACCACAAATGCTGCGGCATGCGGGTCGGGGTCTTGTCTGCGTCCTTGGCTGGCCCACAGATTCTCCCCCACTGTGAACAAGACAAAGCATCCGCTATGTCATTGTCCACTCCTGGCACGTGCACTGCTCTAAAGGCAATATCATGACGTAAGCAACCCAAAACAAACACCCTCAGTAACTTCAAGACTTGTTCATCCTTGGCAGACTGGCAGTTCACAATTTTCACAACTGCCATGTTGTCAATTCTGAAAGTCACCTTCCTGTGTGCCAACTGGTTGCCCCATAGTGTGACAGCCACCACCAGTGGGAAAAATTCAAAAAATGCTATACTCCTACCCCCCCAACCAACTCTGTCGGACACTGTTCTACACACCAGTTCCCTTGCCAGTAGAGGCCAAAGCCCTTGCTACCCGCAGCATCCGAAAAGATCTGGACATTCCACACCATGTCACCCTCCCGCATCATTGGAATCCCATTGAAATTCTGCAAGAAAAATTGCCACATTCGCAAGTCATCTCTCACACCCGTAGACAGCCGCACATGATGATGTGGAGGTCTCTGACCTGCTAGTGCCCTGCCCAGTCACCTGCAAAATGTCTGCCCTACTCTCACCACTCTACAAGCAAAGTTGAGATGACCCAACAGCACCTGAATCTCTTTCACCGTGAGCTTGCCTTTTGACAACATTGTCGCCGGCAGCCCCAACATTTGCTGCTTTTTGTCCTCCGAATGGCGTGCCTCCATCAATTGAGAGTCCAACTCAATGCCCAAAAGGGACAGAGCCGTGCAGGGCACCATAGTCTTTTATGGTGCCAACGGCACCCCCAGTTCGCTCATGATCTCATTGAAACTGTCCAGCACCTTCTGGCAGTCCGTGTAGCCTGAGGTGCCCACAAAGAAAAAGTCATTTAGGTAGTGTGTAACTCACTGGTGACCCGTCCGTTCCGAGAACAACCATTGAAAGAATGTGCTGAAGCACTCATAAAGTGAGCAAGACATAGAACAACCCATCGGTAATGCTTTGTCCACGTACCATTTACCATTGAAATAGATGCCCAGAAGATCCCAATCATCCGGTTGGACTAGAAGCAACCGGAAAGCTGACTTTATGTCGCTCTTTGCCATAATCGCTGTTGCACCCGCGGTCACTACCAGTGACATGGCCACGTCAACTGATAAATAAGACACAGTAGCCTCACTTTCGGCTATGAAATCATTCACTGAGCCTCTCTCTGGCCAAAACAGATGCTGTATTAAACGGAACTGCCCTTGTTCCTTTTTCGGCACCACTCCTATGGGTGACACAATCACATTTTCCAGTGGCCAATCCTCAAAGGGTCCCATCATGCGGCCCTCACGCACCTCTTTATCCAATTTTCCTTGCACTATTTCCAGATGTTCCCTTGCCGACTGTAAATTGTCTGCCCACCTTCTCGTCCTAGGTCCCCAATACACTAGCCTAAATCCTCTTGAAAGCCAATCCGCAAGCGTTCTGTTGCCTCTCAGATACCATAACCCCTTAAGGCTGCGATCAATTTATCTGTTCTAACCAGTGTATGATCCCTTTGGCCCAGGCCCCTTAGCCCACGCCCGCCTGTGAAGGGCTGTTGCTGCTGTCCCCCCATCCTAAACCATCCTTGTTGCCACTGTTGGTTTCCCTGTTGCTGCCCCTGCCTGCCTCCGAAGCAATTAACCAGGGTATGTCTGCTTCCGCAATTCGAGCAGTCATGCCGAAACCTGCAGTACTCCTGTGTGCACAGTCCTTTGTTAAAATCCCAGCAGGCACCCTTTGCTCCCGTCTGTCCTCTACCTGTGCTGCCCACCCCTCCCCATGTGGGGCGTCCCGGAAAGGGCCGATACACGAGCGGTAGGCTGGTGGCCGTGAAGATAGTCTTGCCCGCTCCGGACAGCCTCATCGTGTGTTGCCATAAGTCTGTATCCAGTTCACCCCATTTCGCCTCCGTGTCCCATGCCATGCGTGCTCTAAATTCCTCATCGTATTGGGGCCATGTGTGCCCACCCCCTGTATTCTGGGCCTTCCTGATCACATCCATGTACTTGAACATGGCCACACACCTCTCCGGGTATTTTTCGCAATGCACACTTTCATATATCAAGAATGCCGCTGTCCAATTCTCAATTGTGAGCGGCACTATCGGCCTCTTGGCCATTTCGTACTCCTTCTCTTTAGACCCCTCTTTCGCCCTAACTTCTCTGTGCAGAAGCTTAAGGATCTCCACATATTCACCCTTCCAAATTCGCTCTTTAGTTGCCAGCATTAAGTGCGCGCCCACTGGCTTAGTTACTCCCATATATGGCATGCGTTTTATCTTTAACTCCTTACTCTCCAATTTGCTCTCGGACTCCACTGCCTTTATTGCTGCCAATTGTTTCGTGTCATTACCCTTATCCCCTGTGCACCCAGATGCCTTACCTGCATCCTCCGTACTCACACCCACAGTCGCAACCCCATCTCCCCCGCTCGCTGACCCCTTACTCGTGTCATCTGTGCCAACTCCCACATCCAGCACATACTTTCCTTTCCACACCCTACCCCCTTCCCCCCTTCCTTGTCTCCCCCTCCCACTAAAACCATTAGGGGTCGCCATCTCCCATCCTGTTTACCTGGCTCTAACGATTCTGCCCGGCGTCCTTCCGTCCGCCTTGCAAGTGGGGCCAACCGATCATCCCAACACGATGTCCGACCCGTGGGCTCTGCCGGGCATCGTGACACCTGTAAAACACTAGACACAGCATTACTCGCCCCCCCGCACCCTCGTCCTTGATGTCCCTCAACTCGCCCTCTTCCATGCTGTCTTCCTCATAATCTAATTCCTCCTTCCTGAAACCCCAGGCTTGCCCAGCCGGAGGTGCACCCTCCTATCACCACTCAAAAGGCTTTCTTTGGAGCTCCTCCGTCCACGATGTCCCCTGGACCGTTGAGGCCCAGTGGGTGTTGGGGCCAGCGAGCCCATCCTGGGCCTACTTATGCCAGCCGCGCCATGATCCCCCGCCGGTACTGGGTACGCCGCGCGAGGCTCCACCCTCCCTTCTCCGCCATTGAGCCACTCCCAGCCCTGCCAAGTCTGGCACCCTCTGTTGCTCCACTGCCTGAAAGAAAAAGAAATGGTCTGGTGTGCTGGGCATAACCATCCTCTCTCTCCCATCCAAGCTCCTCTTCCTGCCTGCCCCCAAAGTGCTGTCCACCCACGCCCGCTCTACCACACTAAGGTCCACCGCTTCCCCCTCATCTACCTGTTCCCCCTCCCCGTCACTCCACTCCAAGCCGGCCGCACCCCGCACTCTGGCCCAACTGGGCCCCGCCTTTACCCCAAATGACTCACCACCCAACCCCCCCTTGCCCCCCTGCTGGCTCCGGTCCCAATATGCCCCCGGTCCCCCACTCCCAAACCCTCCAAAAGGTGTGCCCTACCTACCCCCGAACCTCCTCAGTCCAAGAGGAGAAGATATCCAGGCCTTCCCAATCCCTGTCACTCCCGTCCGAATCCAACGCAATGGGGGAAACCTTCCCCTCCTCCCCCATAACCCCTACCACTTCCCGGCCCTTTCCCCTTTCCCAGAACCAACCCGAGTGCCCCCCCAAGCTCCTACCCCACCCTCATCTGCCCTCCCTTGCCCCACCGGTGTAGCCTGTACCAGCGCCTCCGCACTACTCTTCTTGCCCCTCCCACTACGCCTCTTCTCACCTCCCTCATCCACTACAGTAATGGCTACTAGGGCCTGGGGGCCTAGTACCGTGCCCTTATGCAGCCCTTTTACCCCCGTTCGATTTTTCTTCGCTCTCCCCCACTGCCCCCTGCCTTTGCGGGTGCCGGGGACTCTCTCTCTCCTTCCGCGTGCCGCACCGCCTCCCCTGCCGCGCTCCTGCACTCCTGGTCCCCCTGATGGGTACCGCTCCTGCCCTTCCACACCGGAGCCTCCTCCAAGGACTGAGGCTCCGGTTCCTCACTCCCATAGAGGACCGCTCCCCTCCTATATGAGAAGCCCCAGGCCTCCATCAATTTTGCCGGGGAGAAGCAGGACGCGCTCCCCTGCCGGGCTCCTCCTCCCCTTACTGCAGTCGCCTTCCCGCGACTCGTAAACACTCAAAGGGGCCGCATCCACACCTCCCGTGTGGCCCCCAACACTCACCTGACCCTTCATCGATTTCCGGGGAGCGAGCAGGCCACCACGGCGGCCGCTCCCCCTGCCGACGCATGCCTCACCGGGCGCGCACCCCCAGAGGCATCCGGCATCAATAAGTCTAGCCGGCCGGCCTCACTGAGAAGGCGCACTGCCTCTAATACTCAGTGGTCTTCGACTGCCAATCCGAATGCCATATTGCAATAAACCATCACAAAATACACTCCGAAGGCCTATGCTACCGCTGACACTACCCACACATGCCTGACCTGACAAAAGAGAAAAACGCTAAAACCTACAGCCCTCCCAGCCACCAGGTCACCAAACCTAAAATGGTGGCTGGGAAAGCGCGAAACCAGCCTTTAAACCCTTTGTGCTATCTTTCAAATTGGGCTACAATTGAGCTAATCCCAATGTAGCCCAAAACCCACAAAATGGCCGCTATTCCGCTTGCCCCACCCCCTCCCAATCTGCCCGGGGGCAGACCTCACTGGGTTCGGCTGCCCCCCAAACCCTCCTTCGTTAAATTACAGCAGATCAAACCTGCAGAAATGTAGCAGGGTAAAACATCCCGTAATTTACTCTATCATGCGGATTATGGTGCATTAAACGCCAAATTCTGCATGTTATTCCCCATAAACTCACAACACGTTATTTATCACACCCAATAAATAACGTACGCCGTGGTGTTGTTATTTATCAGGGCCGATAAATAATGCCTTAACATATATTCAATAATGCCTCACTTGTATTCAGGCCCTCTAGTTTCTAAGGACCTCCTTACGAGTTGACTGTTTAATTTCGTTATGTGCTGTAACTTCTGTTGCGCAGATATTGGAATTATGAGTAATGCGATAAAAATCTCATTCCCCCAGATAAAAATCTCATCATATCAAGCCTACTTTATTTTTCGAGGACAAATGCCTGGTAAATACCAGGGCGTGTGGAGTTTGGTGCAGCAAGTGCCAAAATCTGCATGTTATTGCCCATTATCGGGGAAACCTCATAAATGGCAGTAAAAATGAATTTCTTGTAGACCAAATCGCTCTGAATTGTTGTACATATCTTTCCACTTAGGATGGCCGTGGCATCCCAAGTCACCAGCTTGTGATGTAGGCATGGAATAGTAGCTATGTAAATATGGAACGAGAGTAGTAAAAACTTTATTCGATTTTTCTCGAAAATCACAAAAGTATACAAATAAAATACATAGCATATAAAATCATTAGCATGCCTCCACTACAAATTATAAATATATGAATAAAGGAGGCAATAAAACTTTTATGGCAAACTGATAAAATCGCAGCATTAGAACCAGCTAAAAGGGGAAAAGCCCAATTGTTTAATTAAAGAAAACCGATACTAACATTCACCGCCCATTAATAACCCCGAAAAAAACCGAGTCAGATAAAAACAGATGGGGGGTGATGCATTTGAAGAAAAAGAAAGGCCAGCCTAACATGATTGAAATTCATATACAAAAGAAGTGGGCGGATTAATTTATGACGGAGATGGTTACATCTGGGGCATATCATGACAATGGGGAGGTAGTCAGGGAGAGAAACATCATCACAGGAACAAGGCAGAAGGTCTACACCTTTACACCAAGACCCCTTGGGTATCAGAAGTTGATAGAAGATAATAAACCTAAAATATGTTACAAGCTGTGGTGATAGTTTTTTCACTACTTACTACTAGAATGATAGTGGAACACTGGAATGTGATTGTTTGAAAAAAGTGGAACCAGTGACAGATGGCTTAGACATTTTGAAAGTGAAGGTGACTTTCTTAGGAGAATGTTACCTTTATTACAATGACCCATTGAAACTAGGACTCCGATTACTTAGAATCAGCAGGTAGGTAAAGTTTGACTCATTCCTGAGTCCACCTGCCTTACTTTCCCCTTTATGCAGCACTCTGGAAATGTTTACTTTCCTTGTATTTGGGAGATGCTTAGCTCCACTCTAGCTGCAATTCCGATTGCTGAGCACAGGACTCCCTTCAGTTTTTAATATTTTATGGTGAATGGTATTTATGTAGTTTTTCCTACCCCTGACAAGGCGTTGCAGTGCTTTGCAGCAAGTAGCACGCTACTCTGGAGCTCAAGATGAGAGGTTAGTAGATTAGTACATTTTTCTTTTATTTATTTTGCATTAGTTGTGTTAGGTTTGTGCTCTTGAAATTCTTCAATGTTTAGTACAGTTTAGAGCATGGTTAGATCGATAAAAGGTTTGAGATGAGTCAGAGAGTAGGGATGGGACAAAGGTTGAAATGAGGATTCTGTATTTCAATAGCAAAAAACTGAAATGGTCTTATATATATATATATATATATATATATATATTATCTACTGGCGGTCGCCAGTGGATAGTTATAGTTAGGGCCGTGTTTCCATAGGAAATCTGAAAATTCTATTTTGAATAACGTTGGCACCAGTTGACGAATCCTTGCGAAATTTTCAAAACTAATGGGGCGCTCCGCTCAGCTCCTACCCTGAAAGTCTCAGGGTGATTCGTCAAGCGAGGGCCGAGAAAAAAGGGGGGTCCCAAAACTCGTTTTCCCCATGCATTTTCCGATAGGACCTTTAGTCGAAGGTACAGCCCGAACGGCTGAACAGAATTACTTGAAAGTTGGCAGAGAGGTAGTCCTCAGGTCAGGCATGTGCCTTTTGCATGTATGGAGTCAATCTGTTCAGTATTTCCTGAGAAAATTGCAGTTAAAAGTACATAAATATCTATAGGCGCGCACCGTGCGTGCACCGTGCGTGCACCGTGCGCGCACGGTGCGCGCACCCTAACGTGCGCAAGCATAATTCTGATTGGTGGTTGCATGTCAGTCAACGTTCGAATCGGTCGAAATCAGGAAGTGTCGGCCGCCATTTTGTTTGTTTTGGGTGCGAGAGTGAAAAAGAGAGGTGGCGAACGTGAAAAGGGGGCAGGGTAGAGAGTTCCTGACCCCCTAGCGTTTGTCAGGGGGTCCCTAAAGGACCCCGAAGGGTGAAAAAACATTTTTTTTTTTTTTTTTCAAAATCGCGGGGTTCGTGCACAGTGCGCGCACAGTGAAAAACCTTAAAAAAAAAAATAATAATACATACATAACTTAGCATTTAAAAAAACGTACAAATTCACTTAAAAAACCATAGGTTTCACACACGTTATAGTTAGGAATTAGCATTTAAAAAACCTTGCAAATTCACTTAAAAAACCATAGGTTTCACACATGTTATAGTTAGGTGGACATTTCACTCGTAAAAAACCAATTAAATTCCCCCGTTATAGTTAGTTCAGATAACTATAACTCGCGCGACCGCCACTCTATCACAAGGATGATGTCATCAGTGATGTCATGAGTGATGCCACTGACCATGTCATGAGTGATGTAATATGTGACATCATGAGCAGTGGATTGCGGGCGCGCAAGTTATAGTTATCTGAACTAACTATAACGGGGGAATTTCATTGGTTTTTTATGAGTGAAATGTCCACCTAACTATAACATGTGTGAAACCTATGGTTTTTTAAGTGAATATATATATATATATATATATTCACTTAAAAAACCATAGGTTTCACACATGTTATAGTTAGCTGGGCATTTTTCTCATGAAAACCAATGAAATTCCCCCGTTATAGTTAGTGCAGGCAACTATAACTCACACGACCGTAATCCGCTGCTGATGACGTCAGATATTACATCACTGTATTTACACATTTATATACCCATGTCTTCTTCCTTTTTTTTTAAGCTATACATATATTTATTTATTTGTTTTCAGAAAGACACAGATGTCATCAGTGATGTAATATCTGACGTCATCAGCAGCGGATTACGGTCGCGTGAGTTATAGTTGCCTGCACTAACTATAACGGGGGAATTTCATTGGTTTTTCATGAGGAAAATGCCCAGCTAACTATAACATGTGTGAAACCTATGGTTTTTTAAGTGAATTTGCAAGGTTTCTTAAATGCTAATCCCTAACTATAACGTGTGTGAAACCTATGGTTTTTTCAGTGAATTTGTACGTTTTTTTAAATGCTAAGTTACTTTACGCCGTTCGTGCCGTGCGCGCACGCTGCGCTTCGCGCACGGTGCGCACACGGTGGCGTGAGTTATAGTTGCCTGCACTAACTATAACGGGGGAATTTCATTGGTTTTTCATGAGGAAAATGCCCAGCTAACTATAACATGTGTGAAACCTATGGTTTTTTAAGTGAATTTGCAAGGTTTTTTAAATGCTAATTCCTAACTATAACGTGTGTGAAACCTATGGTTTTTTCAGTGAATTTGTACGTTTTTTTAAATGCTAAGTTACTTTACGCCGTTCGGGCCGTGCGCGCACGCTGCGCTTCGCGCACGGTGCGCACACGGTGGGCACGCGGTGCGCTTTGCGCACCGCGCGTTCACTTCACGCAGTTCGTTCCGTGCGCGCACGGTGAGCACGCGGTGCGCTTTGCGCACCTCGCGCCCACTTTACGCAGTTAGTGCCGTGCACGCACGGTGCACTTTGCGCACCGTGCACGCGCACCGCGCGCCCACGTTACGCTTAATGGGCCATGTACGCACGGTGCACTTCGCGCACCGTCCGCACAAGGAGGACACATGATACGCTTTGTTGTTAAGGGTTATGGTATAAACTGTTAATCGTTTCGTAAGCCATGCACACACACTGCGCTGCACGCAGCGTGTGCACACGGGGGGATTGACATTGCAATTTTATTTTAAAGCATTTATACCATGCGCGCACGCTGCACGTACCTCGCAGAATTCTTTTCTTTTCTATAGTGTGCGCACGCTTCGCGCACTCGGCGAATTACCGAAAAAAATTACATTTTTTTAATTGCCCTTGGGGGACCTCCTGGGACCCCTTGACCCCTGCTAGGGGGTCAGGAACTGTCCAGCATGCCCCCTTTACATGTTTTTCTCCTTTGTGTTTCACCCCCCTCTCAGTGCGAGAGACAAAATGGCAGCCGACACTTCCTGGTTTCGACCGATTCGAATGTTTACTAAGATGTAACAACCAATCAGAAGTGCGCTCGCGGACGGCCGAGTGCGCGCACCCTGCGCGCACGCTGCGCGCGTATAGATATATATATTGATTTAAATGCTATTTTCTCAGAAAATACTGAACAGATTTACACCAAACCTGCAAAAGGCACCAAACGGACCTTATGGCTACCTCTCTGCCAAATTTCACGTAATTCTGTTCAGCCGTTCGGGCTGTAGCTGCGACTAAAGTCCCTATGGAAAAATCCATGGGGAAAATGTGTTTTGGGACCCCCCCTTTTTCTCGGCCCCCGCTTGACGAATCACCCCGAGACTTTCAGGGTAGGAGCGGAGCGGAGCGCCCCATTAGTTTTGAAAATTTCGCGAAGATTCGTCAATCGGCGCCAAAGTTATTCAAAATAGAATTTTGAGATTTCTTATGGAAACTCGGTCCTAACTATAACTATCTACTGGCAACCGCCAGTAGATAATATATATATATATATATATATATATATATATATTCACTGAAAAAACCAAAGGTTTCACACATGTTATAGTTAGCGGAAATTTTACTGATAAAAAACCAATGAAATTCCCCCGTTATAGTTAGTGCAGGCAACTATAACTCACGCGACCGCAATCCTCTGCTGATGCTAATACTGTATTTAGACACTTATTTGCCCATGTCTTCTTCCATACATTTTTAGCTATACATATATTACAAATATTTTTTTTCATAAAGACACATATGTCATCAGCAGAAGATTGCGGTCGCGTGAGTTATAGTTGCCTGCACTAACTATAACGGGGGAATTTCATTGTTTTTTTATCAGTAAAATTTCCACTAACTATAACATGTGTGAAACCTTTGGTTTTTTCAGTGAATTTGCAAGGTTTTTTAAATGCTAATTCCTAACTATAACGTGTGTGAAACCTATGGTTTTTTCAGTGAATTTGTACGTTTTTTTAAATGCTAAGTTACTTTACGCCATTCGTGGCGTGCGCGCCCACTTAACGCAGTTCGTTCCGTGCGCGCACGGTGCGCTTCGCGCACTGTGCGCGCACAGTGAGCACGCGGTGCGCTTCGCGCACCGCGCGCCCACTTTAAGCAGTTAGTGCCGTGCACGCACGGTGGGCACGCGGTGCGCTACGCGCACCGCGTGCCCACGTTACGCTAGATGGGCCATGTACGCACGATGCGCTTCGCGCACCGTGCGCACATGGAGGACATATGATGCACTTCGTTTTGAAAGGTAATATTTTAATTTTTCGTATATTATATAAGCCATGCACAAATGGTGCCCTTCGGGCACCATTTGCACACGGGGTGGAGAGAATGTGGATAATTTTTTTTTTTATTATTATTTTTTTTAATATTTTAGTTTATCTCAGGTGTCATAAGCCATGCACAATTGGTGCCATTCGGGCACCAATTGCACACGGGGTGGAGAGAGTGTGGATAATTTTTTTTTTTTTTAATTTTTTACCGTACGCGTACGGTAAGCGTAATCGGCGAAATTACCGAAAAAATAAAAATTCAGTTTTTGGCCTTGGGGGATCTTTGGGGACTCCCTCAACATGGCTATGTGTGTGGGAGCTGTCTAAACAGCCCCTTTATATGTTTTTGGGCTTTATATTTTAAAAATGACTCTCAGTGCGAGAGAGAAAATGGCGGCCGCCGCTTCCTGGTTTCGGCCGATTCGAATGTTTACTTAGATCTAAGAGCCAATCAGAATCGCGCTCGCGCACGCCACCGTACGCGTACGGTAAGCGTACCGTAAGCGCACCGTAAGCTGGCTCAGATATATATATTGATTTAAAGGCTATTTTCTCAGAATCTACTGAACAGATTTACACCAAACCTACAAAAGGCACTTCCTTGACCTGAGGACTACCTCTCTGCCAAATTTCTAGTAATTCTGTTCAGCCGTTCGGGCTGTAGCCCTGTCTAAAGGTCCTATGGAAAAATGCATGGGAAAAACGCGTTTTGGGACCCCCCTTTTATCTCAGCCCCCGCTTGACGAATCCCCCCGAGACTTTCAGGGTAGGAGCGGAGCGTAGCGCCCCACCTATTTTGAAAAATTTGCGAGGATTCGTCGACCGGCGCCAAAGTTATTCAAAATAGAATGTTGCGGATTTCCTATGGAAACGTGGTCCTAACTATAACTACCTACTGGCGACCGCCAGTAGGTAATATATATATACTTACTCTCGAGTGCTGCTCAATTTGGACACTTCCCCACGGAGCCTGATATATATATATATATATATGCACATGACACTTGGTAAGGTTCTATTGGCTGGAGAAAATCCCTCTATATAAATACCCATATGTGCATAGAAGCAGCAATATTTACAGAGTTGTGTGTGCACATTTATCTTGTGGTGAAGTATGCAAATATTTCATGACATTTCTTAAAGTTTTGGTACCAGGCATAAACCTCTCTATATATGCACCTATATGTACACAGAAGCTGCAATTATGGCATTGTCTTAAATACACACGTATCTAGTGTTTGATATACATTTTCCCCTTACATAAATATCTGCTTATAAAAGGAGACATAGTTCAATGTACAATGACACTGGTATAATGACAACGTCATCTCTATGCCGTGAGAAGCATAGTTTGTCATGTCCACGCATACTGTTCTGGTACACTGTTGTGTTGTGCGTATAGTTGTCATGTGAGGGAAAGGCAGCTCTTGACTAATCTTCGGAAGGTAAGAATTTGTCTGCTTGAAAAGAGAAAGATGTTCCACCAATGTTTTTTTCCTTGTATATAGGAATGTTGAGATGGGGAGCCATTCTTAGTGCAGTTTCCTTTGTTGTATGTATTTATTGATTTCCTCTCTGAGGAAGAGTGGTCCTTTGCCATGTATTGCTTTGTGTATAGAACAAAGCAGTTCATCACATATAATAGAAGAGAGACCAGATGGTTAGTCAAATGCTATTTAGGGGAAGAGAGGAAAAACAAATGGGATACGTCAACAAATCAATACCAAACAGTATCCTATGAGATCTACGCTAAACCATTTACAAATCCACAATCTTATATTATGTTGATCCTCACACACCCTATTGGTGTCATGCTTCAACATCAGATCTCATCCTGGTCTCTAAAAATAAGGATGGGCTCAACCATATTCCAGGGAGCATTTAGGATAATTTCCTGCTGGTGACTTTACAATACAAATACCCCAGAACACCAAGTATCCCTATATTTTTGGTGTTCCTGATATGATTAAAAAACATAAAAGGGATGCTTGTGGAGATAATGGTCCTACACCCTGCTTAAAATACAACATGTTTCAGCTCTCAGCATTAAATGCCATAGTGCCTAGGGCTTTCATAAGGACTACAAGATCTAACTGCCCCAGTATAGTACTGTCTAGTAATGTCAGTCAACCTAAACGTCTATTGGGTTAAGATAATATGTCACATACAATATAAAAAGCATGCAAAGGGTTAAATCACCCAATCCCACAATTATCTTGTCCCGGGTCCATGAACTTTCAGGATATCATGCTACTTGGGAGAAGGAGACATGTCTCGCAGGAGAACAGGCAACCAATAGGTGCCATAGGTGACATGATACCCTTACTGAATGTGTGCCTACAGGGGCATATCTCTCTTATTTCTAATGTAGAAGATCCAGAAACTGAACTGAAGAGTACATCTGGAATCTTATTTGTATGGCTCTTGCCTCTTTGAAGTAGGAGAAGTTTCTAGAAAATTCCTTCTGAAGTGCTTAAAGTGTCTTACCTCCCCTGCCCTGGCTCCAGGCTGTCTGCATGAACAAAGGTAAGAGTGCCTACATGGTATTTTTTTAACAAAATTCTTCTAGAATCAAAAAAGTACATTTATGAAGCCCTAGCTAGTGGCTTATAATAATTGAATTAACAATGTTCATTATATTCATTCAAGACAAATTTATTCACAGCAAATGAAAAAAAACAGAACAAATGCAAACAATGAAAAACGGGTGTATACTTTTAGAATACAAATGTATGTAAGATTCTATTACAAAAAAGGGTACAGAATATACTACACATAAATACAAAAGTGACTGAGATAAGTCTTTTTAACCCCTTCGATGCTCATGACGGAGTGGTTCCGTCATGAGCATCGGTCGGGCTGTGCTTATGACGGAACCGCTCCGTCATGAGCATCGAAGGGGTTAAAAACAGCGCAAACTGGCACTCCCCCCCCCGGGGCATCGATGTTGGCACCTTAGAGGGCGATGGCAGCGGAAGAGTTCCCGCTGCCACCTCTGACCCCCCCCCCACACTTCCCCATGATGTCAGCGCGCACAGCGCACGCCAACGTCATCAGGAAGCGCTGGACGTGCTGGAAACCATTTGTTTCCAGCGCGTCCAAGAGGAGGGTGAGTTTTTGCTGCTCCGGTGGGGCGGGGGGGCAAATGTACATGCCCTGAGGCATCGGGGGGAGAGGAAACAGTGTTTCCTCTCCCCTGATGTCTCAATGCAAGGCATTCCTGGTGCACGATCGCGCACAGCGTCGCGATCGTGCACTAGGAATGCCCCCACTAGACACCAGGGATGTCTTTTTGAGTGCAATGGAAGCGACCCCTTGGGCAGGGGTCACTTCGTAGGGGGGATATTTAAATTCAGACTTTTCTGACGGGGACAGATCGGCCGGTTTTTGGCCGATTCTGGACCCAGAGGGGGGCAGAAAAGCCCACTAGAGCCAGGGAATTGGTATTTTCAAAAATCGGAAGCGACCCCTTGGTCGCTTCCAGGGGCCCTACATTTTTTTAAAGTATATTCTGCCCCCTCTGGGGGCAGATCGTTTTTTTTATTTGCCCTTTCTGCCACCAAGGGGGGGGGGCAGAAAACCCCACTAGACACCAGGGAATTTATTTATTTTTTAAATGGAAGCGACCTCTTGGGCAAGGGTCGCTTCCTGGGGTCAAATTTATTTAAAAATTAAATTCTGCCCCCTCTGGGGACAGATAGCCCGATTTTTTGGGCGCTTCTTGCCCCAGGGGGGCAGAAAAGCCCACTAGAGCCAGGGAATTTGTTTTTTTAAAATTGGAAGCGACCCCTTGGGCAAGGGTCGCTTCCAGGGGCCCTATTTAAAAAAAAAGTATATTCTGCCCCCCCTAGGGGCAGATCGGTTTGTTTAATTGGCCTTTTTGCCCCCGGGGGGGGGGGGGCAGAAAACCCTACTAGACACCAGGGAGTGTTTTAAATTTTAAATGGAAGCGACCCCTTGGGCAAGGGTCGCTTCCTTATGGGCCTAAATAATTTTTAATACTTTTCTGCCCCCCTGGGGACAGATCACCTATATTTTTTGGCTTTTCTGGCCCATGGGGGTGGGGGGGGGCAGAAAAGCCCACTAGAGCCAGGGATTTAAAAATAAATTAATTGGTTGCTTCCAGGGGACATATATTTGCTTATGTGTATTCTGCCCCCCCCCCCCCCCCCCCCGGGGGCAGATCAGCCTGTTTATTTGGCCTTTTAGCCCCCATTTGGGTAGTGACATAGCATGTTATAATGTGAATTATTTTTATTTCTTGTAAATTGTAATTGTAATGCTTTATTTCTCCCTTTTTGTTCTAGTTCAAGGCTTTTGCTCTTTAGACTGTTGCAGGTTGCGGTTTCGTCACTGGTGGTTCTGCTGTTTATGTAGTTGCATGTGTTTGGTAAGAGACTTTTTTTGTACAATGTAAATGAGTTTCATTTTTCTGCATGAATGTGTTTTTTGCAAATTGTGTAATAATACCAGTATGTTTGGCTTCTGTTTTTTGAGTGTCTAAAACATTTTGCATTTGTGCTTGATGCGTATTATGTTGTCTTTTGAGTAATTATTATTATTTTTTTTTCTAGTGGGATATCGTTGATTTTTGCTGTGTCTTTGCAGAGTAGGTGCTGGTGAGTGTAGCTGTCTCTTGTAAGTGAATCGTATAGTTTTTGAGTATATAGATCTTTGTGATAAAGGCACACATTTGTTTACTTACTTATTTTGCACAGTGTTGGTTGTTGACTTGTTTGTGCAGTCTCCTTTCTTAGTAACGATAATGGCTAGCCGCAGGATTACTGCTCAGCAGGTTGTTGGTATGCTTTTTGATTCTTCCTCTGACCATGGTCCAGAGACTGACTCTGATTCTGAGGCAGAGGTGGGAGGGGAAGATTCAGGCAGTGAGTTTTCTCTCCACATGGCATCATCCGATGATGAAGCTACTCTCAGTGCGGATGAAGCTACTCTTAGTGCGGATGAAGTGCCTGTGTTAGAGTAGGACATTGATGTGCCGATAGTGCCCCAAGAGGCATCTGGGCTGCAGCCTGGGGCTGCAAGACTTCCCGTAGGTATAGTGAGGCAAGAGGCATCTGGGCTGCAGCCTGGGGCTGCAAGGCTTCCCGTTGGTATAGTGCGGCAAGAGGCATCTGGGCTGCAGCCTGGGGCTGCAAGGCTTCCCGTTGAAAGTGTTGACCTCTGGGTTGCCCCAGGCATGGTGCAGCCGGCATTGCCAGACTTTACTGGTGTTCCAGGGTGTAGAGTGAATACTGAAAACTTTTGGCCGATACATTTTTTTCAGTTGTTTTTGGATGATGTGTTTTTGGCAGAGATTGTTGAGCAGACTAATTTGTATGCCAAACAGTTTTTGAGGGACAACAGTGCCAGCCTTAAGCCCCACTCTAGAGCTACCCGGTGGACTCCCACAAATCTGGAAGAGATGAAGAAGTTCTTGGATTTCACTTTTTTGATGGGCTTGCTAAGGAAGCCATCAATGTCTTCATATTGGTCTACTAGTCCCTTGATGGCAACTGCTATATTTCCGGCAGTCATGAGTCGTGATAGGTATTTGCTTCTGCTTCGGATGTTGCATTTTGCAGGGGTTCGGACATACTTCATTATATAGACCTTCTCTTCTCTCATTTGTCTGAAGGGTCCACTTGCCGCGGTTGCATACCACGATATCTCACCTCTAGGAACTGGGGCCTATGCTATTTCCCTGGAAGGTGCGAGACCTTACACGCCTTCACTGTTTTGAGTTATAACGGGTGATGTTGCGTGGGAGGGGATCCATTGGGAGTTCCGCCAGGGTCTTCACGTTCGGGGACCAGGACGAGATTCCTCCACGACAGGTACTCCATGTTTTAGGATGTATAGGGGTTTTGGGGGAGGCGGTTGGGAATTTATGGTTTGTTGGATAGTTTTGTTTGCACAATACACACACCACAGAGATCCATATGCTCCACATTGTCCTTCATACTACACCTTAGGAACAGGTCATGACACCTGCAGCAAGTGTCACTCCACTAGGAGATCTTAACATTGTTTCTTGGAATGTACGGGACCTATTGAATAAGGTCAATCGGGGGGCGGTTCTCCACATGGCGAAGCGTTACTCAGCTGATGTCCTGCTACTGCAGGAGACCCATATGGTAGGCAACAAGGCCCCATGTCTTTCTCGCTATGGATATGCCACAGTGTAACTCTCTGGCTTTTCCAGGGGGGCTCGCGGTACAGCCATGCTTATTCATCGCAGAGTCCCGTTCCAAGTTACTCAACATTGGTCTGACCCAGGCGACCGCTTTACGATAATTTCTGGGACTCTGGCTGGGGAACAGATCTCAATTGGGAGTATATACGCCCCTCCCTCACTCGGCCAGACCTTTATAGACAAACTTATTCAATTATGGGGAGATCTCCCTGACGGCCTGACTGTCCTCGGTTGAGACTGGAATGACACCATGGCTCCCTCGGATAGGTGGCGAGCCCGATCTCCAGTCACTCCTCCTCCCAGGTCTAAACTCAACTTACTGACACATGCATTGGGTTGGGTGGACACCTGGCGGGCTTTCCATCCTTCAGAGGCCGGAATTACATATGCATCATTGGTACACCCCACACTTTCACGTCTAGATTATCTGTTCCTCCCACGTAGCTATATTCATAGAGTGTCGCATACCTCTATTCTACCACGTGGCTTGTCCGATCACTCACCAATCCAGCTTAAGCTCCGCCTGCAGACCAGCCGTGCCCCATACTGATGGCGCTTGTCCCCCTGGTTGCTGAGGGATACCGGATATCAGGAGATGCTACATCGGGCCACTGCAGAGTACTTTAGTTAAAACATCGGGTCCACCCAGTCCCCGATCATTTTGTGGGAAGCCTTTAAACCTACAATTCGAGGGGCCGATATCAGCTATCACACTGGGGAGAAGTGGCGCCGCATGGCACAGATTCATGACCTAGAGGCTAGACAACTTGCTCTTCAGTCCTCGCTGGTGGAAGGCTCAGACGCCGGCTCCTGTCGTAACTTGCTCTATGTCCAACAGCAGCTACATCAGCTGCTCACGGATAATGCCAAAGAAGCCTGGCTGGCAACTCAATATAGGATATATCAGTGAGGTGATAAATCTAGTCAGATGCTTCACAGACTGTGTCAAGCATGGGCCTCCCCGACCCAAGTTCCCCTTCTGAGATCCCTTGCAGGCGACACATGTACCTCTCCGGGGACAGTAGTACAGGCCTTTGCCGATTTTTATGCTGCCTTATATAGCAGAACCGCTTATCGATGCCTTCCTTTTAGATATCTCCCCCAAGCACCTTTCGGACGAGCAACGAAACGCCCTAGATAAGCCCATCTCTTTGGACGAGCTGCAGGCGGCCCTCACTAATACTCACCCAGGTCGCGCGCCGGGCCCAAACGGGTTCCCCTGTGATTGTTTGCACCCTCTTATGGGAACCACTGGTCCTTACCTTCTTAAAGCGTTGCACCAGGCATTAGAACAAGAGATCTTGCCCCCAGACTGGCGCCATGCCGAAATAGTTGTTTTTCTCAAACCGGGTCGGCCTCCGGAGGATCCACGCTCGTACCGCCCCATATCCCTATTGAACTTCGAACCAAAATTACTAGGGAAAATTCTGGCGGTCCGCACCTGCATTCTGGACCTAGTGCATCCAGATCAATCTGGCTTTATGCCTCAACGCTCTACTAGGCACAACATCAGGCGCGCACATGTCGCCGTAGCTGAGGCCCACCGCTTGGGACACCCAGCGGCTATCCTACTAGCTGATATTGATAAGGCGTTCGACTCCTTGAGCTGGACCTATCTTTTTAAACTTCTAGAGGTGGTTAACCTAGGGCCCCGTTTCCGTGCCTATATGAGATTGTTGTATACCGATCTTAAGGCTATGGTTCGCGTAGCCAGCCACCACTCTGCCCCGTTTCCCATCCGTAGGGGGACCAGACAGGTACTGCCCCCTCTCCCCGCTCCTTTTTGCTGTAGCAATAGAGCCATTGGCTGCGTGGGTGCGCCTGGATGCGGTCTACCGGGGATTGGATTGGTCGCCTGAGTGCTCGGACAGGATAGCACTGTATGCAGATGGCGCGTTATTTTTCTTTTCCGACCCCTGGGTCACAGGGCCGAGGGTGCTCCAGATTTTGCTGGTGTTCGGCGAAACAACCAGACTATATGCTAACCCATCCAAATTGGTTCTTTTCCCCATCTGCGGCGAACAGGGCAGTCAAACTTGGGCCACACAGCTGATCATTGCTGACGAGGGGTTTAAGTATCTAGGTGTTCATATCACTAGATGCCCCACTGTGGCGTGGTTGCGCAACATAGCCCCCTTGCTCCCGGCGGTACGTGAGGAGACGACCGTGTCGTCCCATCTTCCCTTATCACTATATGGCTAAGATTGCTCTATAGGCTGCAGAATTTCCCATATCCCATCCCTCCGTCGTGGTTTCTCCAAATCAACGCGCTCCTAAATAGATTCCTCTGGGCGGAGGGGTGATACGGGTGGCCCTGGCGACATGTATCCAATCCACTTACTGCAGCAGAATTGCGGCGGTGGACGTGTGGGCGTATTATTGGGCATCTCAGCTCTTGGTAATTAATGAATGGTGGTACAGTTCTCAGGATGACCCGGCCTACGCAGTAGAAAGACTCTTCCTGGCGGAACATCCCCTACTGGGTCTCCTGTACAGCTATTTGCCCTTGGAGGCGCTTCCCCCGGCCTGCAGTACGGTAATTCAGATCTGGAGACGCGTGTCCCGGTCTGTGGGCTGGTGGGGCATGATGACAGGCACAGCCCACCTACGGCGAGGCACGCACCTCCGGCCCGTCTCCACCCTGACCGGGTTTCGTAGATGGAATGACATAGGAATATCTACACTAGGAGACGTGATGTGTGGGCCTACGCTTAAATCCTTCCAGAGGTTGCAGGAGGAGTTTGGCCTTCACAAATCCCAGTTCCATAAATATTTACAGCTCCGTCATGCCATGTTTCCCCTGATAAGACGCCTCCAGTCCCTACCTGAATTTCACCCCATGGAGGGCAGAATGTTAATGGGGGATCTCGGGGCACATAAAATCCGCCAAATTTATCAAACTTTGACCTCACACTCCAAGACAAACATACCTCGGACCCGGGCAGCGTGGGAAGCAGACCTACCGGCCCTGACAGATGACGCCCTAGATATTCTGCTGTCTCCTCTAGGTACTGTTTGATCCAGTTCAAATACCTTCACAGAATATATTACACCCGCCTCCGCCTCTGGAAGATGGGGGCTATTTAGTCTCCTACATACCTCCGTTAAACTCTGATGATGGGTCTTTTTTACACACGGTCTGGAACTGCGGTGCACTACAACATTTTTGGTTGGGTGTACTGTCCTGCCTGGGACAGGTACTGGAGTGGGGGACATCCCGGCAGACCCTCGACTGACACTTCTACATGGCACGGAAGACATTGGGGGGAACAGATATAAGAGACACCTCCTGTTCCTGGGTCTCACGTTAGACCCAGGAACAGGAGGTGTCTCTTATATCCCGGGGTGGCGGCATGGAAAACAGCCTTAGAAAAATGTATGTCGGCTGAAGTAGCAGTATTTCAGGCACGAGGTTGCCCGCAGAAACATGGAAAGATATGGGCCAGGTGAGCTAAACACAGGGGTATTGACCTGTCTCTCCTTATACAGCCAGCAATTCAAGACCCTATCGAAAGACTGGTCATCAATGACTCACCGATTTCATATGTTAATGGGCTGTCGCTGTGGACCTCTCTTTATTGTGCATGTATATACAATTTTTTTCCATATGGAATGTGTGGTGTAGAGTTGGGGGAAGGGGGGAGGGGTGGGATGTTGGATTTAATGTTTCACAGATCTTCTGGGGGGGGGGCTCTCTCCAGTGTCTCAGGTTCACACATTTTGTCATATACCTATATGTTGGTTACTGGGTTTTACCCACTGGATATCATAAAAGCAATACAATTTGTTGTTTAAAAAAAAAAGTATCCAGGTTTTGTGGATTGCCATGGAGGAGGGTGAGAAAATACTCAAAATGTAGCTACATTTTGATCTTCTGGGGACAAATAGGAAAAAGGTGCTCTAGATAAAAGTGTCTGTTTTCTTTAATAAAAATGGCATCAATGAACGGTTTGCTGTGCTGAAGTCATCATTTTCTCAGATTTCAGGAACATGCAGAGCTGAATCTGAAAACTATTTTTACCACAGTTTTGGCATTTTTCAGAGAGGTAGCCCATTGTTCCTATTTTTTGTGCTTTCAACCTACTACCAGTTAGTGGTAGAAACCAGTGTAAAACCCATGGGTGATCTAGGCAAGCTATATATTTCTAAAAAGTGGACGAAATTCTAAATTCATCAAGGGGTCATATGTGTAGATCCCATAAGGTTTTCTCAAAGAAACTAATTGTTGAAATAAAGTAATATTGAAAATGAGTAGGAAAAAACTGCCATATGTAACAATGTTTTTATAGATAAATGTTTGTCACCATGGCTGAATTAAAAAAAGCAATCTACCATTACTTTCGCTAGCCCCTTTTGGTTGTGTAAATATATAGGGTTTGCAAGTTCAATTGGTAATAACAAATATCCTACTATTCTATGCTCCCACATGTCTTCTGATTAAATGGTACCTCACTTGTGTGGGTAGGCCTAGTGCCACAAAAGGAAATGGCCCATAGCACAACATGGATAAATCACATTTTGTCCCCTCAAAAGTGAGCCTTTTTTGCAAAGTGAGTAGCTGTGCTTTTGAGCCCTGGCAAACTTGCATGCAGATTTTTGAAAACTCTACACCTGTGGGAATCCAGGGTGGGGTGACTTATGGCTCTCACCAGTTTCTTTTTTGCCCAGAATCCCTTCCAACCCTCAAACCTTGACTATCAAAACACATTTTCATCATATTTTTGTGATGGAAAGTTCTGGAATCTGCGGGAAGCCACACACTTCCTTCCACCCAGTATTCCCCCAAGTCTCCCTAAAAATGGTACCTCACTTGTGTGGGTATGCCTAGTGCCCACAACAGGAAACGTCCCGAAAGGCAACATTGATACATCACATTTTTCTACTCAAAACTGACCCATTTTTTTCAAAGTGGGTAGCTGTGGATAATGGGCCCTAGCTCAGCTGGCGACTAAGGAAACCTAGCAAACCTGTATATTTTTTAAAACTAGACACCTAGGGAAATCAAGTATTGGGTGACCTGTGTGGATCTTACCACGTGGTTTTACCTAAAATTTCTTACAAACCTCAACCTTTGACTAAAAAAAACCATGACCTCACATTTCTGTAATAGCTAATTCTGGAACCTGCAGGGAGCCACAAACTTTCTTCCACCCAGCCTTCTGATAAAAATGGTACTTCACTTCTGTAGGTAGGCCTAGTGCTCACAACAGGAAATTTAGCAAACCTGTACATTTTGGAAAACTAGACACCTAGGGGAACCTAGGATGGGGTGACTTGAGTGACTCTTACCAGGTTATTTTACCCAGAATCCTTTGCAAACGTCAAACTGTGATTAAAAAACACATTTTCCTCACATTTCTATGATGGAAAGTTCTAAATCCACAGAAAGCCACAAACTTCCTTCCACTCAGCATTCCCTTAAGTCTTCTGATAAAAATGGTACCTCACTTGTGTGGGTGGGCTTAGTGCCCATGGCAGGAAACAGCTCAAAACACAACATGGATACATCACATTTTTCCACTCAAAGCTGACCTGTGTTTGCAGAGTGGATAACTGTGTATTGTGGGCCCCAGCTTAGCAAGCAAACCTGTAAATTTTTAAAAACTAGACACCTAGGGGAATTCAGGATGGGGTGACTTGCATGGATCCCATGAGGTTTTTTTTACCCACAATAACCTGCAAACCCCAAACTTTTGTCTGAAATCGCACATTTTCCTTACATTTCAGTGACAAAAACTTACGGAACTCACAGGGAATCCACAAAAATCCTATCACCCAGCATCACCCCACTTGTGCCAATAAAAACGCTGCCCCACTTCTGTGACTGGACCTAGTGCCCTTGACAGAAACAGGTCAAACCAATGTCAATGGGAGCTCTTGTGTGAGGACTCCAATTGACCTCGGTTTGATCTGTTGCCGTGGCTGGCACTAGGCCCAACCACACAAGTAGCACAGCGTTTTTATCAGCACAAGCGGGGCAATGCTGGGTGAAAAGATTTTGTGGATTCCTGCACTTGGGGAGGTAGTGCAGGTGTCGGCCATTGGCCGACACCTGTATTTATAAGGTTACTTTACAGGCCCTGGGTATATTGTATACCATTTTAGTATGGATTTATAAGTACATTAAATATGCCAATTAGGTGTAAACAATTTTACCATGTCTTAGGGAGTGAACACCAGCACTTTAGCCCTGGTTAATAGTGGTAAAGTGCACAGAGTCCTAACACTGATTAGCAGTGGTAAAGGATGCAGAGTCCAAATGCCAGCAAAAAAAAATTAATCAAAAAATATGTGGGTGAAGGCAAAATGTTTGGGATTGACCCTGCAGAGAGTGCCAAGTCCAACACTGAGGCATAGCCTCTGACATGAAAAAACGGTATTTTATTCTCATTTTTGGTTTCTGTCTTGTAAATACTATTTAAATCATGTGCCAAATTATAGGTACCCCATTCTATGCCTCTATGTGTTACTAATGAAGGGTTATATGGGGTGCATAAATCAATTGTGTGCCTACAAATTTTAGCATTAAAATCGCCACAGAGAATTGAATTAAACTCTGAGAAGGAGGATCTATTCAAGTGCACTAAATTATCAATACTGTTAAAAAAGGTAAAAAAGGTCCTCTTCATACCATTAGTAAAATCATTACTGTTAAAATTAAGTAGATAAAACTGAAAATTGTGTGTACCCTTCACCAAGAGATCCTGAATATCTGTACAGTCAGTTTCAACAAGGATTGTTTTAACATTGAGGTTGAGTTTAATCCATATCAAAAGTCCTTCCTTAGGTCATCCAAAACATGAGGGAGTAGCTTGAACGTTGTGACAAATAAACTATGGGTGGGCGTAGTGTATTCATGTGAAATTACCTGAGAATTCAGTGAGATTACACATAATTACGTGAGAGGAGTAATCCTGCATTTACCGCTATTTCTTTGAACAAAAAGAGCCTCCTCGGGTCCAAAATGGTGCAAGAATGAATTTGTTGCTAAGAAGTAGTAGCACTAAATGCAACAATACATGAATAGCAAGCATGAGCAGGCGCTCGCTAAATGTGTTTTTTGGGGTAGGATTTTCTGCCAACTTACTCCTGGAATTTAGCGCTATTTTCTTAGTGCAAAATTCCCCCTTGCTTCCATAATGGGCTTGAGAATGTATTTTGCACTACGAAATAGCATTAAAAGTGCTCTTGGGATTGGGGGCGTGGCTAGCGACCGGCGAAGATGGCCGCAGCTTAAGGGAGCTCCGGCGTTCGCCCGACATTCCCCACAAATCCTGACACTAATCCGGCACCTGTACCGTACATAAACGGAGACAGAGGCACCGTTGCGTCCCAGGCAGCAGCTGTTGCAATTTCAGCCGGAAAACGAGACCGGGGCCGCCGAAGTCCGGGGGGCGGAGTCACAGCCGGGACCTCAAGTGTCGTAAGAAGCCGCCCGCAACAGAGGCGAGACTGGCCAGTCATACGGACGATCGGACGGAGCCTCAAGATGGGCGGCGAGTGCAGCGAGAGATAGCACAAGACCCGACCGATGTATAGCTGGCGCTGATGCACGATCGACCACAAGCCCGATAACGCAGCACGATTACGGAGACAACCGGAGGGTGGGAGAAAAGTGTGGGGAGCGACCCGAAATCAGCAGATTCAATCAGAACAGAGCAGCGGGCGCAGCGGAGAGGGCGTGGAAGCCCACATACTACAGGCCTGTAATAGAATGCATTGCTGATAAGGACATTCACACGCAGATGCGTGCGTGAAGGTTCACGGAGAAGGGAACAGAATGCAAAGACACCTGAGCAGTCCTCAGACACCACGCAATAAGGCCAGGCAGCTTTATGCACCCTGAAAACTCCTAGCACATCACAGTGGAGCAAAGTCGAGGTACCAGCGGTGAGGCAGTTGGCCGTGCTGGATGCAGCAAGCGAGCAAACAATCATACCCCGCCACATGAACTTCTATGGTGCGAATATCAGACGCCCACCCCCAAGAGAAGAAGCGCTCAATCTACAGTCGGCGGGACGGAAAGCGCAGAGCCCCAGCAGACCCATAGGGTCAAGAGCAGTCTCCACTGACACCAATTGACAACAATAGCGGTTGAACGGGACAGAAAAACTGGTAGGCCGCACAAGGGAATAACCCCACGTTGGCAGGCAGCGGCGAAAACGATCGCCCCCACGGCAATTGAAAGGACATACCCCACAGGGTTCAGGGTGCCATGGGAGGCAGAGGAAAGCGAATGGTACAAAGTAACCGACTAGATAAGTATGCTTTTGCTAAAGAACAATCAGACACGCCGGTGCCTGCCACTAGCACTGGTAGTGGCCAGCAGACAGCAAAGCCCAAAGAGGTCACGTTGCAGGATGTGATGACTATCCTTCAGCAGATGCAAACCTTCATTGGCACTATATCTTGCGACATAACACTGCTGAGAGCAGATATCTCCAAAATGAACACAAGAATGTCGGAGGTGGAAACCACCACTGCAGCCCTCTCGACTGACACTGCGGCGTTGCAACGACAAGTGCGTCACCTGGAGCTAGCGACCAAACAGATGGCAGAGAAGCTGGATGATCAGGAAGGGCGCTCGCGGCGCAACAAAATTTGCCTGGTGGGGGTACCGGAAAGCGTCAAAGGGCCAGCATTGGATCTCTTCGTGGAAGAACTGGTACAAACACAACTGCAGCCACGTGGACTCTCTAACTTCTTTTCGGTGGAAAGAGCCCACTGAGTACCAGGAGGATGACCCAGACCAGGAGCCCCCCGTGGCCTATTCTGGCACGAATATTTAACCTCAGAGACCGGGACGCAATTCTGCAGGCGGCCCGAATTGCGCCCCACTTGAGGGTAGACAACAGTAACGTAACACTGTACCCTGACTACACAGCAGCTGTGACAAAGCAACAATGACATTTCCTAGATGTCAAAAGAGAGCTGCGCAATCGAGAACTCAAATATGCAATGCTCTTCCCAGCAAAACTGAGAGTAGAAGCAGAAGGGAAGAGCTGGTTCTTCGCGACGCTGGATGAAGCCCAAGAATGGCTGGAGGGATGGCGCCCCATCAAAGGGCATAACAGACAAGGGGCAAAGCAAAGACACCACCTCACTAGCCTAGCCCTATCAAAAGAGATGGAGGCCGAAGCGAGGGTTAGACGCCGGCACGAGGATGGATGGTGACTCAGAATAATACCTCGCATAATAAACTCAGGATAATGGAAGCATCCCAAGGCGGCGTTGTCACGCCTGGAAAAGAACTTCACGTCATGACATGATTGCAACGACCTACAGATAAGGAGTCTGTTCGACAGGACAACTTTGGACCCCATAGACTAAGGGATACACACCACAGATTACGCTCGACAGCCTGTTTGAAAATTGGAGCCGGGGTCGGATCGCTGGAAGGTGCAGAATGTTCGCTATAGACTGTATGGACACAAAGGGAGTGAACGGGGGACGCGGAGTGACTCTCCCCCTTTACGCAAGTACAAAGTTATGGGACTAAAGCACTCTGCTGAGTTGGGGTGGCGGGTAGTTTTAAATCCGCTGTGCCAGGAGGCAGGGAGGAGGGATGGGTTCAGTTCATCGGATTGTTTTTAGTTATGGTTGTATTTTTGATGACAGGTGTTACAACAAGGGTCAGACCAGAAGACGCTAAGGGGAATACATTGCAAATGGCTCAAGGGTGGCTAAACATTAATGACGATCATGCCGACCACAAACTCGGAGATCGGTAACGCCAGTTCCCAGACACAGAACTCCCGGCGGGCCAGCCTTCCGTTGAGGGTGATATCTTGGAATGTCAATGGTCTAGGGGATAAAATTAAACGGGGCCTTGTCTTACACTACCTCAGATGTAAAAATCCAGCGGTTGCTCTCCTCCAGGAATCTCATATGCAGGAAACGACCGTTACAGCCCTAGACAGATGGGGCTTCAAAATGGTAGTCCACTCGGATTTTACCTCCGGTTCCAGAGCGGTGGGGATCCTAGTAAATAGACGTTTCCCATTGATTGCAGCAATCACATGCGAATGGGACTGTAGAATATATAACATAGTGTCAGTTTATGTCCCGCCGACGTTGCATCAGACTGCCTTACCAGATCTGGGAAAATTCTTGCTTGCACTCCCATGTGGAGAATTAAGTATGGGGGGTGATTTTAATACCACCATGAATGCATCCATAGACCGATAGCCCCCTAGGGACACCAGTGGTGCCAATCTTAAGTTAGTAGAATTCGTAGACGCTCTTGGCTTAGTAGATGTCTGGAGGACCAGATACCCGACAGAAAGGCAATATACATTCCACTCTGGAGTACATAATAGCCTCTCCAGACTAGACTGCATCTTTATCTTAGCTACAGGGATGCTAGGAATATCAGAAATTACGCACCTATCCAGGGGTATATCGGACCACTCATCAATACTCATTACATACACACCCTTTGCCCCGCAACGGCAAAGACTGTTCCCAATCCGCCCTGGATACCTTAAAAATCATTCATTTCATTTCATAACTTTATTTTGGTCGGAGACCATAAAAGTGCAGATAAAATACATACATACATAGCACATCCAATAAAATGATAAATATAAGTATATTTCTCTAAAAAAAAGATTAACCCCTTCGCCGCGGCACGAATTTTGCCGCGGCGCTGGGGGGGTTCGGGGTGTTAGCGGCGCCGCCATGCTCGTGACGGAACCACTCCGTCATGAGCCATGGGCGCGCTGTGCTCATGACGGAGTGGTTCTGTCACGACTCCGCCCACTTGCATTGTTCGCCCGCACAGGCGGGGAATCAGTGCTGCGTGGGCGGACGGCCGCCAACGGCCGCAGCATGACGGAACCACTCCGTCATGAGCACACGGCGCCCGTGGCTCATGACGGAGTGGTTCCGTCATGAGCAGGCAAGGGGTTAAAATCATTAAATCAGTAGAGACCTCATTCAGGCAACAAAGAGCTATTTTGCGGAAAATTAACACTCGGTTCCCTCTCCAACGACTCTGTGAGAGGCGTACAAGACAGTGCTAAGCAGACACGCAATCTCCCACATTGTTGGACAGAAAAGGGAACGACAGAGCCATGTTGATAATTTAGAACTGGAGATGTCCCTAGCAGAGGCAGCACATATAGCAGACACTAATGAGGAGACGACACATAAGCTACACCTTGCACAACAGGCATATAACGTCTACACACGGGAGGAGGCTAAAACTACACTTACGAAAATGCAGCACACTGTCTATGAACTCGGCGATAAAGCAGGTAGGCTACTGGCCTGGTTGGAGAAGAAGGAAAGGGCGAGTAAATGGGTGGCGCAGATCCGTTTAGATGATAGACAGCTAACAGCTGCACCACAACAAATCACCGAGGCGTTGGCGGCACATTATAAAAGAATATATACACCAATCGCCACTACCTCAAAGGAGGACAATCTTGCATGACTCCAAGACATACACATGCCCACACTAGCTCCAGATGCAGCAGCAGCTCTGGAAGTAGACATAACTCCAGAGGAACTCACACAGGCAATAGGAGCACTACACACAGGGAAGGCGGCAGGGCCCAACGGAATTCTGGTGGAATTCTATAAGCAAGCAGCACCCCAGCTGGTTCCACATTTGCTGGCCATGTACGAGGATCGTTTAGACAAGGGGATCCTTCCTAGAGATCAGCGCCTGGCTACCATAGTCACGATACATAAGCCCGGCAAACCGCCACAGGAGTGTATGTCCTATAGACCAATTTCCCTGATAAACGCGGAAGCAAAAATATTAGCTAAGACCATGGCCACCAGATTACAACCACACCTCTCCACAATGATTCATCCAGATCAGTCCGGATTCATGCCCAACCGCAATACTGCACTCAATTTGAGGAGGTTCCATAGTGTTATGGAACGCAGATCCACTATAGCGGAGGACGCAGTTATACTTTCATTAGATGCACGAATGGCGTTCGATTTAGTTGAATGGCCCTTCCTTTTTTCAGTCCTCAGCCACTTGGGGTTCGGGCCCAAATTTTGTGCATGGATCCAATTGTTATATACTCAGCCACTAGCTCAAGTAGTGGTAAACGGCCATATATCGACTGAATTTCCATTAGGAAGGGGGACAAGTCAAGGTTGCCCATTATCACCAGTCCTGTTTGCAATAGTGCTTGAGCCCCTGGCAGTTTGGATAAGGCAAGAACCAGTGATACGTGGACTGCGGTGGGCACGGGGTTGGGAAGACCAAAACTTGCTATATGCAGACAACATACTATTATACTTAACGTCCCCAGCACGCTCCATTAACTGCCTCTTAGATATCTGCATGGGTTATGGGAAAGTATCCGGATATACTATAAACTGGGCAAAGTCACTTCTCTATATCCTACACGGTTCCACGCCACGACTCCCACACGCATGTACACTTCAGGTGGTGGATGATGACTTTAAATATCTTGGGATATTCATAACACATGATCACACACAGTTTATTGTACAAAACCTGACGCAGCCCTTGACAAGATTCAAGGGCGACGTCAAACACTGGCGTACACTGCCACTGACACTGCTGGGACGGGCAGCCCATTTCAAAATGGTGGCACTTCCCAGATTTCTTTATGCACTACAAAATACACCGTTCCCGCTCCCCACAACATACTTCACAGCGATAAACGCGGAAGTAACGACTCTGCTCTAGGATGGGAAAACTCCCCGTATAGCTATGCACAAACTAACGAGAAGCTGGTACGATGGCAGCATCGCCCTCCCTAACATTGAAATATATTATTGGGCATCCCAGTTGGTTGCTATTAATCAATGGCTCCATATACCCCAATAGGACCCAGCGTACCGAATGGATAGGCACCTACTAGAAGCTCCGGGGAATATGGGTACACTATACAACAGGATGAGACGGTACACCCTCACAGGTTCAACAGCACACACGATACAAGTCTGGTTCGAGGCACAGAGAGCACTAGGATGGGAGAGAGTAATTACACAAGCTATGCCACTATGGGACACAAAGAGGCTGGGCACGCTACGCAATACTAAAGGCTTTAACAAATGGGATTTGATAGAAATATCAAAAGTTGGAGACCTCTGGAAGAAGGGGGAGGTTGTTACATTTGCCCATTAGGCCACCTA
Source organism: Triturus cristatus (assembly GCF_964204655.1). NCBI lineage: Eukaryota > Metazoa > Chordata > Amphibia > Caudata > Salamandridae > Triturus > Triturus cristatus. Next base: position 1,053,415,792 of record NC_140592.1, read on the forward strand.
TGGATTAGCGCAGACAGAAATAGTCCGATACATGCAGATTAGGCACGCACTCCAGTCTTTGATCCCACCAGGAACACGACCTCAAGAATACTCGCCATTAGAAGATCGGCTTCTAACAGATCACCTTCACAAAAAGGGAATTTCACAAACCTATTGGAAAATTGTGAATAAACGCCCGGATCCCACGGCAGCATTGAAGGCCAGATGGGAAATAGACATAGGTGACGTAGGTGAGGCCGACTGGCGGGAGGCACTGGCATCCCCTAGGGAGGCAGCGATACCATTGAGGCTTAGATTGGTGCAATTTAAAAATCAACACCGCACATACTATACTAGGACACTATTGCACACAATACACCGAACAGACACGCCGCTTTGTCTCAGGCAATGTGGAGAATCAGGTACATTCTACCACACTCTCTGGCTTTGCCCAGAGATAGCGCGCTATTGGAGAACAGTGATGCGTACACTCTCACAAGTTACGACAGTCACGATTCTCCCAGAACCAAAACGTTGTCTTCCCAATATCTGGGAACCCACGGATTTAAACAACACAGCCCAAGACTGAGTAACACTGGGCATGACAATGGCAAAACGGAATATAGCGCAACGTTGGGGCTCCAGGCTCAACCCTACCCTCGGTCAATGGTGCAAAGATATGGACATGGCAATGGTGGCGGAGAAGTCAGTCTACATTCACCGAGGGTGCCCCAAAAAATGGACAAGGGTATGGGGGAAGTGGAACACCTAACGTGGAAATATATGTGAACCCCCCCACAAGATATGTCTGGTTCAGATATTAGTGAATGACCACACCTTGACACATGATAATATTGGAAATGTTATACTTGATTTCTTATTCCCACTACCACAGATGGACGAGTTGTTGATGTATATACGCAGCAAGAATACTCTATGTAAAATATCTCATCTTTGATTGTACACCGTAAACGATTATTGTACTACAAGACATTGTAACGATAAATGAAATGTTAATAAAATTGTTTTAAAAAAGTGCTCTTGGGGTAGGATTTTTCCCCAACTATCTCCCAACATTTAGTGCTATATACTTACCACAAAATGCACCCTCGCCTCCAAAAATGACACGAGGAAAGCATTGCATGAGTAGTTGCTCATGCTTGCTAAATATGCTCTTACAGCAAGATTTCCCCCCTCAATTTACTCATAACTACGTGAGCAGAAAATTTGCATAATTATCAATAATTCTGTGTCAAAGATTAATGCAGAATTACCTAAAATACTCCGATTACTCCAGCAAAATTAAAAATTCTGCCCAGTCCTAAGATATACCCATTACATAATAAGGAAGTAGTGACCAAGTTTCCTCAAAAAGAATAATGACAATTTTTTTGATCAAGGATATCCAGTCTTGCTGAGCTCATTTACTAGTAATCCCTGCTTTGTTCTCTGAGAGGATATTAATGATACAAAGGGAAAAATTGATTAATGGTTTCTGGTTTAAAACAGCTGGAATATTACTCAGATCAGTTAAAAGCCCTTTATACAGTCACTCACCAACAGGTGGATCATTAAGTCAATCAATTGCTGCTGAGTGTCCCAAAACTTCAAATCTGTTAGAAAGCGGCAGTACAGAACCTGGTATATATGACTGGGAATCACTGGGTGGTACAACAGGAGGGAAGTTAGGCCTAAATCTTGGACATTGCTAGGTGTGGGAAATTGGGTTGTTGGTTGACTGGGGTTTGAACCCTGGTCAAGCAACAGCCACAATCCCTTGCAGGGTGAACCTCACAAAGTCAGTAAGTTCGGCATAAAAAGCAGTCAGGCTTAATTTAGAGGCAATGTGTAAAGTATGAACACAGTACACAAACAGTAATAGGTTAAAACACAACACAAGAAAAATCCCACACCTATTTCGAAAAGCAGAGAACATTGTAATAAATGACTTGACACCGAAACAATAAAAATCCAATCAGTAGAACCGGAATTCTGAATGTAATTATTTTTAGATAAAAACTAGCAGCTAAAAGATCAAAGCATCAACCATGGACATCTAGTCGTGCGTCAAATGATAAGGCCACGCTTAGCAAGGGGTTATATTGCTGAGTTGAATTGGCAATTTAAAACTGCATTCAGGGTGCAATGGCAGGCCTGAGGAATGTTTTAAGGTGCTACTTCAGTGGGTGGCGTAATAAGTGCTGCGGGCCCACATGTAGCCTTTAATTTACAGGCTCTGTGTATATGGTATACCATTCTATAAGGGACTTATAGGTAAATTAAATATGCCAATCAGGTGTAAGCTAATTAAACCATGGTTAGGGGAGTGAACACAAGCACTTTAGCACTGGTTAGCCGTGCTAAAGTGTACAGCACAAAAATTGAATTCAGTAGGCAAAATGTTTGGTGGAAGACCACCCTAATGCTGACAGGTCTAACAGTTAGATTTTAAAGATGCAGGTTTATGAAAATAACCTAATGGCAAGGCAGTCACATGAGATTGCTGAAGGGCAGAACAATATAAGCGTGCTAAAAGATTGCACGCAAAAATAGGGTTCCTAAAATTGATACTGATGCAATCACCACTCATTCCTTTGCAAGAAGGACCAATCCAATCCACTCTTCTGGCCATAAGAATCTGATTACTATATTGAGCATTGAAACCAATATACACAGGCAACCAATGCAGCGCTTCACACATTGATAGATCACTTGACTCCCCTTGGTCACATCTTAGTTTGGGAGGATTAGCTAAGAACAGAACATAGGGAAAGGCAGAAGGTGGTAAATTCAGAGAAATCAATTTACATGCAGAATGTTCCTTTAAATGCTGGGCCCTTGAAAGTCTGCAAGAACAGCCCACTCCCATCGACATATTAACCAAACTATTGTGACATGAAACATTTGTTTCAGTGTCAGTGGGCAAGTTAATTGCAGGACTTGTGCAAGCAGTACATCAGTTCCTGCTAACATATTCCGTGGCATGTTTTTGTAGAGTGGTACTGTCAGGGCATATTGCTGGGGAAACAATTGCTGTTCTAAAGTTTTAGTAGTCGTTGTTGCAGGTAACTTTAATTCAATTCGGTCCAGTTGATCTAAAATAGTAGTTGGGATTTTAGTAGTACACTAAGGGGCACAGGCATCAACCAAAATACCGGTCGCAAACGGGCCGATTCACAGAATCGCCCCCTTTGCAACCGGTATTTTGCCATTTGGGATGCATCAACCCAAATGCAAATTTGCAAAATAGGTAATCGCAAAATTTGAGATTACCTAAATTGCGAATGCATTTTGCAAATTGCGATTCCTTATTTGGGATGCAACAAGCCTTTTCTAAATCCAACTTCGCATTTAGGAAACGCTAATTACCATCAACTGCAAGTTGATGGTAATTTGCAAAAACTTTGACAAATGCACAAATTTTTCATAGTGCCATGTGGCGCACACATATGCCCTTGGGGGTGCATCAGGGTGGCCTTTTGGCCCCCTTGCATCCTTGAAATTGCATGCGCAATTTGCGAGTACCTATTTGGTACTCGCAAATTGTGCATGTAATTCTCATTTATTCCTATGGGCCTCAAGGTCCAGAGGAATGAATGGGAAGTTAGTCCTTAATTGAGAATCGCAATTTGCTATTCGCAATTAAGGAATATGTAGAAATCTAATATTTTAGCAAAACCTACATACATAGGCAATTGCTTAATAATCGCAATTAAGGAATCGCAATTACCTACCTTGATGCATGTGCCCCTAAATCTATAACAACAATTATCCATAAAAACTATCTGTGCATTGGGCTCAGTCAACATTAGACCAAATGATGCCACAATCCAGGTCTCCCCCGTCGGTCCACAAAGGCCCCTCCTTTTACTTTTAGTAATCGGTTCAGCAGGCGGTAAGACTGGGGGTCGATCTGAAGGCAATGTGATCACTATGCTAGGCTGGTGTGCGCTTCTTATGATACTATCCTCTTGAGCTTTAGTGTTCAGAGTCACAGGCAGGATCCAAGAGCCCAATCCTTCAAGTGATAATCTTCTCTCGGTGAGCGTAATTTCTTTACTAATTTCCAGTGCTGCACACTCTAAAATACTTTGGAAAAGGGATTAATATTACTTACAGCCTTTCTTTTGCTCATTTTAAGTACAGGGATAGATGCAAAAATCTGAATAAATGAGGGGTGGCCCAGCTCAGCCTCTGCAGTCGCTGCCAGGCCCCCTCTTGGAATGGCCCTGGCAAGCCCCACGCAGTTGGTGTCAGAGTGCCCTTTGTGGCAAAGGCAAACTCCTCCTTTGCCCCCAGTCAACAGAGAATGCTGAGCCTTGAAGTCATAAAGCCCTCTGCTGCAAGCAGTATCCCATGCCGTGGGTGTCAGAGCGCTCTTTGTAAAGCAAGAAAACTCCTCCTCTGCCCCCAGTCAACAGGGAATGCTTGACCTTGAAGTTCTAAAGCCCTCTGCTGCAAGCAGTATCCCATTCCGTGGGTGTCAGAGCGCTCTTTGTAAAGCAAGAAAACTCCTCCTCTGCCCCCAGTCAACAGGGAATGCTGAGCCTTGAAGTCATAAAGCCCTCTGCTGCAAGCAGTATCCCATGCCGTGGGTGTCAGAGCGCTCTTTGTAAAGCAAGAAAACTCCTCCTCTGCCCCCAGTCAACAGGGAATGCTTGACCTTGAAGTTCTAAAGCCCTCTGCTGCAAGCAGTATCCCATTCCGTGGGTGTCAGAGCGCTCTTTGTAAAGCAAGAAAACTCCTCCTCTGCCCCCAGTCAACAGGGAATGCTTGACCTTGAAGTTCTAAAGCCCTCTGCTGCAAGCAGTATCCCATGGCGTGGGTGTCAGAGCGCTCTTTGTAAAGCAAGAAAACTCCTCCTCTGCCCCCAGTCAACAGGGAATGCTTGACCTTGAAGTTCTAAAGCCCTCTGCTGCAAGCAGTATCCCATGGCGTGGGTGTCAGAGTGCTCTTTGTAAAGCAAGAAAACTCCTCCTCTGCCCCCAGTCAACAGGGAATGCTTGACCTTGAAGTTCTAAAGCCCTCTGCTGCAAGCAGTATCCCATGGCGTGGGTGTCAGAGCGCTCTTTGTAAAGCAAGAAAACTCCTCCCAGTCAACAGGGAATGCCGGACCTTGAAGTCATAAATACCTCTGCAGCACAGTGGCGGCTGGCAAGTATTTAAAGAGCGGTGAGGCGGGTGCTACTAAAATAAAAAATAAAACATGGCACTCCCCTTCCTGGTTTGCTGCACGTCTCCTCGAAGTCCCGGGACCCAGGGAACTGCACTACCCAGTCCTGGTGCTGTTTTCACAGCAAGCGAGAAGTGTCAGGATTGGAGGGAGCCGCCTCTCTCAGTGCTCCTAAAAGCGCTGCAGGCCTGTGCTTTCCTCTAACACAGCTGGGTTACAGAAGTTTAAATTGCGCATGTCTGGCTGGCCATCACCAAATGGCCGGCCAAATGAACATGCACACTTTAAACATAAGTGCACAGCTTCCTGCTGCAACTCAGCAGCAATTGCCCCGCCCAGTCCTGACACCCAGTTCAGGATGGGTTGCTGAAACATAAAATGGTAATAAACTTTAGTACCATTTTATTTGTCAGCACTGGGGGCATTTGTTTAGTGGGATGACGCTCCTCCGGTCTCATGGAACAGCCACTCCAGCTGCAGCAAGCAGCGTCCCCCGCAGTGTGTGTCAGAGCGCTCTTTGTAGCGCGAGAAAACTCCTTCCTTGGCCCCAGTCAACAGGGAGTGCTGGGCCTTGAAGTCCTAAAGCTCTCTGCAGCAAGTGGCGTCCGCGCAAGGGGTGTCAGAGCTCTCTTTCTAGCGCACAAATGCTCCTCCTGTGCCATCGGTCAACAGGGAACTGTGGACATTGAAGACCTAAAGCCTTCTGCAGCACACAGCAGAGATTGGTGTTATTTGTGTCCTGGAAGAATGGAATAAAGGTTTCGGATGTAATGTGATTCCAAGCATTTTTTGTGATTGTTTTAAAGTAATTTAAAACATTTTTTTTATAGAACTTAGCTTTTTTTCTTAAACAAAAATTTTACTTTTTAAAGTTTTTTAAAAATTATTAGTGTTGTGATTTTTAAATATATTTTATAACAATTATTTTTTTTACAACTCTTTTCCTACCATTGCTTAGGTTTGAGATGCAATAGTAGACCAACCTCCTCATACCACCCCTCCTCCGCAAAATCCAAGAAATTCCTATTGTTGTTAGGATTGCAGTGGAGATAGTAAATCCGGCCTCTCCAAAGTCCAATGCTTTCCCAACTGTTGCTTTGGTTGGAGGGGAATAGTAAAACTGACTCCATGGAGTATACAATCCAAAGGAATAGGGTGCTTCTAACTAATAGGTTAAAATACTATTCAAGCCAAACGTAACTCTAATCAGATGGATATCAAGGCTAAGATTATATCCCCCTCCCCCCCCCACAGTTATCATTGTTTCAAAACAATCCACTACTGTTCTAATTAAACATTGCATTCCATGAGTTTCACTGGGATTTAAAAGGGAACATGGACCAATCCATTATGTTTAATTTTCAGATTTGCACCCACGAATCTGAAAAAAACAGCAAAGAGAAAAAAATCCAAGTGTCAATTCTGCTCCTTGACCAAACATGTTTGCACTCTATTCCTTTTGGATTGTGTATAACCATCACCAATTCCTGATGTTGGTCCTGACAGACATCTATTTGGGACTGAAACGTCAACATTTTTAATCATCAAAGGAGTTAAAGGAGCGTTGTTAATAATATGTTTTCAAGCAAGTGGAGTATTCTGCCCATTTAATATTTTTTTCTGGCTGTGTTTTTTGTTTCCTTAGTCTTATGCGTCACTTTATTTGTACTTTATATGTATAGGTTGTGTCAACGGCTTTACATAGCTGAGGGACAAATCAGTGGGGTTCAGTGTAGGGTGTTTAGGTTGAGAGATAATAGATGAATTTTGTTTTTGATAGGTAAATTGCTCTCAATGTTTTTCTTCCCTTATTTATCAGTATTTATGGGATTATTTGACTCACAATTGAATGATGTTTCTTTATGTATATATCCTTGCAAATAATAGTTAAAAGCCCAAGGGGCAACTTTTTTGTGAATGATTGTTGCATGACAGGTCTGGGGGCCACAGCACAGCTTCTACAGTAGTGGAGGCCTCTGAGGTCACTCAGCTCCACTGAGCCCCAGTGCATCACCATTGTCGGCCCATCACAGGAAGCAGGTCTGGGAGTCACGGCACCACTCCTCCAGCAGTTGCAGCCTCCCAGGCTTACTGGGCTACACTCAGCTCCATTCAGCGGTGGTGCGTATTCATTCTGGCAATGGCATCAGAAGCTTACAGACCACATCGCCTGTCAATGGACAGCTGCACCCAATTTGGTGAAGTATTAGGAGCAGTTCTCAACAAGAACCATGCAGTGGGGCCAGGAGACCCAATCATGCTATTAATTATCCACTCATGTTATGAATTACTCCTGACTTTGCTTTCCAATGCAGTTCTCCTTTTCAAAGTGCTCCTCATGCTAGGAACAGGCTGGGCATCCGTTCAACAGGGCCGGGAACACTCCTTTACAATCTCAGCAGACAGGTGGGTTCTAGGCACTAGGTGGAACCTCTGATTCTCTAGCAGTAAATGCAGTCTAAATCATGTCCCCTCACCTCTGGAAGAGTGGCTGTCATGAATACACTAGTCCTGGCTACGCAGCAACTCTTCTAGTACTCTTCAGAGTACTACTTGACTTGGTCTAGATTAATTTAGGGCTGGGACAACATGGGTTAGTTTGGACCCTACTTTTATACACATTTTCCAGAAGAGGGGAGTAGATCCACTATCTTAAAGTGCAGAACTGGTTTGGGTTGTTCTCTATGCAAGTATGCTTCTCAGAGTGCTCTCCAGGAATAACATTTGTGTGAAGCCATACTCCTCAAAGTAAGTAGCACTGTTATCAGTTTTATTGCTGGCAGCAAAGAGGGGCAGGAATGACCTAGACACTTCTCACCTTAAATAACATAAACTGTGGTGCCACTCATTACCCCTGCCATCTGCCAAGTGGTGGTGTTCAGGAAGAACTAATCAACAGCCTGTTGCGAAAAACATCTTTGTGGTATTTTTAAGGGTAACCTTGACTCCATCCTCCTCAATTCAGTGTCTGACTCTCCAACCTCCAGCCATTGGAATGCAGGCAATCCACTTCTATCTGTGCCATGCTAACCAGGGGCATCCTCTGGCTTCAGTAGTCGGACACACACAAACATACACACATACGCACCCCCCACACACAAAAACAGTCATTGTCCACTCAGACTCATGAGCACACAGTCATACTACCACACATACCACCGTCATACTACCACATATATCACAGACCCATTCTAAATGTACAAGCATTTGATATACACATGGCATGTCAGCTCAAAGTACTTGGGGGCATATTATCAAGCACCACGTTAAAATTATCGCCGCTTTAGCGGCAAAAAACTGCCGCCAAAGTGGCGATAATGGGCTTGATAATATGCCGCAGAGAATTCCAATAGAAGCCCATGTTGACACCAGAACATGGGCTTCTATGGGAATTCTCAAGGGCATATTATCAAGCCCATTATCGCCGCTTTAGCGATAATTTTAATGCCGTTTCTTGATAATATGCCCCTTGGTTTAACATAACAGAGGAACTTTGCACCAGAGGGGACAGAATGCCACACTCTCATTGGCAGATATAAAAAGGTCTGATCCATTATAATTCACAAAACAAAGTACGCTGCCCCCATTGCTTTATTTGCTACTTCCAGGACAGCAACAGTAGTCCTCTGTCTACTTTGAGGGCATGCTTGGTGCACTCCTCCAATCACAGGACAGGTCCTGGACCTTGCAATACCAGTGGCAGGCCTAGACCTCTGCCACATGCTAAATTAGTATGATACCATGGCCAAAATAAAAGTCAAGATACCAAACTCACAGGTGGGCACTCAGGGCAGGGGAACAGGCCCGTATACCATACAGGGAACATTCTTGACCCAACATTGTCATTACAAAAATGCTCTCTAAATATATTGTATACCAGATTGATTGGGATCCTTTTATTTCTCGATGATCCTATGGTTATGAATATCCATATTAGTATTGTCCTGGTCTATCTAGAACTCCCAGATATCTATAAAAGTATCGGGTGCATTAAGGTACTTAAATCTGCTCAAAAGAACATTCACTGTCTTGATAAAAGTCTTCTAACTGACAGTCTCCAGACTCTTGCCAGACTGTACATTGTGGCTCTCGAAAGATTCTAGGCAATGAGAGGTAGCAAATACGCCCGTCTCTTTTGGAGGTTTGAGAAAATGTAATGCTGTCCATGGCTTGCAGTAACCCTAGACAACGCTTAAAATTGCAGTCAATTTTGCAAAAATATTCATGGAGTAGTATAAAAGATATACATCGAAATACAAATAAAAGTGTGGGAAGTTTGTTAATATAACATCTTCTGATCTTGCCAATGGGTATTTAATGCCAATTTTTCATATTGTTAATACATCTCCTCAGAAGAGGTTCATAATTAGCTTGGACGAGATCAGTAATATCTGTAGTAATACTACGCGCTAAGTACAAAGCAGTGGAGACAATCCATGCATCTGTGAAAGCCATAAGCTTTGTTACAAATGGTTTAGGTATTTACTTTTGCGTTTAGATTATACCCTGATGAACTACCAAAGATTGCTGTGCCTTTCTATATTTAAGTCATAGATCTATCCACCTTCTAAGTGAACACTGCAATATTGTCTGCAAGAGCCAACCTTTTAGTACCAATCCCATTACAGACAATCTGTCCATTCTTAGACTATTTTACCAACTTCCAGCATGGTTAGAGATGGAAGGACATGATAATGGTGATCTACGGCACCTTTGGAGGTATCCTCTGGTGACTCTTCTCATTACACACTAGAGGAAGCAACTAGAGAGCAAAGGTTTTCTGTATCTAACATTATGTTATGTTATGTTATGTTATGTTAAAACGAGTCTTTTATAGCGCACGGCTACTCCGAGGAGTGTCCCGGCGATTTAGCAAAAACCAGTGAGGTAAAAACAGGGTAGATGGAGCAGCCAAAGATTACTGAGAGAAAAGCCATGTTTTCAGCTCTTTTCTGAAAGTCAGCAAGTTATTGACTTTCCTCAAGGAGACGGGCAGAGCATTCCAACATTGGGGTGCCAGATGACGGAAAGAGCGACCTCCAATTCTAGCCCGTTTGATGGAAGGGACAATGGCCATGGACAAAGAAGTAGATCTCAGAGTTCTGCTAGGAACATAGAAGGCCAAACGCTTCCTGATGTATATAGGCCCTATCAGATGGAATGCCTTATAGGCAAGGGTTAATGCCTTAAAGGTGATCCTTTTGGACATCGAGAGCCAATGCAGCTTTCTCAGCAGCTCAGATGCCCTCGCTCTCCGCTGCAGACCATAAATGGCTCTAGCAGCGGAATTCTGCACAATCTGCAGACGTGAAAGAAGAAATTTAGGCAGCCCCAGATAGAGCACATTCGCATAATCAAGGCGAGAGCCTATCAGGGCCTGTACAGTGATCTTTCTGTGGTGAAAAGACAACAGTGGAAGAAACTTGCGACGCATCTTCAGGATACCAAAGCATTTACCCACAAGGCCAAGGATCTGAGGTCTGAAAGAGAGACCATCATCAATCTGAAAGCCGAGATTTTTTACAGTAGACGAAGCAGCTGCCGGAGGAAACATATCGGCAGGCCACCACGTCTTCCAACTGGGGTCCGGGGGGCACCCAAAAAAGAGCAATTCCAATTTGTCGGAATTACATTTCAGACTGTGCTGCTGAAACCAGTCGAAAACGGCCCCCAGACAGTCTCTGATCCGTAAGCCGTCAAAGTCAGAGCCCTTTGCACAGGTAAAGAGGAGCTGGGTGTCATCAGCATAAGATATAATCTGGGCACCGAACAACTCCGCCACTGCCGCCAGAGGAGCCATATAGATATTAAAAAGAGTGGGGCTTAAGATGGAACCCTGAGGCACTCCGACTTCCAGAGACGGCATCTCGGAGGAAAAGGGGGGTGCCCAGACTGTTTGCCGTCGGCCGGTCAAAAATGATCTAAACCAATTTAGCACCGTTCCCCGAAGTCCAATCTCCCAGAGTCTTGAAAGGAGACCGTCGTGGGGAACGGTGTCAAAGGCCACCGACAGATCCAGCAATACCAGGATGGCCTTTCCTCCAGTGTCTAATACCTCCCTAATGGCATCGGTGATTTCAAGAAGAGCGGTCTCCGTGCTCATATTCGCACGAAAACCCGATTGGGTATCATGCAGAATATTATTGCTCTCGATGAAGGTAGAAAGAGAGGCATGCACATGTTTCTCAACCACTTTTGCCAGAGCAGGGAGGAGGGAGATAGGCCTATAGTTGGAATGGATTAGAGGGTCCAGATTGGGCTTTTTGACTAGCGGCAGGATCAGGGCGTGCTTCCAAGCTTGGGGGACTACTCCAGTGCTCAGGGATCTATTTAGCACTGGATTAAGCAAGAAATTCAAGGCATGCGCTACTCGCCCAAGACATTTAGCAGGGCAGGGATCCTGCGGGGAACCGGATTTCAGCTGGGAGAGGAGATCTAGTGAGGCTGAGGGTAGTAAAGGCGGAAATTCGGATAAAAAAAGACCTTCCACCACCCCGGATGGAGACAAAGCCGATCTAATCTCGGGTGTGGATGCAAGGCTCATAGGGGGAAAAGTACCTTGAATGGATTTAATTTTAGTCGTGAAGAAGATTGCGAGTTGGGCAACCCAGGATTCAGTGTGAGAATGTGAGGGCAAGATAGAAGTAGGGGAGACAAACTCCTTAACGATGCGAAAGACTTCTTTACTTATTTTCTCAGCATCGTCAATCCTTTTTTCAAAATAGGCTTTTTTTCCAGCCATAATATGGCTGTGATACAGCTTGATAGCTTCCCTATATTTAATTTTGTCCCCGGGATCGTACAAGCGGCGCCATGCCCTTTCGGCTTTCTTACACTCACGTCGCATCTCACCAAGAGAGGGAGTGAACCATGGGGCAGAAACGCGTCGACAAGGTTTGCTAGACGTTTTCTCGGGAGCTAGCTCCTCAAATCTGTCCACAAGCCACCTCTGTATCAAATCCAGATCCTCCTCTAAACTACCGGATGGCTGACAGAGGTGGAGAGATAGAGCGTGTGTCAGCATTTCAGAGGACACCTGATGAAAAGGCCGTGTCATCTCTCTGGAGCATTTCAGCTGTCTTATGGAAGACACGGTGGTAGAGGGGATATGAAAATTTATTAAATAATGGTCAGACTACAGTACCGGGGCCAGGGGAAGCATATTAATCACACTGGTGGAAAAAACTTGGTCAAGGGTATGGCCTTTGTTATGAGTTGGAACAGAGATATACAGTAACAAAACCAGAGGGGCTGTGATATCCCACAATTTACCAACGTCTGCATTGCTGCTCGTATCCATATGAAGATTAAAGTCACCCAGCAGTATACAATGCTCAGATTTTACGCAAAGTACAGAGAGCGCAGCCTGCAATTCCTCAAAAAAAAGACCTAACGGACCCGGTGCTCTATATATTAAAAGCCCGACACAAGCTTGGTGAGGAGACAGGGAAAGGGTGAAACCAAGAGATTCACATCCCGCGATGTTATTAATCTGAAAAGTCACACAGGAGAAACGGTCCCAAAAAGGTCTAGCAAGTGCCTGTGTGATGTCAAGCAATGTGACTGCCCTATTATTATGTGTTGTTGTTTCCCGACCTGCGATAAATCCATTTTTGTGTGGGGAAAACCAGTTTGCTAAACAGATTGGCTAATCAACTTGCAAAGATCTTTGAACAGATTTTAGTATCACTATTGATCAATAAAATTAGGTGATATGGACTGCATTCTATTTTGTTCTTGCTTTTTAAAAAAAATACAACTATATTGTTTGATGAAATTGTGCCAGAAATCGATCTTTTTTTGACTCCCTTCTAAGAGTTTATCAAACACCACTTCATTTATACATGCATTTATGTCTGCCTCTTCTGCATTGGTCTCTGGAGCGTGCAGTTTTTGATATCATCTATGAAAGATAGACTTTCTACCTGAGTCAATTTGCATTTTTGTCACAAATTGCAGATATATTAATTCTACTTGCGTTTTCTTTACCTTTCAGTTGTCAATACTGTACAGATTTGTTTGCAGTACTAGTATGCATTCACCTTTTACTCCTGTGGCGTTTGTGCAATTCCATCCCTTTCCAAACAGACTAGTGCGTAGTAGGATAAGCTGTTGGTGAGCATCACGCTTCAGTGGGATCGTTATTCTGTAGTGTTCAGCAGTATTGGATTACAACCTGTAGTAGATTCTCGTTTTGCCTTTTACCATCCTCTCAGGTTTTAATATTCGTTTCTATTGCATATCCGAGGACAGCCACTAATGCATTAGTTTTAAGGGTATCCCATGCAACCACAAGCGAGGCAGACCCTAGATTAAGATCCATAACTTCTTTGAGCATCTGACTCATCTTCTGTCTTTATTCAAAGTCCAATAAGGGTCATTTTCTCCAGCATTAAGTTGAGAAAAGCAGCTTCATGGGATTGTTATCTGATTTAATTTTTGGATGCACACTACGCCAAATTGTCCTGTATATCATGGTTGTTCCCCTTTAGAAAGCTCCAGCTATCTAATAATACATGTATCTGAATGAGATAGGTAGTAGATGCCATAATTCTCCTCATGCTAGCTGGCTTCTGGTTTTTACCCCCTTCTTAGTGGGCAGTTAAACCCCTCACAAACAATCATATATCTTTCCCACATGGCCAGTTCTGTGCTCAAAAAATGTAATATACCTGGCTCGTTTGAGTTAGGCTCCTATATAGTGCAGACTATTAAATACTCTTTAGGACCTCTGAATTGTGCTATGACGCATCTGCTCCAAGTATCACTATTGGTGTGAAGGACTTGAATGGTACCAGGCTTCTCCAATATAGCCATCCCCTTGATGGATGCATTCTACTGTGTAGCTGCCACTATTTAATTCTGAAAATGTCTAAGAAATCTGGTATTTTTGATTAAAGTTTGAGTTTTTTCTAAACATTCTATAAATACTAAACCTTACAGATCTTCAGCTACAAGTCATCTTTTATGGACCGCATTGATTGACTTTACATTTCATGTAATTGCAGAGACTTCAGCCATAAACATTTGATATTCCATAATTCTTACACCTATTTCTTTCTCTGTGGTGTCTAATTGGTCATTTTCCCTTTTTCCTAATTTTTCCCTGATGCTGACCTTTCACCCATTTCCAGCCACCCATCCCTACCAGCTGCTGCTGGTCCTGTCAAACTCTCTCTTACCTGTACCACCCCATGAAAATAATCAACCACACCCTGGCTGTGCTCTATTGACATCAATGGAATTTCCCTATACTGGAGTTCCCAGCTTCACACCCCTCAACCCCACTCCTTACAGTTCGCCCCTTACCATTTTTACCCTCAAATTATGAACCCCATACTTGGAATGTAGTCCACTATAAATTAAGGGGAATATATTACTCAACTGTGATGGGCTGTATTAGATGTTCTGGTAAAAATGCCATATTAAGTTTTCATTATCATTCCATGTAAGCCTATGCTTTAATTTCATATGTGCAAAAATAAGTCAGTTAATGTTTCACAATATTCAGTCTTGCAGGTCCCTGAAGGTAAACCTGAGCACCTGTATTTTGGAGGGGGAGATCATTTGCCTTAATTTTCAATGCCTCTTAGCTGCACTTTGTCAGAAATCAGATCTTTTGAAAAAAAGAGCATTCTTCCATTTTAGTATGCAAACCTTTTGAAAGATCAGCTTACGAAGATAAGAGTTCCCTTTATATATCCATAATGCTCTTAGTTTCCCTGGATCTCTCCCTCGGGTGTTGTGTGGTGTGCTGCATTCGTTGGCATTGCCTTCTTCTGCCGAGGAAGATGATGAACACCACGGATTTGCAGCTCAATGATAAATTCCCTCTGGTAAGAGCATTCAGTACCTTCCTTGATACCCAGAAGCCATAGATTATTCTGATGATTTTCTAGATCCTCAGTCTTCCAATGTTTATTAACGAGTTGCTTCTGGTGGTCGGCCGCCACTTGCGCTGACTGCGCTGTTGCTGTTTCAATCTCATCAGTCCTTGCTTTGAGCTGCTTCCCTTTAGAGGTCAGAACTTCAAAGGTCTTTTATAACGTTTGCATGGAGGCCTCATTCTTGGATTTCACATTCTTGACAGTAATACAATCTGTACATGTTTTTTCTCTGTGGGTAGTGATTAGCTGGTACATTGCCTTGAGGGTAATATCTGTGTTCAGTTGCTAACCTTCTGTCTGTAAATGTGTATCCTGGCTTCCATGTGCACCTTGCTGCTCAGTCCCCCATATACCAGGGTGGTCTGCCAGCTGAAGTGTAAATGTAGATGCTGAGAGATCTAATTAAATTCTATTCTGTCTCTCACTACCCTTGCTGTCATCTTCTTTGGTTTCTATGAGAAAGACATCCGCATAGCTCCTAGGGATTTCTCCCGATCTGGCTGAGCACCTCTACTTTGAATGTTGCCTTTTTGGTACCTGTTTTGTTGCTTAGAGCTTCAACTCACCCATCTAAGAGTGAAAAACGTGTTCTTTAAACCTCTAGTTATCCGGCACCCTCTTATGCACCTGTCCCAAAGGCTAATTAGAGTATGCTTTTTTGGGGGGGGAGATTTATATAGCGCGAACTAGACCCGAAACATCAGGTATCAGAGCGCTTTACATGAGCACCAGTTTCGTTACATGAGGACACATTCATTTTTGTTAGGCACGGGGAGATTAAGTGATTTGCCCAGAATCACAGGATGTTGAGCATCGTTGCCGAGACTCAAACCCGGTTCCCCAGCTTCGAGGTCGACTGCTCTAGCCGTAAGGCTACATCCTCTCCCCAAGTCCTGTTGTTGTTTAACACACCCAGTCTTTGATTTAGCTCCAGACCTGTCCCGTTTAGCCAATTAACCAGGTATTGTGGTGGAATGTTTGCTGATTCCACATTTCTCAGTGACTTCTCTCTTAATTTTACATCTATTATAGTGTTTAGGGTAGCTACCCAAGGCATGTGTGTTTTTATTACGATCTGTTTTGCCATTGTTATTAGTACCTGCATTTTTCATCCCTCCACTTTCCACCATAACATTTATAGTTCCCATGGATTGGGCCCACCAGCCACAACCAGTTTGATGATGCTTCACTGTAGTAAGTGATGTTTTTAGATGTTGAAATATATTCAAGGGTAGTGCTGTGGAAAATACCTTGCAAAGTCAGCAATGGGAAACGTTATGTCTGGCTTTCAATTATTTAACTGATCCTTGGGTCGACAGAGTACCTCAAGCAGACCAAATATTTTTGCTTTCACACCCCCCAGGTTGCTTCACCATGCTTCTCCCTTCCCCCACCCTCCTAAGTGTTGCTTCCACACCCCCTGCCTGCTTGTTTTATTAGTTCTTTTTCATTCCTGATCCAACTCAGATCGGTAGCTAAAAAGAAAAAAGTACTCGCATAATTTTGTAGGCACGCTCGCACAAGGTGCATGCACCTACAAAATGACGCAAGTTGCCATAGCAAATACATTTTTTTTAATTCTGCTATGCTGCACAGCATCTACATGTTGTGCAGCGTGACTAAAAATACATTGGCATGCCCATAGGTCACAAAAGTGAGACCTATTGGCTTTGCCAGTGCTTGTTTCAATGAGTATTCAACTGTTTTCCAGTACATTCAAGTGGTAGTTGGTTCCAGACCCTAAAGCAGTGACAGTCTTCCTGACTAGTTCGTATCAAATAAATCTTTCCTTTCCTACCAGGTTTTTTCCATTCTATCACAGAATTTAAGATGCATCTTTTAGTAAAGATGTGTATCTTCATGGATGTTATAAATTGTGTCTCTAGTTGGCAGAGAATTAAACCCTGTCCAAGTAGGGACCACAATCCTAGTCAGGGTAAGCTAGATACACACTTTAAATTAACCTGTGCTCACCCTCTGGTAGCTTGGCACAGAGCAAGCAGGCTTAACTTGAGAGCCAAAAGTATTTGTTGCAACACACACAGTAACACAATGAAAACACCACAAACATTCTCCACACAGGTTTAGAAAAATAGGGAATATTTATCTGAGTAAACCAAGAACAGAGTTACAAAAATCCAATCAATAGAAGTCGCGATATGAATTTTTAATGAATAAATGCGAAAGCAGTACTTAGAAGTCAGTAGCGGTCAAAAGGTTACTTGAGGTTGCGAAGGACCAGTGCAAATCCAAAGTTCAGGCCAACTGCGATGGAGGGCAGGTCAGCTACAGGAATCAGACAGGTCCCGCTGAAGGAGTACCTTGGATGGAGCAAGTGTCGCTGTCGAGAACCTTCTGCGTCGTCAGCCGTGCAAAGGGTGTCCTGTGTCGTTGTTGAGCTCTGTACAGATGAAGGCACTGTGTCGTCGTTGAGCCACGCAGAGCGTCATTGTCGGGTGGCCCAGGCTGTGAACCTGCTGTCGTCAAACAGCCTCTTCGTCAAAGGGTGATGTGTCGGTTCTGAACGGCGCAGTGGTGACGATGCACCGATTTGTGTAGAAAACAGCTGCAGGACCCACTTCTGAGGCCTAGGACTGGAGGGATTGGATTTAAAGATGGCAGCAGTAGCAGCAGGATTGAAGGAAGTCTTTTGTGTCCCTGAGACTTCAGAAAACAGGAGGCAAACCAGCAAGCCCTTGGAATCACTCTTTGTTCAAATCGGATGGGTCCAGTCTTTGTCCTCAGCAGGGCAGAGATCAGCAGGCAGCAGGACAGCTCAGCAAAGCATAGAAACAGTTCCTTAGAACAGTCAGTCAAGGCAAAGTGGCAATCCTTACAGCACAGCAGTCTTTACTCCAGCAGAGTTCTTCCCAGGTTCAGTAGTGTGCTGATATGGTAGGGTCTAAGCCCCAGTATATATACCCAAAAGGGCCTTCCATGTAGGGGTGACTTCAAAGCATCTCTCTGAATTGCACAAACATCCCTATTAGCCCAGCCCTGACTGCCAGGCTATCTGTGGGGGGTAAATCAGTGCGTTGTGTGTGGACAGGGCACTACCTATTGAAGTGTACGTGTCAGCTCCATCCATTCCTCCCTGCCCAGGAAGACCCATCAGAATGCAGATTATTGAAGATGAGTGCTCAGAATGCAGGTAAGCCTCACCTTACTTTGTTTGTGGCTGTCTAGAAGAAATGCACAAAGTGTAGCTGTCTGCCAGACCAGATGTGTATTGGAGATAGGCTGCAGGCACACAGAGCAATGTTTAAGAGCAGAGAAATATCCACTTTCTAAAATGTATTTAACCCAGAACTCTTAATTTAGGATGAATGTTTGATTTGTTCTGCATTCCGTCCATCATTTGTGTGTCTTTTGCTTTCTTGCCCTAAGTGCGCCAGGTATGCCCAGATGTGGGTCCTGGCCTCACTGTGCCACTGGATTCAAGCTAGCCTGGCTGATGAGGGGTGACACCCCGAAACCGGCCCCAGGATGCTTGTTTCTGGTTCAGGGAGGATCTGGCTTGGTAGTTCTGGTTGGACTGTTTCCATGAGGGGCAAGGTCAAGACTGATTTACACGTTGCTGGGTCTAAACTGGGGTGGCATGGTGAACAAAAGAACAATGGATTTAAACCAGATCTCTTGACTGGGGGTGAATGTTTGATTTGTTTTGCATTCCCTCTATCATTTGTGTGTCCTTTGCTTTCTCACCTTAAGTGTGCTGGGTATGCCCAGACTTGGGTCCTGGGCTCACTGGGCCACTGGATTCATGCTAGCCTGGCTGATGAGGAGTGATACTACAAAACCAGCCCAGGGTGGTTGCTTCTGGTCCAGGGAGGACCTGGCTTGGCATTTCAGGCTGGACTGTTCCCATGAAGAGCAAGGTTAAGACTACTTTGCATATGGCTGGGTCTATATTGGGGTGGCATGGTGAGCAAAAGAACGATAGATTTGACCCAGATCTCTTGACTGGGGGTGAATGTTTGATTTGGCCCACATTCTGTCCATCATTTGTGTGTCTTTCACTTTCAAAAAGTGGCATTTCTAAAATAGTAATGTAAAATCCAACTTTACCACTAAAGAGGATTTATCATTACCATTCCAAAGATATGAAACATGATTTAGATACTCCTTTCTAATCAGGAATTACAGTTTAAAAGTGTTTTAAGGAATTCTCAATGCTAACCAATGAGAAGAGTAGGCCTCACAGTAGTGAAAAACAAATGTAGCTGTTTGTCACTACCACGACATGTAAAACTCAAAAGTACATATCCTACCTTTTAGTTACAGGGCATTCTGCACATAGGGCTACGTAGGGCCTACCTTAGGGGTGACCTAAGTGAATTATAGGGGAGTTTAAGGCTTGCAAATGGTTTTAAATGCCAAGTCGAAGTAGCAGTAAACTACACACACAGGCCTTGCAATGGCAGGCCTGAGACAGGTTTGAAAGGCTAATTGTGGGGGTGGAACAATCAGTGCTACATGCCCACTAGTAGCATTTAGATTACAGGCCCCGGGTATATGGTACATCACTTTACAAGACACTTGTAAGTAAACTAAATATTCCAATCAGGTATACACCAATGTCACCATGTTTAGGGGAGAAGCACATGCATTGTAGCACTGGTAAACTGTGGTAAAGTGCCTAGAGTCATAAGGTCAACAAAACGATATAGCAAAAATTGGAGGCAAGCAGGCAAAAAGTTGGGGAAAACCCCCCTAAGGATGACAGGTCTATCAATGGACATGGTATTTTTTCAAACACTTCAACCTTCATTAGGGAAGGCATTACAGTGGCATAAAGTGCTATACAATCAACCAACACAACATCACAATTATAGCCAAACACGGACTAGTAGTCTATACATTTCATGCCGTGTGCGCATAGATGGCTTTTATTTGAGATTTACCAAAAGAGTTATGCAACTTTTAGTTCTGATTCACAAATAAGCTGTATTTCGATTAACGTGGGAAATGTGCAGCTCTCAACATGGCAGTTTTACTAGCTTACACTTCGGAGTGTGATATATTATCAATATTGTCTGGGAAAACAAAGGTATAGTTAAGTTCATTCCCTGACAATACGCCTTGTGCTCAAACGGATGTGTCTGTCGCTGTGCTTGGTAGACTTTTTTTTTTTTGCTAAATACATGTTCAGCACAAAGCAAGGAGTTCTCATTGTGTTATTACCATTGCTTCCTGTTTGTTGCTGAATGACATCATTTCCTGTTTCCTGTCTGATTAAAACACAAGGAACGCTTGCAAAATCTTTTCTCATACATGCTTTTCAATCTCGTTTGTATCGAGTTGTGTTTTTTTTAAAGAAAATAACATTATGATTATCTTATTAAAAGGCAAAGTCAGTATTCCCTTGATAACCTTTTCTTTTCTCGAACATAATACTCAGAAAACAGTCTAGCACTGCAGCAAAATCCGAAACCACATATTTGAAGTTACTTCATTTCCATAAAGCCATGTCCAAAATAACATTGGACTCAGGACATGTAGAGAGTTTTCATGCGGGTTACCTACTTTCTACATCTCGCCATATCAGACGGAAGGTTTATTAACGAAATTGTGAATTTGCAAAGTGCGCTACTGCACATATCAATTTTAGTCGCACCAGGGAGTGCAATGTGTGTTTGTGCTGTGCATTTAAGTATTAGCAGAGCACAGACATTACTGACCAATCAGCAGCCACAACCGGATGTTCACCGAGCAGGTTAGAGGACCACACTTTAGCCTCCATTGTTGTGTAATTATTCAATTCTGCCAGAAACACTGATTCCAGCCTATGGGGAATTACAAATGTCGGTTTCCGGCTCAGTCATTTTTGGTGCGCATCCTGACATTACTGATATCCCCAGTGTTAGAAATGTGGGGTACATGAATAGCTTATTCTTATTGCCTGATCCCTGAGGATGGCCTGAATGTGGATGTAGCGTAATCCATAAAAAAAATAAATGCAAAAGCAGCAAATTAAATTGAAAGTGCATTTTTAAGCAACTCTCTGCAAACATTGTATTGTACCACTTTCACCTGAACTCAATCCCTCGCCTATTTAAGTAAGTGTGTAACACAAGGAAGCACTTTGCAGGGCAGAGTGATGCACATGGCTGTGGCGATCAACTTTCATGTGCAAGAACTATTATGCGAGCAAGTGGATATGACTGCTCGCGTTCCAGAATGCCAACTACCCTTATTATCTATGCAAACAGGTGCATAACAGCCGTAGGTTTTCACACAATGCCACATATTCTAAAAAAGTTTGACCTGGCTTTGCATAAAGTCCTAATACGAAGTGAACCGAGGTGCAAACACGTGACACATCAGTGATATTCATAAGAGTAGCATGTGAAAGTACTTCAAAATGTTAGAATATATGTGTCTTACCCTTCTTCGATTGTCCTGGTGTTGCTCGAATATGAATTTACCTTGATAAACACTGAAAGACAAAAGGCATTTGGCACAACAGGAACAGTTAATCGCAGTGGCCGGGAGAGCAAGCGGCAGAGTCGGGGTCTGAAGACTGTCTCAAAGTGCATTGGTTTTGGCTGTCTTTTTATACATTTCACAAAGTCTAATAAAGCAATTTGTGCATTCTTTTTAGAACAGAAATGGGGACCAGTCACAGAGTCATAAATCTGGTCACTAGATAAGAAACACAGGAGGGTCGCCACACTGTGTGGATACAATGTGGGGTTGGTGGGTATATGTTCAGATGCCCTGCGCAGGATAGAGGTGGTAGATTCGTTTTCATGTCTTAGCATGCTTTTTGATGGGAAATTTGTATGGAAAGATCTGGTTTTAAACAGAGTTCTTCACTTTGAGAAATGTATTTCAGCACTTTTTAATTTTGCAAAGAAGTTGGGGAACAAGCACGTCCCTAAAGGTTTACCTATCTATGTGGCAAAAACAAAGACCATAGCGACATATGGGGTGGCAGTATGGGGTGTGGTAGACATAGACCCCCCTACAGCAAGTGGAGGATGCTTTTGCCAAAAGATCGCTATCGTTGCCCCAAGTTGCTTGCATTACATCTGCCATAGTGAGTTGGGACTCCCGTATATTTGTGATGTAATTCACTTAGCACCACTGTTACTGCTGCACTCTATTTCGAGGAGGGAGCCTGTCCCTTTAATGCATTGTTAAGAGACTGTCTTAAATTGGATCTTGCTAAAAAGATACTATGGATAAGATATGTTGGTTCCACACTGGCAACATTGGGTCTGCGAGAATGATTTGATACTCCCACAGAGTGTACTATTTTTCCTAAGCCTAAATTGAAACAAACTTTTCTGGCAGATGTTACTGTCAAAGATGGATGGAAAACAAAAACAAAAGGAGTGCTAGTGCATATAATATGTCTCCCACAGTAAATTTTGATGCACAATTTTATTTGGCATTTGTGCATAATTTGCAAGATCAATTTATTCTGGTTAGGAGTCATTTACATTTTATAACACTTATGTTGAGATTTCCACTAAACACCCACTCGCACAAAAATATTTCTCTCTCCCCTTGTGACGGCGAATCTGTCTAGTCAGTTCATCAAAGGAAGAGAATAAAAGCTCCTTAATGGCGCAGTACTAACTTTACTCATTATAGGCTTGCACTGTTACATTTCCAACAGCTTGAGGATCCTTTGGTGTGCTATGTATTTGTTACTTTTCTATGGTCAGCCGTGAAACGCAGAAAATAACTTTAGACCTATGGAACGGGGAATGTGTGACCTAAAATTATGACTTTTTAATGGTCTTCTGGGAAGCCAAAATTAACTGTTTTGTTTAATTATAACTCTTTCTCCTGTAATATGGTTAGGCAAAAACAAGCTGTACAAAGTGGCCCAAATGGATGACTTTATGTTGCTGAGCCAAAATGTCTTAAAATAACTTATAGGGTAATTGGCTATCAGTCCCAGCACACTAGATCATGGTTTTGTGAGGAATAATTAATTATACATGTAGTGTGAAAGTTGTTAGGTATGTGTTTTATATCTTTTAAACTGTTTTACTATCTACTATGTATTTTAAGTCTAATTGTTTTAAGATATATGAACATGTTTGTATTAATTGCTATGTATGCACTTTTTTATGAACCGGAAACAATGGGAAATAAAGTCTATAATGAAATGAGACAGTTCCATTATTCGAGGTTTGTTGTGTTTCAGTGTTGTCTATTACTAACTCCCTAGTTACTGGCATTCTACCTAACTTGAGGACTGCCTTTATACAGCAGGAAACCCTAATTTGTAGGAATCCGCACAAAAATAGCACAAAAAGAACAATGGGAAGCAATGACAGGCACAATCTGGTCACCCAGTGGGGAAAATAAGTCTATAAACCAGTTCTGCTCAGGGGCACCTCCCTCCTTCTTCATGTCAGCTTGTAGACAATACAGTTGGTGGATGGCAAGAATCAGTGTCCCATTTTCTAGGTCGTTTCCGGAGATGAAAGTACAACAGGAAGCACCTGTTTTGGCACAGATCCCACCCTCCATCGCAGTTATCAAGTCCAACATATACCGATGTTGCATCACCATGAGGGGATGGCTCTTAGTTCTTCCTTGATAGCATTTAGGCCGAGGTCAGTATAGTTGATCATTTTAAGGAGCTCCCACCTGGCTATTTACAACCAGCAGGCATTTGCCTTCGTTTGCAAGGTGAAGAAGGCTATGGACCCTCCTGCGTTCACTTGAGTGTCAGAAAACAGTCTGAATTCTTCCTGAATGTCCTCGAACTGACCCCAGCCAAAGTAATCAGCAGTCCTTATTTCTTGAGCCTAATGCAATAGAGTTGTTTTTTTCTGTACCTGATACTGGTACAACTCAGACAGAAATTCTCCAAGGATGAGCTGCATTGGGGTGTGTATGGTTACGAGTGTGCAGCGGCACCTCCATCCAGGGGACAAGCTGGGTGTAGACAAATCTCTGCATTGCCAGTATGACTCCATCAACACGGAAGTGCCCCATTGCATATCTGGTACGTGAAGTATTGCTTCACAATGTTCTTTGGTACCAAGCGATATCGTTCCTTTGCCTCTGAGACACAAGGAATACAGTGTAAGTTTCCATAAAATTAGGGGTTGCCCTTTCCCTTCTAACCACGTGTACCTATCTATCTCAGTGTCCTAGTATTTCTGACATGGGGTATCTATGCTGGCATTCAACCCTTCCCTTCTAGACGTATTTCCCCTGGCATCATCGAGGTGAATGGCCATGTACTGGAACTCCATGTTGGGGGTCCACTTGTTATTAAAAAATACTGACCCAGATATGCTAAGGGCCACCCTGGGACCACAGACAGAGGCAGGAGCGGATATGTTTGTGCACTGGTGCAGTGGTCTTGCTACCTCCAAGAACCTCTTTTCTGGGAAATCTCTAGTCTCTAGGCCAAACATTGTCCTCCCCTATGGTGCCACACATGCACATCCTGTGTAGCACAGTTTGAATGTCGCTAGGCTCAGTGAAAATCTGTAATGCTGGGGAGTTGGTTTCATACCTGGTGATGTTTACCAGTACTCTATGGGGTTCTACTGGGTTGTACCTTGGCCCTTATCCAACATAGATAGAGTTGGGTGAGACATTTTGCTTTCTATGGGGCTATTTCTTGGGATAAGTAGTGTCTGTCTGCGCCCATGGCGTGGGGTCTCAGCGAACAGACATAGCATGACTTAGCCGACGTGTTGATACCATGTATTGTGTAGGAATACGCAGTGTAGTGCGTGTGGAGTACTAGCGTTTGGTTCAGTGTAAGTATAAGTGATGTAAGAGAGTTCCCTATACAAGCTCTGTAGAAATGTTGAGGAAGGCTCCGTGTGACTAGGCATATTTCTCACTACGGATGGATGCGACCACACCCTTGCTAAGCAGATGATGTACAAAGATGCAATATTACATAACTTTTGGAACATTGCAGGACTTGGGATGGTCTCTGGAGTCTGGGGGTGTCTGTGCTTGGCACAGGGTAAAGAGTCTATTTGTAAAAAACATCTATAAGAATAATCCATGATCTTTGTTGGCTTGAACCCTCGGGCCTCGTACAGGACTTTGGAGGTTGCTGCTGAATAGGTTGAGGGCTCCAGGAAAGGTGGTGCACTTGCAGCTTGATTGCAGACCTGTTGGATAAGAGCTGTGGGTTGTAGGTTAGCTTGTTAGAGAGAGAAATACATCAAGACTCAGTTTTGGAAATTCTTGTGCCTGCCCATTTTGGGGATTTTCTGCGCATCCATTTTGTGCAATCTTTGATGGGGTACTGAATATGGGGCCCCAGTTTTGAGTCGGTGAATTTTGGATATGGGCCACCTGAACAGTTGATTTAATTAAACACAGCAGCTGGGAGAGCAGGCAACAGAGTCGGGGTCTGAAGACTGTCTCAGAGTGCATTGGTTTTGGCTGTCTTTTTATACATTTCACAAAGTGTAATAAAGCAATTTGTGCATTCTTTTTAGAATAGGAATCTGGGCCTGGTAACGGGAGTCATAAATCTGGTAACTTGATAAGAAATGCAGGTAGGTGTCAACCGTGCTTGGATATAATGTGGAGCTAGTGTTTACGTGTCCAGACATCCGACATGGGGAGCCCATAATCATTGCGTGTAATGTGCGTGTTGTGTTCAGACTGGCTGAGTGTTCCTAACTTAGGGGTCTATTAGGATGGCAGTCGGATGGCCGCCGGCGCAACACAGAAAACCGCCTGTCCCATTAGCATGGCGGTGATGTCCGCGGCGGGGAGATTTTCCGCCCGCCAGGCAGCATGCGGACTGCTACCGGCAGAAAAGTGGCGGGCGGAAAATCTCACCGCCGCGGTCATCACCGCCATGCTAATGGGACAGGCGGTAAAATGGAGCCAGGTCAGGGTCAGGCTCCGCCGGCATGATTATGATGCTGGCGGTAGCCAGCCATTCCCGCGGCGGTGGAACCGCCATGGAAAGGCATGCGGAGAATGTCTCTGGGGGCTCATTTCGGGCCCCCAATGTGTTTGGGGGGTGTGTGGGTGCACTGGTGAGTACCCATGGTATCCCCCTACATGTCCCTGTACCAGTTGGCAGGCACTGTGCAGTGCCTGCCACGCAGTGCAGGGATATGCTGGACATGCTTTTTTGGACATCGTGGTGGTGCTGCTGGCAGCAGCAACCGCCGCAATGTTAAATACCGCGGTCGGATTTCGACTGCGGAGCATACTAATTGGACCGACGATTATGCCGCGGTCCTAGCGGGCGGTGTTTTCCCGCTACCATGGCGGTCGGAGTGATTTTCCGACCGCCATCCTAATAGACCCCTAAGTGTGGCATCTGACATTATGGTGTTTTGAGAACACACACCACTCCGGCCAAACGTATTTTATTTGGTGCCAATCTCCTGAGACCATTGTGGTGTCTGTGCCTATCTGTGGGATCAATCTGGGTTTTACTGTTCTCTCGTTTGTATAACGGTTATGTGTCACCCCCACCTGTAATCTGTCAATCATTTGCTTTGGGCCTAGGTCACAGGGCCTGCCTGACCACGTATTTCTAACTCGGGGTTGAGGGGGAGGTCATATTGGGTAAATTCAGCAATGGTGATGCAAGTTTGTTATTATACATACATTTATCATGGTGTATATCAACATCGTAGTCATGCAATATTAAAACACGCCTAGTTTGTGCTTCAAAGCATATCTTTTGTACAAATCTCACAAAGGAAGCTCTGGGATGCTTTTCGCCAGACTGGATAGCTTAATGTAAGGGACAGGGAAGGAAGCATCGAATGAGAAATATGTTTGAAAACCTGACCTCTGGCAAAACTGCTAGATTTGGCAACAAGTCCCTGCCCTTACTTCTTCCTTAAACACAGACACAAAAGACATATACGCATATGCGCCCACACCATACACACACAGTAATTAGTCTGGAATCAGGGCAGGGAACCTATGAACTTCAAAGGGAAACCTCTAAAAGCTTCTCCCACTTCAAAGGAAGAACCAGGTATAGAAATTGGACCACAAACACCAACTCCTCAGTACACTTCTAGCCCTTTGGAGACCCTGCCAGGAGGACTGTTGTACTACTGAAATGACTGCCACTCTGCTGGACTGCTGCCTTGCTGGATTTCTACCATGCTGCCCTCCTGCCTGAGTCAATGGGATTTGGACCGCCATCTGAACGTAGGACTCCCAGAGTGACTCCAAAGGCATGTCTGCTGGCCTCCTGTTTACAGCCACAGGGACATAACAGTTTCACAACCACCTGAACCAGCATCCAGACCCAGCTGGAGCAACTCCCTCACCC
This sequence comes from Triturus cristatus, assembly GCF_964204655.1. Lineage (NCBI taxonomy): Eukaryota > Metazoa > Chordata > Amphibia > Caudata > Salamandridae > Triturus > Triturus cristatus. The sequence goes on from NC_140592.1 coordinate 1,053,443,090, forward strand.
CCAAGTAGTGCCCCTCAGGTCCTGGACCCTTGGTGTGCCCTCAGCGAGGCTGAATTGAAGTGTTGGGGATCTTCGCGACCATGAATGGGCCCACTGGCGCTGAGAACTTGTCACTCGCACTGCCTCTCAATGCAAAGCTCTGTCAGCCCAACCCTTTGTGCTACAGCATCGACTGCTCGTGGTGAGCGTCTTTGCGAAGCATGGGCCTGACCGTTCGTGACAACAACAGGATCTTCACGCTACACAATGCCCATCCATGACACCTGGTCTCCTCTTTGTACTTCATCTGCGACCGTCCGTGACACTTCCCAGCTCCTCGAGACCCCCTCGACCATGAACAAGACTCCTTTCGCTGAATACCAAACTTAGCGTTGATGGTAAAATAAAAATACGGAACAGAGAGATGGACTTGTCCTCGACATATTGGTCTCAAGTGGTATCAATCCACAAGTTCGGTCTCTGTGAAAGATGGACATTTACATTGAGCCTTTGGAGAGTGTTTTTTTTATACATTGACAGATAGAATCATGGAACGTCGCATAATGAATTGTCAATATATGCTTGGATACTTTCTGTATAGAAGCCCTTTGTACTTGCTTCCAAAAGAATTCAGTTCCACAATGGATGGCACCTCTAATACATGATTCAGGCGATATCCATCTTACATATGAGTCAATTTCTTTAACACTCCATACAGACACGTCCAGAAGAAATCTCTGGTCCGATCAAACGGTTTTCCCAAAAAAACATTTGATCGGACCAGAGATTTTGTTTGGGCATGTCTATATGTATGATGGCTATCGCATGAATCAAGTATTAGAGGGGTCATCCGTTGTGGAGCCAAATTGTTTTGGAAGCAAGTACATACAGGATTGATTGCCTTTTCAACGCTGAGTCCTGTGGATGGTCTCGTGGACCAAGTTGGCCACCGAGACCGAAACGTCGACAACTCATCCGCCTTAACATTAATGGATACACTTTATGGTATGTTCAGTTCCATCTTAATTTTTAGAATGTTTTGTAAATGGATTTTGATGGGACACTTGATTTTGTTAAACCTATTTTGTTAAGAAGATTGATTACCCTTCCATAGATCCCTATATTGTATGGAGGTTGTAAAGGATATTATACGGTGGCGCCAGTGTCAACTTCTAAATGTGTCTATGTACTGCTTGGAACTTTGGTGTATACAATGTGGTTAGTACCAATGACATGTACAACTTAATTAATTATATAGAGGCCAAACTAAAACATAATATATTTGTTTTTACTTCAATACATCTGTGTTGTCATTTAGGAGTCATTATTTGAAGATAATGACTAGGATCGCTTTTTGTGACCAGCTACAAGATTACGCTTTTTGACAAACTATTCCTCAGGGAACACTACTTGTGATTCAATTCTCTTTCCAGCTGAGCATTCTTTCTGTTGTCATCGTCGGCTCCCAGGTCCAGCATCTTCTCCACAGTCTCTCCCTTGTGCAGGGGGTTTTAAGTGAGGGTGGGAAGTTCTAGGTGCCAGGCACCCCTAACTAATCCTAGAATGCCATCTCACCCATCCACCCCATCCCTCCCCTCCTGAACAGCATTTTGGGACAATCCACAATGGCAACTTAAAACTTTTCCTGGAAAGTGCTCCTCAAAGGGCGTCAGCTGCGCCCCATCTGACAACACTTCCAAATCCCTTTGCAACAAAACTTAAAAGGTGAACATCCTACTGCAATGGATCCAGAGGTCTGGCCCTCCCCCTCTGTTCTAGTGGACAAGCCCAGGTGCTGTGACAAGCTAATTATCAAATGCAGATTTCCCCACAGGGCACTCTGAGAGAATGTTTTTGTGTACAAAATTGCATGCAGCATGTCTTCTGTCATATTGCTTGATCTAAAAACGAATTTCCAGTTTTCCCGTTTTTACTAGCAGTGACATCTGCAGGGTAAAGCTTTTCTACAACTACTTTTAACAGGCTGCAGGTCTGTGCTAAAGAGGTTCAAAAAGTTCTCAGAGCTAAATCTCCTTTGTGTTCTAAGGCAAATAGGAAGTTTTAGACTGGTTAGGGTTGTGCGATGAACAATGTTTTGGGTCTGTATTTTATTCATCTAATAATATTAATTATTGGCCAGGTATTATTTATTATGATAATGCTTATTACTTGATTTACATGAGTAGCGCTTAAAAATACTAATTATTATAAAACATCAAGGCTTGTGAGAGTGTACTAATACTGTTAAACCCTGCAAGAGTTAGAGATTCTCGGACTGGTTTGTTGAATTATGAACACCTCCTTAGTCCTGTAAGTAAAACACAGAGGAGAGGGTGAGAATTACCTTCTATTTTCATTTTCTCAATGGAGAAAAAATATGCTTTTGGATTGTACCCCTAAAAGAAGATATTGTTTTTAGTATGTTAGGTGAGTGTTGTTAACCTGAAAATTAACATGATAAGTCGAAATATGATTTGTATTAGTTATTTGTAGGTAATCTATTTTTTGTTAACTATATTGGTAAATAATATTATTTGTACCATTTCGTTAAGAGAATGCCTTTTTGTACAGTGTAAGAGATAGACTGGTGAACAGAAACATTCTTACTATATGATTTGGCTGGATTAGTATAGAAGCAGTTGGCTACTTTAAGATTTACTGTGTAATGGGGCGACCCTTGAGGAGGTTTTAGGTATGGTAATGTTGCACTTCTTTTGGACTTACTGAACTGCACGCCCACTTGCTTTTGCATGATCAGTAAATCCCTCTGCTAGTCACATAGACCTATGCAGTGCTATCTTGACTTAACGTGCAAATGTACATGTCAGATGTGAGTTTTCTTTATGTGGCATTTTAAATGAAAGCACAGGTGTCACAATTTATCTGAAGGATTGTGGGTCGGTTGTTTGTTACATCTTGAGCCGGATTGGGAACTCAACACAGTGCTGGTAAATGTTGTCAAACCAGCCCCTGTACGGTGCATAGCAAGTGAGCGCAGCAAGCAAGCCTGACAACTACAAAGGGGGCTGAGGGGGGTTCTCGCCCCAACACATTTTGGAACAGAAATGCAAAAATAGATTCATTCCACACCACATTTTCCTTATATATTCAATTGTATTAGCTTTTAGAGCACAGTAAAGGATGACCTTACACTGCTCCAGGATATGACAATCTTGTTGTGGCCCTTCAATGGTTCTCTCACTATCACCCTCCGACAGTGCACCTCATTTCTCCATAGCCCCTCCCACATCTATTTCATTTGTTTTATAGCGCCTCTCTTACCAGTTAGGGAGTCGGAGCACTTTTACATCATGCACACATACAGAGACAATGAACCATATGTGTGTTAATCAGTGTTTTGCATTTTACATAGGGCAAAAGTCAATACAAGGTGTAGGATTTACATGTCTTCCATACTGGAAGGCAATTTTTAAGAGTGCTTGGTGCGGAGAAGCACAAACTCAGGATTCAAAACGTAACACAATGGTTGGATTTATTAATAAGAATGTATTTCTACACCAACAAATTGCTTTTAGCAACATTAGGATGAAGAAAGACTGGGGAAAAACATAACTTTCGAACCTGTACCATGCAGTTTGCATGCAGTACTTTGATGGCAGTTCATATCTCACTGGGCTAGATTTATAGCAATTGAAAGTAATGAATTGCAAGTAACTAAAGCATCTCTGTGGCAAAAGCAGTAACCCACTGAGGGATGTACATGAAATACAGTTCCATAATCTGTATGGTACACTCAAATCAATAGAAAAACGGTTGTGGTACACAAATGCTGCACACTGTTAATTCCTATACAATAAACATGCTCACTCACAGGGCCAACCGTTCAAAACACCCCAGACATATATAACTTCAAGTTGCAAGGTAGAGGAGCACTGTTGACTAGACTTATAGTTCTATAAAACCCCAGTCACTCGTGTCCCTTTATTCCCACCTCTATAATCGAGGAAACCTTTTTTAAGAGAACATAATGCGAATATTAAACAATTAAGATTAGAAAGAGACAAAAAAGCATCCTGTAAATTCTTTCCGTGATTTCTTAATTTTTTTCACATAAAAGACATCAGAGACTACAGCCAACGTGTTTCATCCAACATTTCGGGGACTTCTTCAGAGCAGCTAATTAGACATGTAGACCATATTTCAGTCGCAAACTCTATTTCGGAAGTCCGTGAATGGATAAAAAGATTCAGAGATGTCTCTTTACAGAAATGGTCACACAGAAAGGCATCACATCTAAGCTTGTAATAAAGTTCCTAAATGTGTTTTTGAAAGTTGAACATCATATCCTTTCTCACATGGGTTGATCCCAACAAACAGTAGTCATGCCAGATGGTTATGGTCGGCTTTATACAGGAACCAAGACTACTGTTTGTTGAGATAAACCCATGCCATTAGAGTGCACAGTCCTTCCATCATAAAACTGTGAAACTTTCCTCATATCAAACTCTTGAATCTCGGAAGGCATTTTGGGAAGTCTATCAGAGTCTGCCTCATAATAGGGAATCACACTTGTCACCTTTAAAGATTTATACGTTTTTCAAGCTTGAAATTTAAAAGTTCTTTCTTGTTCATATTACCCAGTTAGTGCGATGCCACGAATAGGGTGTGTTGCTTTCTTATGGACAATGGCGTTTGTTATTTTGCCTCCTAACCGCGCACCGCTCAGGGAAAATTGACTCAATATGGAGTACCTAATGCTGGTGTTGCGCTTATCTTTGTTGTAGAGCAAAACCAAAGGGGATGATGGATGGAATGTTGAACATTGCAAGCACTCACACCCAGTCAACTGATCTGGGTTTAATCCATCATCATTCTTTAGCTCACTCCGCCACCCCAGTTCAGACATGGCCATATGCAAATCAGTCTGACACTGTGCCTCATGGGAACAGTCCAGCCCAAACTGCCAAGCCATGTCTTCCCTGGACCGGAAACAAGCATCCTGGGACCGGTTTCTGGCTAATCAGCCGTCATCAGCCAGGCTATCTTGAATCCAGTGGCAAAGTGAGCAAGAGACCCACGTCTGGGCATACCCTGCCAACTTAGGGCGAACAAAGCAAAACAAAAGGGGATTATGGACGGAGTGTTGAACATTGCAAGCACTCACCCCCAGTCAACTGATCTGGGTTTAATCCATCATCATTCTTTAGCTCACTCCACCACCCCAGTTCAGACATGGCCATATGCAAATCAGTCTGACCCTGTGCCTCATGGGAACAGTCCAGCCCGAACTGGCAAGCCATGTCTTTCCTGGACCGGAAACAAGCATCCTGGGACCGGTTTCTTGCTATTCAGCTGTCATCAGCGAGGCTAGCTTGAATCCAGTGGCAAAGTGAGCAAGGGACCCACGTCTGGGCATACCCTGCCAACTTAGGGCGAACAAAGCAGAACCAAAGGGGATGATGGACGGGGTGTTGAACATTGCAAGCACTCACCCCCAGTCAACTGATCTGGGCCCTACCACCTCTAATAAACATGAGTACAAGTGGTTATTTTGGAGATCATGCCAGTTTCTCTTATGACTCATCCTCCTCGTCTTCCACTTTGGCACTTCCACCGACAAAATTAAGTATTTTCATCTCTTGGCTCTAAAAGACTTACTTGGTCCCACCCTGAACCTACATCTGCTTGGTACTAATCCTGTTTTTCCTCTTCATGTCGAAGATGTATAAACATAATATTAAATAATAAAAAATATAAATAAATTAATTAGTATTAAATTACTTCACACCCTACACCCCTATAAACCCACAACATGGTCCTAAAAAAATAACATTTATATATTTACCAATTAATTTTTAATAATTAACAAACAATTAATAAATAAAGAATAATACATTATTTACCACAATTGACAATATAAAATAATAAATACTTAATTATTAATTAATAGAAATTATTAATTAATTAATTATAATTCAATTACTTCACACCCTATTCCCCTATAAACCCACAACCCGCTTCTAAAAAAATAACACAATTAGGATATTTACAAAATAATTAAGAATAATTAACAACCAATTAATAACTAATTGATAATAAATGAATTACCACAATTAACAATATAAAATATGAAATATATAAATATGAATTGATAAAAAATATTAATTAATTCAATATAATTAAATTACTTCCCAACCTATGAACCTACAACCCACTATGTAATAAAAACATAAAAATCAATTACAAATAATTAATAATTTCTAAAGATTATTATTAAATTTACTATAATCAAATTACTTCCCACCCTATTCCCCTATAAAACCACAACCCGCTACGGAACTAAACGCAAAATTTTCTTTAAAAAAAATTAATAAATTTGACAAATGTATTACATATATAAAAAAAAAATACAATACTTAACCAAAAATACAGAACACATACATTTAAAATACATAACACTAATATAAACATCGATATTATTAACAACAATATTTTTACAAACGATATTACTGACTTCGATATTAACAAAAACGATATTTCTTACCTTCATGACGATATTCTGGTCACCGATATTCTTGATGTCGATGTTCTGTCCCTTCGATATTTCCAACTCAATATTTTTGGACCTCGGAAATAAAAAGTCGATATTATGTCTGTGCACCCTGTCTTTAATTACACTCAATGGGAACAATGTCCAACTCCCATCAAAGGGAGTTCTAAAACACTTCGGGATAGGTTCACTTATTTTACTGAATATAACACGTCCAATCCAGAATCCTATTTTTTTAAATTGCATTTCTCATCGCAGCCCAAATTTATTCTTACACATACTAAATTAATCTATTCCAATTCCTTTAGAACTGGATTGGCTACACAGGGTTATGATCCCTGGAGAGATACCATTGATTTAAAATATATTTTGGGCACTAAAGCTTGGCAGGTTCAGGGTACTAAAGCTCTGCATCATGCCTGCCAGATTCTGACTCAAATTTAGGGCCTCATTACGATGGCAGGAGGACTTGTAGCGGTGATTGGGTCCGACCGCCATGCTTGCGGCGGTCCCGCATACACAATTAGCATGGGACCGCCACCGCTGCAGTCGGATTCCGCACCTTTAACATTGCAGCGGTGGCTACTGACAGCAGCAGCGCCGCAATGTTAAAAAGAGCGTGTTGTGCATTTCACTGCACTACGTGGCAGACACTACACTGTGCCTGCCAGTTGGTGCAGTGTACCATGGGTACCCCCCAGTGCACCCACACCTCCCCCCAACACAAGGGAGGCCCTCAATGGGCCTCTGAAGGCATTCTCAGCCAGCCTTTCAATGGCGGTTCAACCGCCATGGAAAGGCTGGCTTCCGCCGGTATCATAATTGTGCCGGCGGAGCCTGCTAGGATCCGCCGCCTGTTGTGAGCATGCTGACCGCTCTGCCAGGCAATCGTGACGATTGCTACCGGTGGAAAAGCGGCGACTGACTTTCCGTCCGCCGCGATACCCACCACCATCATAATGTGGCTGGGGTAACTCTCATTACGATGGCGGAACGATCACCACCACCAGCCCGGCAGTGGCTATTTTTCTGCCATTGTAATGAGCCCCTTAGTTTTTAAATGATACAGTACACCAAACCACTTGTTTTGGCGACTGCTAAAGATTTGAATATCCCATACGATTGATGTATTACAAGTTTTTTTTCAAAATGACACTTTTAATGTTTCTGAGATTGAACAGTCCAGTTGGTTGGTGTGGCAAACAAGTTCAAATGCATGTCAACTGCGTTTTTATAATGTAACACCAGGTTTCACACAGACTCGACCGGATCCTCATTTTCCAAATTCACATACAGTCACCACATACTCAGTAGGTAAATTGGGCCAACAATGGTTGGGACATTCCACTTTGTCATCAGTAAAACAACACTTGTCACTCTTGTCGACCGAAATTAATTTGGCTGATTATATCTTAGGTCCTAGAGCCCCTAGAAATAAAAGGTTTATCTATGCAGCTTACAATGAAATTGGGAAACTTTCGCAGAAGGAGGCAGCTTTTCGTCTGCGTCAAATTGATCAGGCAAATTTTGAAAAAGTCCTTGCTGTGTTCGACAATAGCATCAGTACACTGTCTTCACGCATTTACACCTGAGATAATATTGTTTTGTCTGTTATAGATATTGTTCAGAATGATGTGTCTGTGTTATATCATGGTCAAAATCAATTATGGTCAGTTATGCAGCTTGCATGGACTTTACAAACTCTCAAGATGGGAAAAGACCCTTGGGATTATTTAAATGCTTCTGCTTTGTTTTTACCTTTTAATCTGATGGATAAACAGAAATTTATGTCCATGAAAGATGATACATACACGCTGTTACACATTGAACGATTAGAACGCTTGCCATTCTCCATGACGGAGGCAGATTCAGCTGTTTGGTTGATTCATAGGGTTATCCTCTTCTGTGCCCATGACGAGATGGTCTCGTCATGGAGCACAGTCGCGCTGTGCCCATGACGAGACTATCTCGTCATGACACCCACCCACTAGGGAATTGCCAGGCACAGGAGGGGGAAAAGGCCTGGCACCCAAAGGGTTAAATCACTCCCAATCTCGCTGTTTCAATTCAAATCATGTATGAAACATTTCCCAATAGGCTGCGTTGAACCCCTGGGTGTGCATTTCCTCATGAATTATGGTCCCTTCCTTTCACTTACAGATGTCAACGGGAGTATAAGGAAGTTTTCCTAACAGGGGAGGCTTGCGATTCCTCAGTTTTCCTAACAGGGGAGGCTTGCGATTCCTCAGTAGGACATTCCCTAGTTTGTAAACACAATAAGTTGCACGGTTCTTGTAATGTATCTGCTCCTAATCTTGCTTGTTGTTCGAAAGGGACTCCCGTCCCATCAATAATTCCCGCTTTTACCTTGCTTACTAACTGCAGTTATCTTATTTTGAACAACCACGACTGCTGTGGTTTACGGGCAGGGATCCCATATTTAGTAACAGTTTCACAGCGCGTTGCTTGTTGTAGCAATGTGCTTTTTCCGCCCCCGCATGGGAAAGTTGATAGTTCCATTTGGCCTTCCATTCCTACTTTGAAAACAGATTTCAACTAATTAAGCAGGCTCAAAGCGTTATTGTTTCAACAAGAAGTAGCCCTCACTTCAGCTCGAGAGACCTTCGAGTTGCAGGTGACTAGGACATCTAGCGAAATTCAGTCACTTCTGAACACTAACCTCCCACTTCACTTTGGGGAGCTTATACATCAAATATTTAATGCGTCTGATACCGAAGGCCTTGCTCATTTTTTTAAACAAGTGGGATCCGGCCTCGTGACTTCTTTTCAGACAATATTTGGAGTAATACCGGCTTTCATTCATTCTATCTTTTCTAGCATCTTCAGAGGGTTCCCTTTGTTACTGCCACTTTTTGGTGGAATTCTGATCCTTCTGCTTCTACTACGCAATGGCTGTTCATCTTGTGGTAATGCACAGATCAGGCCAATTTCAACTGTATTGTGATCGAATGCAACAACTTTTTGGATGCTTGCCATTAGCAACTCTTAACGTGAGTTATAGATTAACTTTTCGTTTTGCCTACTGCACTTGCATGCAACCTGTGTTCTACTGTCAGCGGTGCCCCTTCTATTGGGCTTTGGATTTATGTCTCTCCAATACGTCATGTACAGACCCGGATTTTAACCAGTTAATGGGTCCCTTAGTGGCCCATGAGCAGTCCTATTCTGGGGATGGCTGCACATGGGATCTTGGCTGAATGGGATATCTGCGTGGCTGCGCAGAACCTCTTGCGACGAAGCTTCATCGAATATCACACCAGTTGTCCGGATATGCCCTTGGAAGCATCACATTACGAGGAGCATGTCTGTTCCTTCGACATACTTAATTGGATGGCATCCCTTTTTTTACTAACGATAGGGATGACCTTTTAGAAGGAATTGCATTCTTAAGTTCACGTACTTTCATGGATTTTCCACCTCCTTCTTAATCCCGTTTTTCCTGATACGATAAAAATGTTAAACATCATACAAAATACATATTTTTTCTTTTTTTCATTTTTTTCCAATCTGTTTTTTTGGAAGCAGGTCTGATCTCTGCCTAACTTTGAACTCTGTTTTGGTCTTTTGCATATATACTACGACCTTACCAATGGGAGGCTGTTATATGGCCGTTAGGGTCATTGTCGACATTGCTAAGTTATCATGAGTTCTGCTGCCATGAAGCTGCTTTGTCACACGTTACTACATAACTTTATTTTGCAAGACTCTGTTTGTGTCTTTCACATGAGAACTGTCTGCTTTCTGCGTTCTCTGCCTGTTCCTGGAGTTTAGTTTTCTTTTCTTTTTTGAATAATGTATTCAATACTATGAGCAGTTTACACTGTGCTTATGAATGCTCACGCAATTTGTTCCTGAATGTACCAAACAGGAAATTGATCTATGTCTCTTCAAATGAAGGTCTAGGACCACTGTCTTTTGTATCATACTGTACCCAGGTCCATGACCAGTGTTTTGGGTTACCCCATTTTTGTAAGGGAATATACTGTCTGGCAAAAATATCTAATGCCTTAACATTGGAAATATGTTTGATAGAAACCAAAGAGAGCAACAAAGTCAGTTTTCTAGATAACATTTTCCAAGAAAATACAGCAGTGTCAGAACCTGATATTAGCAATATAAAAACTGCATTAACATTTCCCAAATGGTTATAATTAGGTACCAGTGGATTACAAAAATGTTATCCCTTTAAAAGGCAACAAATAAAAAAGAATATTCACTGACAACCTTATTGTTAACTGAAATATGTTCCAAAGAAATAAGTATTAATACTTCTATAGGTCTTACCTTGGCTATCCCGAGAAGCCAAAGAAATAATGATTAAAGTTACATCAGCTTAGAAGGGACAGGCAATTTGTTTCAAACAGCAGCCAGTCAAATTGTCAAAGCAGAACTGTATGCTTTTGAGGTACCGGGGGCGGGGGGCCCAGACCTTCAGTGGAATTCTTCAGCTCCTGACAAAATGCCTGGGGTTCTCGAGGCTGACACAAAACCTTCCAAGCTGACAGAGTGAAGGACTGGTTAAGAATGAGATCAATCATTAGATGGCCCTGAGGATTCCGCAGAAGATTGGTGAAAGAAGGAATAGGGATTGGAAACTCTACTGTATGTATCTATATGGTATTTATATAATGCAAACCTCACCAAAAAGCAGCAGAGTGCTGTACAGGGTCAGAGACAAGCATAAAGTCAACAAGTGACAGGAAAGTAGCTGGGCTGTGGAGTTTTAATGCATTGTGATGTAGTGTTCTTTAACTGTGTGAGTATTCAACTCCTTCCTAAATTGGAGCAGCATTGGAGGCGGTCCTAATGGAAACAGAGATATTATTCTGGATCCTGGATGCAGAGATAGATCTATTGCCAATGCCATTAGTGTTGGGAACCAAAGTTGGGAGTCACCAGAACTAAAGGAGCTTTCTGGCATCGGACCTGAGCTAGGCCCCTGGTAATCATTCTAAAGGGAGGAGAGCCATAATTAGTCCCGAGACCAATCCTGAGGGCAAGGGTGTTTTGCAGAGGTCAGAGGATCTGGTCTCTGGCTGCAAAAAGAAGGGAGGTGGGAATCTAAGAGTTAGAGGCTGAGATCTACAGAATCCAAACTATGAAGAAAGTTGTTCAAATACAGAGGTGTGAAAACACCAAACAACGAGTCTTGAAAATACCTGGATTGCCAATCCGCTGTTGTGTTGAGATCACCAGTACAATATTCTGCACAGACTGAAATATTTAGTTGCAGACAAAATTCCGAGACACCTTTTTCTAGACCTGCTATGGGTTTTCGATTTCATACCTTCTAAATTAATTGCATATCAGTCTGCCATCAGATTGCCCAAGTGAAGAAGAATCACACGCCTTCCCTTGTTTTTTGCAAAGTTCTAGATGGCATAGGAACTGACAAGCATCTCTAAATAATTTATATGGAGAGATGACTCCTGCGTGGACCATGTGCCTCTAGGCCAAGCACTGACCACATTTTGTGTCTCAACCTATCAGACTTGCATCTGATTCCAGTCCTGGGTCTAGGGCCGAAGGCAAGATAGAATTCTGTGCCATGCATCCAGGTGATATAATCCACTGGAGGGGGGTGGAGGTTCTTCCTCAAAATATAAGATGGAGGTGGTAGGGCGAGGTGATGTATAGAGAGAACATAAGTATTTCAACTTCATTATCAGGGAATCTTGGGGCAAGTTCATTTTTAGGGAGTACCCACCTCAGGCATTTCTCTGACACAGTCGAACTGTTGTTGAGAATCCTGGAATGGACATGGAAAGAACCGTCTCTTGTTGAAAATGATAGCAGGCCTAATATTCTTGCCAGACATCTGAGGGAAATGGCACACTTGAGAGAAATGTGTTTTATCTTGATATTGATGGCACCTTGGACTACAGAAACTGAAGGATGGGCTTCAAAGAATCATTCAGGAAGCCTAAGAATGTTATGGGTCTTGACGGAGCTAGACTTGCATTCCTTGAGATTGAGAATAAACTACAGATCCCTCAGTAAGCGTATCCCAACAATTAAGTGCTGACGGTGGATTATGGGTCCTAGGCCAATAATAACATATCACCCAGCTATACCACCATACTAATAACGTGAGACCTCAAGAAGGTAACCACTGGCTTCAGGATTTTTGTGAAGCACTGAGGTGCTGATGAAAAGCTGACAGGAAGGCAAGCAAGCTGTTAAAATGTATTGTTATACAGGAATTGCAGATTCTTTCTGAAAGCGACACAAGTAGGGACTAAGAGAAAAATATCCCTCAGATCTAAATGTGCAAACCAATCTCCCTCCAAAAGAGAATACCTGAAATGGATGATTATCCTAATTCTGAAATGATGACACACTACCAAACGATGGAGGTATCTGAGACTGATCACAGTCTACATATTTTTGTTATTTTTCTGAACTAGAAAAGTGGCGCTCAGGAATTCTGAAAATAAAGAAGAGTTTGTTGAATTGCCCCTTTTTGTAGTAAGATTTAAAGTTCTTGAGATAGCAGGAGGCTTGGGATGAAAAAGCTGAAATGAAATTACATAAAGTTATGTAAACCTACACAGTGTTGAAAACTCACAGATTTGCTGCAATAATCCTTCAAGCCAGAAGAAAATGTGCAAATTGGCCTCTATAATACGAGAGCCACAAAGAAGACGAGCGGGTAGCTGGTGCTCCTTTTTGTGTCCGTGAGCCCCGATATCTGTATCTTCTGCCCATCTGTGGATAAAGTTGGGGGTGGTAATCCTGAGTTGATAGTTGAAGGCTCTGAAGTAAGATTGTGATCTCGAATTGAAGCTGACAAATCAACTGCTTCCTCTGCTGGCTCTCCCAAAAACTCATTGGCCAAAACCTTTCTGCAAGGAATGCTGTGCTTTTGTTCAAAAAAGCAAAGCTGGAGACATATTTGCTCAGTTCCTCAATAAAAGAATCTCCCAAAATGCATTCTTTAGCCTGCAGACCAGGTCTAGTGGTGCCATATAACTTTATATTGCCTATTTTCGATATATCATCAATAAAAGGCCCTTTCTTCTTTCATTTGCAATAGCCACAGTGGTGTTGTCAATGACACAGAAAGCTCTTTGATTTCCATTTGTCAGAACAAGTGGGATAATTTAGTTGCTGTCCACCCTTGCTTCCTCTACTATATCTGAAGTTATTGTAAGTGGAGCAATAATGTATCTGGGCTATTAAACAAAAAACAAAAATGTGTCCACCCCTTTCTTTGGATCTTTTCCAAATTTCGATAAAAGCACCAACATATTGGGATCTAAATTTAGATTGGCTGTAATATAGTTTTACAAGGCTGGGTGGGGACACTCAGAATGTAATCTGAAGCGCGCTTATGTCTAAGGTCAAACTTAACCTATTGGTCAAAAGGGGCCAACTCAGTTCAGTGGGGCTGATGTATGGAAGTAGGACACAAAAATGTATGTTTCACAGAAGAATGAATAAATGCATTTAAATTGTCTCTCAATTCCGGATCCTTCCTTCTCATTATTATAAAATGCAGGTCAATTTTCAGCAGTCATTTTGAATTACTAATAGAGAAAAAATTTAAATAATACCTTAAAAGAATTTTAAACGTTTAGGAAGTAAGATGGTTAATTTGTTATATAAAGCATTAAACGACTAAAAATGCTCTTCTGGTTTCTTTTGAAAGCACCTACCTGGAAAGTTTAATAAGGCCAAAACCTCAAACCATTGCCTCAATGGATGGGAGCGAGTGTAAGGGCCAAAGTCCGCCTCCTGGCGGTGACGCACTCGAAGACAGAAGGTTGATACACCTGGAGCGTTTAGGTGCGCCCTAAGCGAATAAGAAACTTCCTTTAAATGGGCTGAAACCGTCACAAGAGAAAAAGATGGTAAGTGAGGGCAAAAGCTGAACCTTGCCACCCTACACCAGAGACTGCATTCAAGGCACCGCTTATGGTGCATATCGCGATAGGACGGAAGTAGTGCGCGATCACGCTTAATTAAGAAATAATGTTAGTAATTCACTAAAAACAGAATAACCATAATGTCAAAATAAATGTTTTAAACATATGGTGGTGATAATGTGAAAAAGCGAGCAACACTTAGCTAGCTGGATTGCAAGCAACAAGAAAAGAGGGCTGCCTTGTTCGCAGTCAATAGAGGTATTACTGTAAGAGGTGTTCTCTGATTGGCTACTGTTTGTACACCATTGGCCTAGGCAACATGGACACCGAAGTAGTGTTTCATCTTGACTGCTCTTTAAATTAAAGCAAGAAATGTAAGTATAAAGTGCGCCGCTGGTCTTGACATAGAATCGACATTAGCCAGAGGCAGATTTCTTCCCAGCGCATTTTCTTTCAGAATCCCTATGAAAGTAATACCACATCGGGACACAAGAGGGCAGCATCTTCTGCTAATTCTTTTTCTTACATATCCCAGTCAGTCGAAACGTAAACCCCAAACCGTATCCAAAATAACTTAAATACTTAATCAAGAAAGAGCCCTACAGTTTTCGATATAGCGAACAAATCGGAATGAATCCTCTTTATTGTGATTATGGCATGGTAAATTTAAATTGTGAAAATTTAAAACACTCATAGTGCTATTAGAAGGTATAAATTGTGCACCCACGTTTCAAGATCAACTAAAAAATACGGGGCATAATATCAAAAAATGGCGTTAAAATTATCGCCGCTTTAAAGCGGCGATAATGGGCTTGATAATATGCCCTTGAGAATTCCAATAGAAGCCCATGTTCTGGTGTCAAAGCGGCGATAATTTTAACGCCGTGCTTGATAATATGCCCCTACATGCTTAAAAAGTAATGTAGGGGCATATTATCAAGGACGGCGTTAAAAATTATCGCCGGTTTAGAGGCAGAAAACTGCTGCTAAAGCGGATAATGGGCTTGATAATATGCCGCAGAGAATTCCAATAGAAGCCCACGTTCCAGTATGAACATGGGCTTCTATTGGAATTCTATATTATATCATATGCCCCGTAAATCGTAGGAAACTGCGCAAGAACAGACAAACTTGTACTGTTTAATGCATTTCTGAGTGCGCAATGCTGCAGTTAGAGTTAGACGGGACCCAAAGGCATGACGGGCCCACTGAACCCTAATTATTGCTGTATTTTACTATCGAACCAGTGGCCAGTGGGGGTATATTTTTTGCTTGCACTAGGGCCTATGTAACCTTTGCTATAGCCACTTGCACCATTTGCACATTTCTGCGCTTTTTGGAGTGCGGGTGGTATGGACCTTGTGCTAATCATTTGTGCGGTGTCGGCCTATTGCGCTGTGCAGAATAAACACAGTCCCACTTCTTACTGCAGTGAACTGGGACGAGCCACGAGCGGTCTTGATCCCCTTTAATTATACCCCATTGCTGCTCCTGGCCTTGGAGTTGATGCGTGGTTGTGGGGCTTGGGGTCATGCAGATCGGGCCAGATAGCTCATTACATCCCCTCCAACTTTAGTTCAGTCAATCAATCAAATAAGCTTTATTCAAATTCACATATGAATGATAAAAGCTACATAAAAGCGTTCATAGAATGGTTAAAAAAACAGTTTAACATTTTAACGGGTTAAAAAAGACGTAAAAACTATAGTACGTAAATACAAGTGCAGGTGTGATCATCAAAAGCATACTCAGTGCATGTCCAGGTTTCACTATAGCCTCTGCCTAGTATTAACAACATCCCATAAAAATCGAGCCATGACAGTACATATATAAATGGTAGGTAACGTTTGCAGATGTAAAAAAGCTGGTCGACATTGCACAAAGCCCAGTTGTCTCAACAAGGCTTTAACGTATTATATTTTGGCCTCAGAGAAATGCTTACAAAGCAAGACAGTATGCATGGTGCTCTGCAGAGATTTTTTGTCACAGGTACATTTCCCCATATGAGTTAACCAGTTATTAGTAGTGGGGAAGCTGATTAAATGATGAAAAATGTCCAAACGGAATCGAGTCAGGACAAACCTGTGGCGTGCATTAAAAACATTGGCTAAATAAAACTGAATAATAAAACTGGTCAAAATCATCTGGTTCCTCTGGACAGACGGTTTCAGTATTTCAGTCTTGTTTCCCCTAATGCAGGTCAACATTTAATTTTGAGTACTTTTCTTGGAACGAGGGCCAGATTCTCAGGGTGATTAAAATATTCAGGGTGGCCAATATCTGCTAAAAAGTTATATACCAATTTGAGCCAGGGAATTTTAATGGCTGATGTGGATCTGAGACAATCGGTAATAATCAATCGGTTTAATGTAGTGTGTTCAGAGGAACACATTTTGTGCCATAGTAACACTGGCTGTATCCTGATCAGGTCAACAATATAGGGGGCTCCTAATTCTGTGTGACAGACATAAGTTGAAGTGCTTTTTGGAACTTCTAAGAGGTTTCTCAAAAAAGTATTTTCTTCAAGTTGGAAACTGTCAGTCTGCCCATAGCCCTACAATTCAGCCCCTTGGCAGTAGGTCTACATTTGGACTTGTAAATAGTCAGCATTTCCTTAGGGTGTTTGATGCCTTGGGTGCTAGCAAACTGCAGCAGGGCCCTCATATTCTTAATAAATTGAGATAGTCTAGATTTTATACCTCGTTGCCATTTCCCAGTGTGACTAAATACTATCCCAAGGTAGGAAAAAGTTGTTGTGTATGCAATTTTTTCACCCTCAATGGAGATGTCTCGGCATGGAGAGGCCATGCTCCCAATTTTCATAGCAAAAGTTTTTCCAATGTTGATTTGCAATCCATGGTCCCGAATAAAAATGGCAAATTCATCCACTAAGCGCTGAAGGGCAAGGGTGGTGCCAGCCACCATAACGGCATCATCGGCATAAAAAAGTGCAGGTATAGGACGATGACCTATTTAGGGTAGGCCAGTTAACTTGCTTGCCAAAGTGTCCCCTACGTTGTTAAGATAGAGATTGAACAGAAAGGGGGCGAGGACACATCCTTGACGTACCCCTCTTCTTATATGAAAAGACCTGGTACAATTACCATCAATACCATAGCGTACTCTGTCTCTACCCAATGCATACAGGTCGCTGAGGAAATTTACAATAGTGCAATCCACTCCTAGACTAGGCATAATGGACCACAGTTTCTCGTGGACCACGAAGTCAAAGGCAGAAGACAAACCGAGAAAAACTAAAAACGTGTTCCCTTCCTTAATATGTGTGGATTTGCCATTAAAAAATCCAAATTAATAGCCTGTTCGGTGGTCTCCAGCCCAGGTCTAAAACCATACTGCAGGTCTGAGAGGATGTTATTAGATTCTGCCCATTCCTGAAAACGATCCGCAAGAATGCGCCCAGCCACCTTCACTAAGTAATCCAAAAGGGAGATTGGTCTATATATGGGGACAATAACAGACTCGGGCCAGGTGTGCAAAAAGCCCTTCTCCCGGCAGGCTCTGAAGAGCAAAGTAATAATGGGGGCCCATAAGTCAATATTAGATTTGAACAAGTCAAAGACAATCCCATCTGGGCCCGGGGCTTTGCCACTTTTACTAAACTTCAATGCTACGACTACTTCGTCTAGAGTAAAGGCCGGGTAATTCCCTTGAGTAGAAGGTGAGATTGTAGGTGACATACCAGCGAAGGACGGGGGATCTGGAATGTCTCAATGGCATTCGTGCAAAATATAGATCTGAAAAGTGCGCTAGCCAAGTAGCCTCGGAAATGGCTATCTCGGCTCGTAGGTGGTCCTCAGGGACATAAGAAGGGGAGTTGATGATACACCAGAACACAGTGTTGTTCTTAGAGAAGCTGACTTCGAGCAAGCTGTTCCAGGTGTCCACCTTCAAGGATTGTTTTCCAATGCTTAATGGCCCTGTTATATACCTTGCTGCATTCCTGTACCTCCAGGACCTGGCGCGGTTTTCTAGCTAGGGCAAGTTTTGGCATTTTGTGTTTTTTGGAGCAAGTCGCATCAAACCAGCCAGAATGAGGTGTCCTAGTATTGCTCTTTTTTGACAAAAAGCCCTACGCCAATGCCCTTTTTTAGAAGGTTAAATGCTTGGATAAACTGGTCTGCCTCAGTGTTTTCATCAAGACATTGCTCGAGAGCCCCCCTGTTTTCTTGAATTAATGTCGCTAGGAAGTTAGACGAATCCACCAGAGTCCATCTTATAGCATACCCATTAAGGCGGGAGATATCAATATTCTTCAGAGTTATGGCTCTATGTGCATTCCCCCTTTGGGCCAGGAGATTAATATTCAGCGCAACACTTTGAGGGAAGTGATCGCTGATGGCAATGTCGTGTGATGTAAAACCTTGTACTAAATTAGAGTGGCGGTGGGAGAAATGCAAGAAATATATAACGCTGTTCTCCCCGCTGCCATTATAGGTACAGTGCACTGGAATCGGTAGACTAATAAGCTCTTTGCAAAAGGACAGGTTATGTTTACAAAGTATGTCATTTAAACAATCCCCATAAGATGTATGGGAAAAATGGGCAATGTCACTATTATCTGGGGACATCATGCCACAAATCAGGCGAATGCAGGGGTGTACGTATATTAAAATCGACGCCCCAGAGGATTAGGGAGTTCTTCCAGTTGGCTGGGAAGGCTATCTCTAAGTCATGGTCCAGACACTTGAGAACAGCAGTGATTTCCTGACTGCAGGCATTGTTATAAAAATTCACAATAGCAATAAAAGAGTGTGCAGACATTTGTAAAATGACAATATGGTAAAATACACTGGTAGCAATTACAGTTGGATTCAATGGAGACAGTAAATTTGATACATAAATACACAAACCGCCTTTAGGATGTGCACTGTTGGATTGAATCGCCGGGCAGTGATATGTTTTAAAACCATTTAAATGTCTCGGGTCCACAGACCAAGATTCCTGGAACCATAACATATGGAATTTGGTAATAAAAAAGAGCCAATCGCTCATGACGCTTTAATTGCGTAGACCAGCAACATTCCAATATAAAACCGTGTTGGTTTCCATTGAAGTCTCAGTGGTAATGTGAGGTGCTGTCAATATGGCGGGGGAAACAACAGTGTCAAGTTGTTGAGCCCGAGGAGGACAAGGCTTGTGGGGCTTTTGGATCTCCTCAGGGCCCAGGCTAGAGGCCTCGAGACATTCTAGAGGTGTGGCAGGATTGCACAGTTTATCACCGCTGGGCTGGTTAGAATCCCTCAGTCGATCCACACCACATAGGGTGGAGAGGGGGTCGAACCTGTTGGAAATTTTTATCAGGGAAATTGTAACGCAGGAAAGTGCATCTGGTGTTGTGGCAGGACCTCTAGAGAGGACAGAACTGGTGGCTGATAGAAAAAAACAAGAGGTAAAATGACAATCTGCTTAGTCGTGAGAGACCGTAGACTAGCTCTCTCTAATATTAACTTTACTAAGTTAGGAGATGTAAATGAGAGCACCACACTGTCTCCCTCCAAGGTTTTGCAACCTGAGCCCATCCACTTGACTCTCCTAATCATTTTTAAGTTGGCAAAGAGTGCGTTACCAAAACCTAACCTTGCGTTAAGCCAGTTCTTTTTTTGTAATTGTTTAAAATTTTATGATAGTACAAAAGCCAATACAAAAGTAGAGAAAAATATCAGACTACCAGCCCAGCCAGCCCCACTCCATGTGCAAAAACAGCAAAATTGGCTCGTGGTGAATAAGAGCTTGTTACATACATTCAATGTATGTCTTTTCTTGAACCATAAAGTGTATAATTCAAAACATAATCACATGAGAAAAGCTAACTTTTAACAACAGTAATGAGCTCTAAACAATACATAAAATAATCAGTATAGGTAGAATAATTTCCCTATCATAGATATCAGTTAGGGCAGAGCTTTCCTATCCTCAAGCATCACATACATTCCAGATACGTGAGCTTTATAGGCCGCCATTGGTGAGCAAAGGAAAAGTAATGAAGAAAATCTGGACTTTTCAGGGACCCCAAGATTGTGTCTAACTGAGCCAAGCAATTAAAGGTTCCCAGATGACAAGACCCTTCTTTTTTCCCCTGTTACCCTTCTTGGCAAAGATAGCGTTCTTGATGTGACAAGTCGTAATTAGTCGGACCAGCCATTGGGAAAATAGTGGAGGGTTTGGATCTATCGAAGACGAAGCTATACAAATACGTAGTATGGTCATAGCTACAAAGATAAGTGCTCCTCCGCTCTTTCTATTGATCTTGTCTTGCGTCCCTAGCAGAATAATCATGGGAGTTAACTGGATATCTTGAGCGAGGACTTTCATTAAAATTTTAGTATTTTTCCCAAAAAAGGTGCAAACATGTGTACCGAATCTGCGCTAAACACTGAGCATCTAGGGCAGAGCGTTCCTTTTCCAGTTCCCCATTTAGCAACTCTGCTAGGAGTGATATATAAAAAAAAGGCGGTCTTGTAAAATTGTGCCTGCAGTTTGGCAGACAGCAGATCACTCTGGGCGGATTGCACAGCCCGATTAAAAGGATAATAGGGAATATTCAACTTCAACTGCAATTTGTTTGCTATATTAAGCATAACCTCGGGCATTAGGCTATTTAATGTGGCATAAATATATCCAATACAGGGTAGGGCGGGGTTTTTTAGTTTAACGAGGAGATCCACCTTTGAGAACCCAGCAGGCCTCCCGGCCTTTCGAGCCAAAAAATCTCTTATGGCGGTATACTTAAAGGCCTCTTGTTCCCTCAGATTATATTGAGTTTTAAGATCAGTAAATGTTTTAATGCCTTCGGTAGTAATCAGGTCTCCAAGTTTTAGGATTCCCGCTCTATACCATTCTTGGAGATAAGATTTCCCAAAAATTGCTGGTAAGTTGATGTTATTATTAATGGGGGAATAGTAATTCAGTCTGCCAAGCCCAAAAATTCTGTAGATATTGGAAAAACTTTACATGTACTCATCAGGGTCTTAAATCTGACCCGTTTGTAATATCCAAATGTCAATTGCCGCCCTAGACATCCACGGGCCTCTTCCCCAAGTAATAGTTGGAAGGGAGGGGGGAGTCCTGCAGTTGAAATATAAGAATGTTCCTGGAGAATTTTCATGCTATACTGCAAAACCGAAGCCCAATAATAAAGTCTTAGATTAGGGAGCGCCCACCCACCTCTTTCCCTGGGAAGGGAAAGCTGCTTGAAAGCCTGCCTTGGTTGAGAGTGTGCCCAGATAAATTGAGAGAAGAGCTGTTCAAATCTCTGAAACATTGCTTTGCTAATCTCTAGAGGGATGGCCCTGAAGAAATATAGTAGTTTAGGGAAATAGGTCATCTTGATGATATTACACCGCCCCACGATAGTTAAGTGCAAGTTATTTATCCTTTTGAGTGCTCTTTTAGTTTCCATCGCCAACGGAATCAGGTTTTCTTCTACAATCAGGTCGATATTTGCGGCTATGGTAACACCCAGATATTTCGCTTTCGGAACAACCTGACTGTCCACCCAATTAATTTCATTATTTAAGATGATCTGCGTTTTACCTTTATTGAGAGCATACCCCGAGATTTTCCCAAACTCTTGGGCCTTTTGTTCCAGTGCTATAACTGCATTCTCAGGATCGGGGGTCCCTACGGCCAAGTCGTCAGCATAGGCCATGATTTTAGTGTCTAGGCCAAATCTGCTCACCGCACCAATAGCTTGATTGTTTTCTATTGCTTTGATGAAAGGATCTATATATAGTGTGAAGAGCAGAGGTGAACAAGGACAGCCTTGGCGAGTCCCCCGTGAGATTTTAATCTGCTCCGTCAGTTTCCCTTTAATTGAGATATTAGCTGTGGGATTAAGATAAAGAGCTTGTATTGCTTGGGTTGCCTTAGGCCCGAAGCACATCCTTCTCATGACGCCCCACAGAAATTGCCAGGAGACCCGGTCAAAGGCTTCTTCAACGTCAAGCAGAATTTGTGACATTGGGTCTCCTGAAATCTGAGCTGCGTCCAGTAGTGTGATGGTCCATCGGATGTGTTCAGTAGTGCTTTCTTGTGGGTGAACCCTTGTTGCCAGTGCGACACTAGGGGTTCTATTCTTAGGGATAGTCTAGTCGCAAAAATCTTAGCATATATCTTGGAGTCGCAATTAATTAGAGTAATTGGCCTGTAAGACCCCATTTCAAGTTGTGACTTATCCTTCTTCGGGAATATTACAATCTTAGCGTTAGACCAGGAAGCAGGTGGAGAAACCCCATTAAAAATGGAAACTACTAATGAGGTAAGAAGAACACTTAATTGGGGGGGCGAATATTTTATAAATCTCAACCGGGATACAGTCGGCGCCAGCCGCTTTCCCATCTGGTAGACTTGCCAAGGCTTTAGCTATTTCGTCCCAGGTAGGAGGATCCTCTAATTGGTCATAAACTTCTGCACTGAGTTCAGCTAAAGTGATTTTGTCTAGATATTCATAGATCTCTTCCTCTCTCAAATCCGTTGGCCCTATATTCTCCTCAGAGTAGAGATTCTGATAGAACTCGCAGAATGCTCTTCGGATCTTAGTTGGATCATTCGTGGTCTCTCCTGTGTTAAGTTGAATTGAGAGTATTTCACTAGCAGACACCTGCTGTCTGGTTCTAAGGGCCAATTGATGGCCAATGCGGTCGCTGCATTCATAGATTTTCTCTCTCGCAGAAGCCCATTTAGCGGCGGCCCCCATTTGAACTGCTATAGTTAATTTCTCCTCTGCCCTTTTCATCTTATCATGCAATTTCGAGATCTGTTCCTTTTCTTTCTTGTTTTTCCTTACAGAGAACCGTAAGGTCTCTCCTCGGATGCCGGCCTTCAGCGTATCCCATACCAACATAACTGTGGTGGACCCTATATTTAGCTTGAGAAACTCTTTGATCCACCCCTGCATGTGCGTTTGATATCCATCATCATAGAGTAACGCTTTTTTGAAGCTCCAATTCGGGGTCTCCCACCTGGTACCCAGCCCCCTGATGTTTACGACGAGTGGGTTATGGTCTGACATAAATCGTGGGGCAATATCTATAGAGCAGTCTCGGACTAAAAAAGATTAAACCAGAAAGTAATCTAGTCTTGTCAGGGAGAAGTGCGGGCTGAGAAGTAAGTATAGCCCGGCTGGGTAGATTTTAAGCTGGACCACACATCGTTGAGCCCATGAGTTTGTATTAGATTGAGTATAGCCGGATATACTTTGGGCTTTCTACCTGCATAGGGCCATTGATCATCTGCTTTCCAGTTACTAGGTAAATTGATGTTGAGGTCCCCACAGATAACAATTGGAAGTGGCCAGTGAGCGAGTTCTCCTGTGATCCAGTTAATAACCCCAGAGTCATCAGTGTTACTCCCATATATGGAGCATACAGTAAAAACAAAGTTGTGAGGTAGACGACATTCCGCTAGAACCCATCTACCAAGAGGGTCAGATTTCACCCGGGTTGAGTTCAACGGATGTCTGTTTTGTACCATAACCCCTACCCCTCTTATCTTTGCACTTTGTATAGTCCCTCCAATGACCCTGTACCCCAAAAAGTTCAATCGATGCTTCTGGGATCCCTCTACATATGTTTCCTGGAGGGTAACTATTTCAGCCCCCAGTGAGCGCAAGCCCTGAGCTACCTTCTGTCTTTTCAGGGCATCGTTTAGACCAAAAATATTTACTGACACAATTTTAAGGGTGTTTTGATTGTTCATACAAAATGGTTTATTTTGTCCAAATAATCAGGTTTAACCAACAGAAAAATTATGTACCCCGCATTATAGACATTTTTATCATGCAAGTAATGATGCCCCAAACGTCTCTTCTCTGCCAATGCCACATGTTTACTCAATTTGCACATTTTTCTTTCTCTCTTTCTCTCTTTTTCCTTTTTTTCTTTTTCCTTTCTTTTTTAGCGTTTTTGTATCTCTTAACTTCAAAAATAGCTTCCACTATCTCTAGCCAATATAGTAGTTACAAGTGTCATTGGTCCCTCCACCACCGTGCAGTTATCCCCCCATCCTTCCCAGTCCCTCCCTCCCCAAGAATAGAACAATCAGGAGAACCCTGAGTGATGGTTGTCAGTAATAATTCCTCGCCGCGAGGCCACGTATTATAGTGCAGCCAGGAAAATTCGGCATTGATCTATGCATAAAAGACGTGATTAAACACGAGAGAAAGAAGGAATAGAGCCAATAATGAAAAAAGAATAATAAAGAAAAGTAGAATAAAACACCAAAGATCATAAACCCAAAAAGAGGAAGGTTTCCCCTTCCAGGAACTGGTCTGCCAAAAGACCCCTGTATATGTGCCTGTATATGTGCCTGGCAGAGCAAGTAGTAGCAAAAAGAGTCAGAAAAGTTGAGAAAGAGGCATTACAGTAGGCTAGACTCATTTACTAGACTTAGTGAATTTCTCTCACTCAGGTAAGTTTCATCTGACCTTTAACTCGATCCCTTTTTTGCCTTAGCTTCTCCCAGAAATTCGCCTGCCTTGATCTCAGAGAAAAAGATCCGGGTGGCCCCGTTTAAAATGACTTTCAATCTGGCAGGATTCATTAAAAACACTTGGGCTCCCAGCTGCTGAAAGGGGGCAATTAGTTGGCGCAAGCGCCTTCTTCGCTCTACAGTTGAGTGGCAAAAATCAGGTTTGGCAAAAAACATTACCCCGATAGCCCCTTTCTGTGAATTTGGTCGGGCTTGGTCCTAGACTAGCTGTCTAAGAAGAAAGTTCCTGAAGAACACCAGGAAAGCCCTGGGTTTCTCTCCAGGTGAGCTACTGCCATTTCGCCGTTGTTTTAAGTTAAAGGGGAAACGATGTGCCCGCTGGACTTCATAGTCCCAGTTCCAGTTTGATTGATCTGGGAAAGCTTCTCGTAAGAGTTTCACGATATATCGCCTTTGATCGTCTCCCTCGACTCCTTCCGGGATGCCAAGCAAGCGGAGATTATTCCTGCGTTGTCGATTC
Source organism: Triturus cristatus (assembly GCF_964204655.1). NCBI lineage: Eukaryota > Metazoa > Chordata > Amphibia > Caudata > Salamandridae > Triturus > Triturus cristatus. The sequence goes on from NC_140592.1 coordinate 1,053,468,438, forward strand.
TCTTGTTCTTTCATCTTCATCATTAAGTCCGTCAGGCATGCATCATGAGCATAGCATTGGTCTTTTAGGGTACTTACTTCTGTTCTACACTCTCTGTGAAGCTCTCCACCATGTTGACACGGTCACTGATGTCAGTGCATATTTTATTTAACTTTCTCAAGCCCCCTTGTAGTTTTTTAGTGGCCCCTTTAGCTGAGCGCTTGTCGGAGCGAACCTGTTCTTGGAATTCCTTGATTGAAGCTAGGATAGAAGCTAGAGAGGGTTCTGCCATGGATTCTGGTGTGGTTTTCAAGTTTTCCCAGAGAGAAGTCTGAACTGCTTCCTCACCGAGGGGATAAGACATCTGAGAGTCTGAGTAGTCCCATTTGAGCTGGCTGCGTCTTTTGTCTTGTTTCTTATTTTTTTGGGCGCTGCACAGCTCCAGTGACTTTGGAGGGGTCAATGCTGTTATCTTCGCTGGAGCTAGTTCCTCCTTCATCTGTAGTCATCAAAGACCCATCCAATACGGAGTAAAAGTTTTCACCACTGAGCTCCGGAGTCCAAGGAGCTTGGGGGCCAGGATTAGCTTCTAGGCAAAGGATGTAATTAGTAGTGCCAGTTGCTAGGAGTTTTGCCCCAGTCTCTGGTACATCTTTTATCGTGGCGGAGCCCAAGACTAGGGTAGCAGAAGCTGTAGGTGCCACTATTCCTAAATCTGCTATGATTCAGGTAGCGTCATCTACGGGGGCTGGATTGGAAGGTAAATTACTAGTCTAGCAGTCCTTCTGTACCATTTTTGCCTTCCAGCTGCTCGCTTGGGGATACAGTTACCTCAGGATGTACGGAGGCGCAGTTTTCCTTTAAGGCAGTAGGCAATTTATTAAGCTTCAGGCTCCTTTGTGTTTCTAATAGTGAGCTATCAGGTTCACTCTCAGGGGGGAGTGTGGAGTCTAGTGTAATGTCTGGTATGAGGGATGGTGCCTTAACTCCAGAAAACATTTTTACAATAGACGGTTGAGAGTTTGTACCTTCTCTTGCAACACCTCCACCCGAGTCTCCCCGTAGTTCTTTTGAAACTGTTGGCCTCCCGTCACAGTGTCCCCGAGAACAGCGCTGACTTAGACGGGTTGAGCTGCTTTCATCTTGTTACCTTTGCTGCTTATGGCGCCCTTGGTCGACATAGTTGAGCTCCACTGTCGTCTTCCGGCCGGTCGTAGCACAAGCTTGAAGGTAATTGAAGCAAGCACGGAGGCAACAAAGTAACAAAGCAGCCAGCGTTTGAAGAATGTCTGTTACGCTCTTCCAAGAGCGAACACCCCGCGAAGGTTATCACCGTCCGAAACGATCCCAACAGGTTGGAAATGGAGATTAATCGCTTGCGTACTGCTCCCTCCCAGGTTCGGCCTCACTGGTCAGTCCGCATAGCCGATGGTCGATGCGTATGGCGTGGATGGCTGAGTGGTGTAGTTCACGCTGACACCATCTTGCTCTCCCTCCAACAATGCGTTAAGCCAGTTCAAAGATTTATTCCGTAGGGACTCCAGGATTCAAGTACTAGGCTGGAAAATGTAGGCACATTGGCTAAAATTACCACATAGGGAGTAACTGCTGGCAGGAACTTCAGCTGATCTATTTTAGATGTAGGGAAGACGAATGGTAACTCTGTAGTAGCATAATTTGGATGGATGGAGCGTTGCAAGTCAGTGGGTGGTATAAGAGAGGTATTTCTGGAGCCTTGTTGGGGTGGCATGGGCTGTGTAACTGGATTAATACTGGTCGCAAAAGGTTTATTTCCAGCGCCTGCCCTATCCATAGCAATCGGCAGGGGACGATTACAGTCTTTTGGGATGGACACAGAGGCGTTGCTCGTGTCGTCGGCACTTTATAAAACTGTAGGGAGATAGTAAATACCATGAGAGGTTTCTGCAGATTCCAAGAAAAGGGAATGTGGAATCGTAGCTGAGGGTTCCCTACAAGTTAAAGAACAGGCTGATGATGGCAAAGTCATTCCCAGCTTATCTAAACGGAATAGAACATTTCTCTCTAAACCTTTTAATTGCTCTGTTAAAGAGCTAAGTGCTGTTGTAAGTGTGAGAGAAACTGTCTACACTAAAGCAGTTAGAGCGACATATTCTGGGTGCTGTAAGGTAACTGGTAATATAGGGGGTTTGGTAGCCATGGTTTCCCTTGCAGATGAAGTTTTCTTTGAACGTTTGCCCCCACCTCCCGCACCCCCAAGTTGAATTGAATTGAATTGAAAAGGCTCTTATATAGCGCATGGCTACTCGAAAGCATCCCAGCGCTCAGGAAAGATAACCAGAGGATAATAGAGGAACCATTAGCTAATCTGAGATCTCTAATTTCTCGGGAAGAGCCATGTTTTTAGCTTCTTCCGGAACACAAGAAGGCTGGGCTCTTGGCGAAAAGATAAAGGAAGAGAATTCCACAATTTGGATACATTCAGTGAAAAAAGACGGCCACCGGAGCGGGATCTATTGATTCTTGGAGTCACTGCAAGATTCTGGTCTTTAGAGCGAAGATTTAGAGAGGGCTTGTAGGGCATTACCATGTTTTCTAAGATGGGAGGACCTTTCCCGTGGATGATTTTATGTGCCATACACAACGACTTAAAATGGACCCGCTCTTTCACCGGAAGCCAGTGGAGGGTTTTTAACGCGGGTCTGGCTGATAAGCGGTGACTGGTGCCCGTAAGTAGCCTTGCCGCCGAATTCTGAACAACCTGAAGTTGTTTAATCGCGGAGACCGGGGCTCCTAAATAGATTGCATTCCTATAATCTATCCTAGATAGAATCAATGACTGTATTAAGATTTTTCTTGCTTTTTCCGGCAATTGTGGAAGGATTTTACGCATGGATTTCAGGAGCCCAAAGCAGGTGGCAGCTGTTTTTCTAGCCTGAGTTCTAAACGACAGTTCTACATCGAGCCAGAACCCCAGGCTTTTAATTTCAGACTTAGGGATGGGGCCAGGACCCATGCAAGAGGGCCAGGAAGTAGAGTTGTCAAGTATAGCCTGTCGTCCCAACAACATCAACTCTGTCTTTCCACCATTCAGCCTGAGATGGGACTGATCCATCCAGCTTGCGACGGCTTCTATGCAGTTACACAAATTCAAACAAGAATGTGTAGCCTGATTCAAAGAGAACACCAGCTGGGTGTCGTCGGCGTAACTCACCAACTGAACCCCAAAAGGAGCCACTATCTCCGCCAGGGGTGCCATATACACGTTAAACAGTGTGGGGCTGAGGGAGGACCCCTGCGGCACCCCACACTGCAGCGGAACCGGGCAGGAGCAATGATCGTTCTCGAACACCTTAAAGAATCTATCCCTAAGGAAGGATTCCAACCACTTGAGGGCCTTACCCGTGACTCCGATGTTACTGAGGTGGGAAATGAGGATACAGTGATTAACCGTATCGAAGGTGGCGCTGAGGTCCAAGAGGATAATGGCCGCGCTACCACCTGCGTCCAGAATCCTCCTGGCCTCCTCCACCACCTTCAGCAGGGCTGTTTCAGTTCCCTGTCCTTTCCTGAACCCAGTTTGGGATGGATGGAGCAGATTATGTGATTCCAAAAAGAGGCCAATTGAATGTTAACAAACTTCTCAGTCAGTTTACTAATCCCCGGTAGCAAAGAAATGGGGCGATAGTTGGAAAAGTCCCCTGGGTCCAGGCCAAGTAAAAAGGAAGAGGAGATTTTGATATGCAGTTGTCAGGGGCACTTGCCAATGGGCTACCAGGGGCATCAGTAAGAAATACAGCGGGGGCGACAGGGATAATTGAAGACGTGCCTAGACTATCTATACTACCAGGAATGTTATTGCCGCAGTTGGTTAACGATTCTTCTACACTTGTAATTTGTTTTTCTAATGCCCCCATTGCACCCGTACTGTAATTCAAGATTAAGGAAGACAGCAAGGTCGCCTTCAGTGATTTTGTTGCCCCTTCAGGGTGCTTCCTTTTAACCATTCCTCACTGTAATCGGAAGTGGCCCCGCAATTAATGTTAAATAAACAATAAGCTGTTAAATGCAGTAGATAAGCTGGGTTAAATGACGATAAATGAACAGTAAACAATCGCCAACAGTCACAGTCACACAGCTGGAGTTCAGACCCCCGGGTCACACCAGCTAAAGTCAACTTCAGTGATAGTCGTGAGGCGTGGATTCACAGAGATTGATAGAAGCAACAAAGTCAATACTGAGAGACAAACCTGGCTGGAGGGTCATACACACAGATTGTTTCAAGACCACAAGAACCTGGATCTAATCAGAGTGCCAAAGGGGAAGGGCCCTGCCCTGCCTCTTTCTGGCACTGACAGGTGCAGACGGACCCGCCCTTGGCCCAGGCGCAGTCCGGCCACGCCCGTGCGTGTTCCGCGCTGCAGGAGCCGGCGGTGAAATGTAAGGTGCCTCCTGGCGCTGGTGATGACGCTGGCGGTTGGAAGCCGCTTGGAAGGCTGGTAGTCGTGGTCCCCCTGTGGAGGCAGCAATGCTGATCGGTTTGGCAGTACCGGGCGTCATTTGGCCTCACTGGTGGTACTGAGTGGTGCACACAAAGTCTCTGAGTCTCTGGCTGTGATTTGGGTTGGGCTGGAGATTGTACCCCTGGGTCCTGTTGGGACCTGACTGTTTGGGAGTCTCCGCTGGGACAACTTCAGCTATCTGACCCGAATGTCTGTTGCTGCTGGGAGGGCTGGCGTTGATTGGGATTGCCACCAGGTTGCAGAGTATGGATGTGTCCTCCTTGTGTGGCTCTAGGGCCACACCACCTCCTGCCTCCGCACCCTCCTCTTCTGGTGAAATCCTTATCTTCTTGGACCATGACACATTCCTGGCAGCTGTCTCTGCGCTGTGATAGGTGTTTACCATTGTGCCATTCACAATGGTGATTACCCATTGACCCTGTTCCTAAGGTGTGCGAAACTTCCACCAGGGCATCAGTCACGTATTATCACTCGTTCCCCCTGGCTTAGCAGAGGGTGCGTGCTGTCCTCCTTTGGCTTGCTTATCGTTGATTCACTTTCTCCACTCTTGCATGCTTACAGGGTGGTATTCCAATGCTTCCCACCCTGGGTAAGCGGGAATCAATTCACGTATTCTCCCTTTCAACATGAAGGCCCACGGGACACACTGTATCATGCACCTCTAGGTTGGATCCTTCCTGCACGGTTAGCTGCAGTGCCTTGTTCAAAGTGCTCATGAAGCGCTCCACATAATCATTTGCTTGTGGCCAGTCTGGTGTTATTTTGCAGTGTTTAATCCCTAGGTGTTCAAGGAATTCTTAGAATTCTGATCCTTGGATGCAGAAGAGGGCAAAGACTTTCTTCAGTGCCAGACCAACTTTGGAGAACACTGTGGATTCTGTCACTTACACTACGGGGTATTTGGAATGGCTATTCATTTTTACCCAACTGGTAAGTCGCCAAAATCCAGGCTGACTTTCGACCACAGTGAGTTACAGTGGTCTTCCGTGACTACTGGGCGGGAGACTCAGCTCTTCTCGTCATCTGGCATGCAATGCATTGACTTATCAAGTTCTCAACAGCCTTCGAGTCCAGAGAATCACACCTTCTCCTGCAGTCAAGCCTTTGTCTTTGCAGCTCCTTGGCATCCCATGTGAGTCAACTCTATTACTCGTTGGGTTAGTGATGCAGGTATCACTATGTGGTGCCCTCGTAGCAGTACTCCGTCTGGCATGATGGATAAATCATTCCTAACTCTACAGAGCTGCGATGGTCTGTTCTCATCCGGGTTGACCCACTGATTGGCATCACTCAGCAGGTTCCTGCTTGAAGGGTGATAGCGACCTTTCGGAGCACTTCATCCGTAGCTTTTGCTTGGATGAACTCTTGGATGCTTAACGCCCTTGGGAATGCCCTTTGGCTCACCAGCCTTAGGTATTCTTCTGTCTGGGAGTAATTGTGTAATGGCAGGTTTCTGCTGGCTATGGGGTGACATGAGAGGAAGTCCGCTGGGTTCCTCAATCCCTATTGGTAAATTACGTTGAATCAGTACTGTTGCTGTTTTATGGCCCATTGCTGAATTCGGGGAGGAGTGTGCAGCGCAGTCCCGCAAAATAGGGAGACTAGTGGTTGGTGGTCAGTAATCACCCTGAACGCCCGCCCACATAGGTATAGTTGGAAGTGTCTGCAGCCCCATTTGATCGCCAGGGCTTCCATCTCAATTTGGGCATACCTGGCCTCAGCAGCAGTGAAGGCTCAGCTGCCAAACGCGACGGGCGCCTGTGAGGAAATTGGATGTATTGTATGGTGTGGTTGTGCAACCTCACCATGTAATACACTTACCAACTCCTTTTGGACCCTTGGGCTTCGTCTGTCAAATCCTCAGCTTAACCCTGGGTAGCTAAGGCACTGAGCAGTAAGGCTTACACAGAGGAACAAGTTTAAAGTATTTTGTAGGAGACTGGCTTAGTGTGTGGTGCACACTTATTTAAGTAATCCAGACAACCCTTATGGTGATTTTAGTGGTCTTAGATAACCACAGAAAGCTCTCTAAGTGGTAGCTGTGGAGAGCAGCCTTCAGGCTTAGTCCAGAAGGAGTGTTAAGCAGCTTGTTTTACCAGATCTAATCATGTAGTGTAGGTTAAATGAAAAAGAACCACACAGTGTAGTTATAACAATATATACATTTATTACACAGCACTCACTAACACATTGGTATATCTCCTACTCGGAGATATCAACACAAATACACATAATACTTTAATTGCAAACAGATAAGTAAGCACAGTGATCTCCAGGGGGAGACCAAACCATATGCTAAGAAAGTGGAATGCGAACTGCGACTGAAGTTGGGACTTGGACCAGGAGACTCAGAAGAGCAGGGGACACAAGAAATCACCCAAGGTAAGTACCCCGGAACCCCATGGAGGCTGTGTGCAGAGTGGAAACACAGCCGCGTACTCAATAGAAGTAAACAGGAAAGTGGTGGTTGCAGTTTTGAAGAAGAAGGACCCTTCCCAGTGGACCCTGAAGAAACTCGGTGGAAGACAGAAGGTTGGAGAGTCACCCCACCCGTGGATACACTAAGACCCTGGATACCTACACCAGGGAAGCCGAGGGCATAGGTACGAAGTGATGTCGGAACCCGCCGTAGACGAAAATTGAGGACTTCAGTGAAGATGTTGCTGGTAAAGACTGTACAAGAGTCAGGTGGAATCCAAAGGTGGATTCTTGAACTGAAGAACCAGCAAGCAGAGGGGACTGAGTTTATGGCACTCAGAGGTGACCAAGCTGTCCCCATTGGAAGCCGAGAACCAGGGGGTTGGTGTCTGACGGGAGCATCAAGAAGCCTTGGCAGCAGAAACAGACGTGGAAAACGATAAAGGAGCCAAGTTGGGACCAGCAAGGTCCAAGGGACTCACTAAGTGCAGGGGAGTCAGAGCAGGCCCAGAGCAAGAAGGGGAACCCACTGAAGCAGGAGAAGACCCTTTAGAGGACCCACAGGTCAAAGGCATAGGAGTTGCAAGAGGACCTCGAGCAGCTCACCTAAGATGAAGGCTCACGGTGCAGAGCATGCAATGAGTATGCTGATCTTGGCAGGAAGAGATGCTGGAGGCTGGTGCTCCTTCTTGTAGCCTGAAGATCTCTGGAGTGCAGAGCCAACAAGCCTTGGCAACGGCAAGTCAAAGCGGTGCACAGGGATTCAGTCCCAGCGGTTCCGACGAGGGATACTGGCCTCAAAATTGCAGAGAGGACAGGTCAGGCCTTGAGGGAGTTGCAGAACCATGACCTGTGTTGCTGAGCCTTTCGAAGTCTGTGGGATATCAGGAGCAGCAGACGAGTCAGCTTCATTGCTCTACATGCAGATGCAGTGGAGTGACTCCTTCACTCCTTGGGAGATTACTTCAGGTGTCTTGATGCCCACAGGTCTGTTGAAGATCCTGTAAGAAGCACAGACACAGACGACGAAGAAGACCAGGAGAAGCAGGAGTCTTCCGTGATTCAGTCTCGGTTCCAGGCGAAGTCCAGTGAAGACCATGTGTCTAGATGGTCGAAGAGTGACATGGTTTCAGGCTTGAGTCTTGTCCCATGATGAATCTGAGGACCCACCCACAGGTAAGCTCGTCTATACCCTAAGAAAGGGATTAGGATGACTCAGTGGTCCCTCCCAGAAAGAGGCTGGACATAGGGGAGGATACTCCCATGTCCTTTGTCCAGTTTCACACCAGAGCAGGAGTCAAGGGCTCCCAGAACTGGTTCCAACTGGAGTATGCAAGGAGGGCACCAAATGTGCCCTTCAAAGCAGTCTGGTGACACTGGCAAGCACCCCCACCCAAGCCCAATTCACTAAGTGCTGTTTGGGAGGTGGTCACATCTCCCTGTGACAGGAAACCTATTGTTCTACCTTTCCCTGCTTGAGCTCAGCTCAGCAGCAGGAGGGCAGAATCGTGTCTGGGGTCAGCAGAAGCACAAGCTTGCTAGCAGACCCTGGAAGGCTGTTACCGGGAGTACTGGGGGCTTTCCGGAGGAGCTCCCCAGTTCATGGACTCATACTCCAACACCGGTAACGGTGTTGGGGTATGATTCCTACATGTTTGATACCAAACTTGACCAAGTTCGGCACAGACAATATCTCGTTAGCCATCGCTTAATGACGGATGGCCACTATTTGTATCAAAATGTCTGACTGCACTTACAAGGCCTGGAGAATCGACTCCGGGGTATGTAGGGGTGTCCTGCTCATTCAGTGGAAGCCTCATATTTCTAACCCAGCACCCCACCTTCAGGATTGGAAGGCCTGCCTTAGGGGTGACTTATGGGTTTTAAGTGTAGTGATCTCATATATAAGAAAACGTATATCTATTGTAAGTGGTGCAATGGCAGGCCTGTAGTCACAGTTTGAGTGGTCTCTCATAGGTGGCATAATACATGCTGCAGCCCATGGGAGACCCCTTGTGTACCTATGCCCTGGGTACCTTAGTACCATATACTAGGGACTTATAGGGATACACCAGTAGCCAATTGTGGAGGTAAAGAAGTACATACTGTGGGAGGGAGCACAGTTACTGGGATCCTGATTAGCAGGATCCCAGTCAGACTAGTCAAAAAAACATACTGACACCAGCAAAAAGTGGGGGTAACCATGAAAGCAGATCCTAGTTTCCTACACATTTAAACAGCACCAAAACCATGGAAGAAGAAATTGGCATGACACTTAGGAAATACAGCACAAAAATGAAAGAGATCCACCAGATGGTTCCGGAGATATAGATTTTACAAGCAATTTCACTCAACCACGAACAAGTCTTTACAAAGTCAACAAATTGGACACTTAGAAACAATTTCAGGAAAAACGTCAGTAAGTATCCATATGGTTGGTTCCTTCTGCCACAATCAACACTAAACCCCTCACACTCGCTGCAAGTTGCCTACAAATGTGTAACCAGAACACGCAATCTTACATGACAGGTTCTTCCATATGCCCCAGGATTCCCTCTACAGGGCCTTCCACGCTACCCGGGCACATACACTGCCTCAGGTCTGCGCAGCTGACAGGGACGCTCCCTAATCATGGCTGGCGACCTATTCTTGGACGGTCATCTTTTCTCCCTTGAACAAGTTCAAATTGATTTAGACTTCCTAGCTGGGCAGTTTCTCACCTACCGCCAACTCCACAACACTTGTCATACACTGTGGCCGACCAGAAATGAAGAACCTCCTATACACCCTTTATTACAGGTGCTCCTCACCATGAGAATGGGCGGGCCCTTAATTACATGGCTCTATAGGGCGATTCACGGTAACACCGGTACCTCACTGGGTACCCTACGCGCCAGATGGGAGGATGACATAGGGAGGGTGCCAAATAATATGTAGTGGACCCAGGCCCTCGCATTTACGCATATTGTCTCAAGGAATGCTAAGATAGAAATATCCAATTCCATATTCTACACCGCGCATACTTGACCCTTGCCCAACACAACCGCTACTTCACCACACCGAACCTACACTGTCCCCAATGTAACTCGGGAGATGCGGATCTCCAACACATGCTGTGGTCCTACCCCACCCTGATCTCCTACTGGCAGGGTATCCATAACACACTTCATGAGGTCACTGAACTCAATGATACATACACTTGGGAAGCAGGTACCCATGGTATTTTTAAACACAGAAAGATACATGCCGTCTGCACTCGCTTTGCCAGCCTGGCCTTGTCTCTGGCCAAGAGGACACTTACACTGCAATGGAAGGCCCCTTCTGCTCCACCATTGGTGGCATGGCTGGGCGCAGTGCGAAAATAGTGAACAGCTGAGGGAACTGCTCTCCGATATGAGGAGGAACGCCACATCCGCAGACGTCACATATCCCCATAATGGGACACACTTCTGACACAGTTCTTACTCCTTGTGACCCCTAACGACCTCCCTCTGTGACCTCATTGCCCCTTCATCTCCACCTTTTGAACACATCAAGTACACTATCCTTATGCTTAATGCACTTCCTCTCTACCCTCAGGCGAATCATCTCCCACCCTCTCCAGTCAAAACCTATGCTAGACAATACACACAGCTCTGCACAATGGTGCAGTCTGAAAGAGCAGGGGAAGAGAACAACAACAGGTCATATTTAGTAAATCTGACTCTGATCTGCTCTCTCCACCTATTGCAACACTGTGCAGCACATCACAGCAACTTTCGTTGGAATTGTTCTTTTGTAAATCTGCCCAGTGAATGAACATCCTTAAGGTCTATGGAAGCGGCAGTGATCTACCAAGTGTCTCAGCAAGTCCTGCTCCCCGTCACACCACTTTACTCTGCAATCTCATTCTGTAAGATATTCACAACCTTTTTCTCTTCGCATATTTCTGAAATCCTCCATCTGTATACCTTACACATCATTTCCTTCCTCTTCATCACTGTCTTCATTCTATCTTTTTCTATTTACTATCTTGCATTCCCCCTTTCTCCATGCCCACTTTCTTTCTCCTTCTCTCTCTCTCTCACACACACAGACTTACATTCCTTACATGTAAACAACATTTTCTTTTTCTTCGGCACTGTCAGTATTCCAACAGTATTTATTTACCTGTCCCTCCCCCACACACTTTTACATGAAATGGTAATTACAGTTGACACATATGAGATCATCACACAGTGTCACCTGCAAAGAGGACAAGGGTTAGATGAGCATGTATTCTGACCAGGGGCGGCTCGTAGCCTTGGAAAGTGATGAGGCGAGCAAAGTGCACCACCACTTCCCAAAAAACAAAGTAAAACAGCCCCTCCCTCCAAAAGCCCATACTAATAATAATAATAAAACAACCTCTCTCTCCAAACCCCCACCAAAAAACTACAATAACATTTACAGTAAATAAAATAAAAATAAAAGGTACTTATCCACTGCAGCATGCCCTACTCGGTGTTCTAAAACAGCAGTCTGCTGTGGAGCTCTCCTAACCAATCCAGACGCTGCTCTCATGCTGTTAACCAGCATGAGAGCAGGGCCAGGTATGGTTGCACAGAAGGCATACTTACTTTACACACTCTGGTCGGGGCATGGCGATGTGACGACGAGTTCTTTTGTTTGTTTGGTTTTATGTTCAATTGTTAGAGTTACGAAAATAACAATTTATATCTGATTTTTCTGTAATTTAGCACTTGACTGCAAAGCTAAGTGCAGTTATAGATGTGTGAGGCTGAGAGAGGATGAATCATTTCCTCTGCTATGTACAGACACTGGCACGTGGTCCCCTAGACAGATGAGGCTTTGAACATGGACTTGGTGGTCAGGTCTTGGCCACACGAACTTTATGAGTACTAGGGCTAACAAGTGCATCAGAGAACGCAGTTGGCAAATTATAATATCTACACTAATTACCAAATTATCATTTCATTAACGCAAAAGTACCCATCTGTCTTCCTTTCCCTTCCCTTCCCCCTCCTTCACATTTATGTTCCTTGTAAGCTGTTTTCTTTAAAAAATGCAAATAAAGATATATATATATTTTTTTTAAATGAGAGCAGGGTCAGGATTGGATGGAGCGGGCTGACCAGACGCTCCTTCAGACACTGGAGGCCTGTGCCTGGCCTCCACCCAGCTGTCTTAGACAGCTGGGTGGAGAGCTTCAAAGTGAGCATGTCACTTTGGCTGGCACAAGACTGCCAGCCAAACTGAAATGCGCACTTTGGAGCATCCAGTCAGCCAGTGCTTTGTAGTTGCAGCATTGTGATTGGCTCAGGGGAACCTGGATGTGCTTCATGTTCGGCGACTTCGGCCAATGCGGAGGAGAGACAACGAGGGAGAGACGCGGCAGGAGGTAAGTGTAATTTTCTTTTCTCTTTTTTAGACCCCCTTACCCCTTCCGCCCCCTGCCCTTCCACCCCAGATCTGTGCCGACCACCACTGCTTAGGAGCGTTGGCAGTGCCTGCCTGAGCTAATCATTGCGCTGCTTTCATGCTGTTTCCAAACCCAAACAGTAAGGGAGCAGCACCTAGATTAGCTCAGGCATCGCTGGGGTGGGACTGAGGGCCAAGCTGCCTTTGCACACTTTCAATCAGCATGTTTGCATTATGATGCGTAAAGCCAGTGTAATCCTTCTGCATCGCCGACATCCTGCACCAGTCGCAGGCAGGGAGGGAAGCTACAGAGGGCCTACAGCTGGGCCCCTCGCACTTGCAGGCCTCCTTCCCATGCGGCCTACATCTGTGTCCCCTACAGTCCTCAACTGTCCAGTGTCCCCGCCCCCCGCCTACCACCAGCACACGCACCAGGGCTGCAGCTTTCCTGGGAGGATGCTACACCATGGGCTGTTCAGCACAGCTTGCCCAGGCCAGCAAAGACCTCAAGTTTGGCATCGACCGCATCCTGTCTGCGGAGTTCGACCCCAAAGTAGGAGAAGGCAACACTCTGAGAGGTAAGTCCAACCAGTGCACCACAGCCCAGCGCAGACCTGAAAATGTGCAAAAATGAAAAGCTGTGCCTTAAAAACACAGAGAAAGCAACGGTATCTCTGATACCTAGAAAGCACAAAGTAAGTTGTGTTCTTTATTTAGAGGCGGCTGCAGGGACACCGTAAGCTTAGAGGAGAAGCTGCAACAGAAAGCAACAATGATAAACTTAATTACAACGCCGATTCACAAAGTAAACACTATGTAGTGTCCTGCGGGACACGTTCTAGTGTCCCACAGGAAACTGTACTCCCAGCCACTACCCTGAGGGCTGGACACACTGCACCCACACACCCATCCATCACGGGTGTCACGAGTGACATGGCCCCGCCAATAAAAGGGCCCGGGTGCACGTGTTCGTGGCCAGTTACTGCTACACATCTCCTGGTATCTGTGTCCCTCCTTCACGTAATGTGGGCCTGAGGCCCAACATCACACTGGCGACGAGGCAGGCAGTTAACCCCGTGTACCTGCAGCTCGCCACATTCTCGTAATTCGTGGGGGAAGAAAAGGAACGTGCCTGAGAGGTGGCACCCCACGGCAAAGCCCACGGCCCCCAGCGCCTGCAGTGGTGATCTGGCACGACACCACTCTCTACAGTCACAAAGCCGCGACTGAGTCTCACCGTGCCACAACCCCCAATGTCTGAGGCAGAGGAAGATGACTGGGCGATCCCGGGGTAGGCAAACACCCCGCAACATTGCCCCGTTCCTCACCTGTACAGCCGGCTTCTACCCAGGCGGCAAGCCAGAGCCTGAGGCTTTTCCTGCAAGCAAGCCCCCATGTTGGTACAACAAGCAGCCCGCAGCGGTAAGGCAGCCTGCGACCTGAAGGCATCCGTGCGGCAGGCCAGAGCACAAGGCCATCCCGGCAGACAAGCCCCATGCTGACACTGCATACAGCCCGCAGCAGCAAGAGGACCCGCGACGCCACATCTGCCAAGCTCCTTGGCCCCGCTCGCACCCACCTGCTACTCCCAGCGCATCAGCAGCCTCCGCAGCTCGAGGCTCAAGTGGGGCTATACGGCTGCCGGTCGCCTCGCTGGCCCAAGGTGGAGGCATGGTGAGTGGATGCACCCGCCTGCCGAAAACACAGCGCAGCCCACAGTGAATGGGAATGACTGCCGCGGCCGAGAGTGAGCCGCCGCTGCAGCGCCACCTGGCGACCGTGTGGCCAAAGCGCATCCAAGCGAAGAAAACCCCTGACACAACAGCCCCGTCTAAGACTGAGTGCGGGATCACGGCCTGCCGCCAAAGCCCTCAGCGGGGGCTGTGTGCCTCTGTGGAGCCCCCTGTTTGTCCTCCAGGCCTGCAAAGGCTACTGAGAAACCCTATCCGCGCTGCACGGAAGGACGTACTGCCCTGCATAATGCCGGTGAATGGAATCACCCCATAAGCTTTGAAGGTACCTTCAGGACGGGTAAGCGCTGTCTCGCTCGGAAGAGGCCCCTGAGCAACGCCGCCGACGTGTGGGGGCCCGAAGACACGGCAATGGCACGGCAGTGCAGTACCAGGTCCATGCCCTCGTACCTGCTCAGGCACGAGGAAGCTCCCTGCCCGCCGCCAGCCATTCCAGCCATAAGGGAAGCACCACCAGTAGTGAGAGCCCTGCACCAGCCCCTTTTAGCGCCCTGAAGTTTGCAGCAGGCCAGCCAAGCTACCGCAACCCTCAAGAGACTGCTGTGGCCTTTGGAAAGCAGACTCGGGTACGGTGCCACACAACAGTCGCATGCCTGCACCGCCACATAGTGGTCACACACCGCACCGACCCGGCATCCCTGCCCAGCGAGAGCGCTGCGAGAAGCGGCCCCGGTCCAGAACCCAGGAGTTTAACCGCCCCAGCCCCTCCGGCGGCCATCCAGAGCAACACGCAGCGCAACTGTGAAGAGAACGGACTGCCTCAACTGCCCTGCGCAGAGGAACGAGACGGTGGAAGGCGGCCCCACCCGCTCAGGCCCTCACCTCTTCTGGGCCACAGTTCCCCCACGGGAGGGTTTGACACCTATGCTTGCTCACGACCGACCGATCTGTCAGCATCAGCACTGCACACTCCCGGCAGTAGAGGCCCGCAGTTTCCAGGTAAAGACTTCCGGGAAACTTCAACACAGCACTGCCACCTCGTAGCTGTTGGATGCAGCACGCCCTCCGGCAACTGCATTAAGCAGGCTCAATACACCAAGCCCTGGTACGGCACCTTCCAGATCGACAGAGACAAGAGAGGCCTAGACAAAAGGCCCCCAGCCCAGGTCGCCACCGACAAGGAAGCGGACACACGCACTATAGCATCAGAACTTCACCTCCCACACTGCCAAGCACACCCAGCTACTGTCACCTAGGAGTATTACCCCTGCACCTGCCTGCACCACACCCACTGGAAAACTGCGAGGCCCTGATGAGTATCACAGTGGGGAAGAGATGCCAGCAATGGTTCCGCCCAGGTACTAAGACGAGACATTATGGTGTGGAGGACAGTGCTGCCCCATCACAGAAGTGTCAAGCCTCAAGAGAAGCACACAAAGATGGGGCATTGCGCGCCACCCCATCAGGGTGCCTAGACTGTTGAGGTAGAAAGACTGTTGCATATCACCAAGGGCTCCCAGGTAGCCCGAGGCTTCTCCAGCCCAAGCAAGTGCTGACCAAGCTCAAGCAGCAACACCAAGGACACCGCGACACAAGCCCCACTAGCAAGAGTGGACGACCAGCCAGAACAGCAACGTCTCCAAGGAGCTGTCCCCACCGACAGTGCAAGCAGAGACCGGTACTGAGTGCGCACCACAAGCGGCTGCCTAACGCCACCGCCAGAGAACAGGCACCACCGCAAGCTGCACCACAGGCACCCCAAGTGCCAGAAGAGAGCACCCAAGAAGAAAATGGAGCGCACCACGTCAGGTGCGCACAGAAGGCTGCGTCAGTGAATCTGACAGCACGGGCAGGCGCCCGGGAGATCGAGACATCTCTAGAAAGAAGCACTGCTGGAGTCAGCAGGGAGATCCCCTACATCTCCACAGCAGCAACAGCAACAGAGCCCGGAAGGGGCCAAACGCAGCACAGAGAACGACCACGTCTCCACTGCACCAGCAAAGCCCCGCAGTGGGCCGAAGACCACACAGAGTGTCCTCCCTCACACTGCCTCAAGGCAAGAGAGGAGTCGCACACCCCGCGTGGCAAGCCGCCAGAGCTACTTGCGCTCCAACAACCAGCGACACGGGACCAGACGTCACGTCGTCCAGCAAGCAAGGAGCGCGCCAGAGCGAAGGCAGAAGCCGGCGCCATGAAAGCGCCGCCTCGATGTCCGAGCGCAATGCCCTTGAAGAAAGAAGAGAGTGACAGCCCTGCCACCCGGAAAACCGGATGAACAGAGGGGTGCTGAACAGACCAATAAAGGGAGAAGACCGAGGACTCACCCAGCAAGCCAAGAGCACACCCTGACACACCAGACAGCCACCAAGGCGGACCGACGTTCCTGGATACAGCTCACGGGTGAACCGAACATAAGCCGCAGCAAGCGCAAACCGCGTCTCATCCCTACGCTTCCCCAGGCGACCATCCATCCCCAAGCATCAGCAGTCTAAGTCAAGTGGCATCCCTGCTCCTGTCCGTTGATGCCACGGGTGAAGATCAGCCCTGAGTGTCCGTCCTCACACCGCCTCAAGATGGAGTCTGCAGTGGCCCCAAGCCAGGCAAGAGAGGATCCACACACTCTACGTGTCAAGCCGCCACAGGCACTCAACCTCAGCAAGGCGGGGGCACATGGCTGCCAAATTCCTCTGGACATCCAACTCTCCCAGCAAGTCACCATCACCTGTCACCCCGAGTCACCACATGGCTGGAAACCGCCATCACGCCAGCCATCAGCATACGCGTCAAACTCCACTACCAGAGTACCAATGGACTGGAGTCCTACACCGTTGCCACATCAGCCAACTAAAGAAATCAGAAGCTACCTGTGAACCTGGCCTACACTAGAACCGCGGCAGCGAGAGCAAGTCTTAGCCAAGACCCACCCACCCATGAGGGTTGTGCCTGCAGCTAAGTAACGGCTCCTCGGCGGTCCTGCAGCTTCCCCCAGTCAGCACACAAGCGGCCCAGGCGCCGCCCTCCTGCAGTCCCACAGCAACCCCGACAACGGGCCTCCCCAGGCGGGAGTGCGAGAAGAGACATTGCCCCACCCACAAGTTGTCAGTTACAGGCAAGTGGTTCAACAGGAGCAATTGATCAGGCATCACTTCTGTGAACTCTCACCTGGGACTCCATCCATGTCCATAACGCAACCCACTATAAAGAACTGTTAGAACTCACCACAGACCATCACCAACATCAGCAAGGTGGGAGCCATGCAAGACCGCAAGACGTGTCATCATCAGTGAACTGACTGTATGCAGCGGACGTCTCGAAGCCAGCGGTCGTGTCCTGAACCCCTCAGGTTAAACTACTGGTGCCCGCCGAGAAGATCCTGCTGCAAGCAAAGTCACCAGCTCATGTCTGACGTCGTCCTGCCACCTGACGTAGAAGACTGATGGACCCTGTGGTATTTAGTTAGCTGTTTGTTTTGTCCCCACAGGTTGGGCTAACGTTTTGTTTGTTTTTCAATAAAGTTGGGGAGGAATGTAGTGTCCCCAACTGAGGCCCAACATCACACACTAGTGGACTTTGAACTGCTCTGTTTCTTCATTTCAGGGTGGGAACTTTCAATATCTTATAAAAACGAGTCTACTTCTGTACAGAAAAGAAGTAGTGAAAAGTATATTTGTTTAAGAAGTCCTTTATTTTTGGATGATTACAATGCTGCAACTACATTTCTTTTCTCTGATTTTAAAAAGCAGAAGGGTCTGTACTGCAAATGTCCTCCCCCCCCCCCATCTGGTCATCGCACGGTGTACGCGTGAGAGTACCACTCTATTGAAAAATGGCACAATCATAACAGTGATCAGCCAACACTGTAGTGTCTGCATTATGCTAAAACCCCCTTTTTTAACTTGGCGAAAGAGCGGTGCCCTTCTCCTGAAGAGAGGAGTACTGGAATCAGGTGTTCAAATGTAAGTTCCCAAAAAAGAAATAGGCCCATGTCATGCATGCCCCAGACATACTCGTGTGCACTGGGGGTCCAAGTGCAAGGGCATGCACAATGCTCAGGCTATCTGGTGACCTCTGCAAATGCTGTTTGCGGGGCAGACTGGCTGCAAATGACTAGACAGAAGCTGGGCGTGCACACACTTCTGCATATTCATTGTCTGGCAGGCACATGGACCAGGGCTTCACCAACAAGCCACTAGAGAACCTCAGAGGGCCAAATGGAGTGAGAAATTATCTTTCCATGTTTCAATAGGAAAACATATTTATAACGGTGTTGCCTCTTGCCTGACATGAACCCTTTGCAGTTTTGTGGTTCACATACACACCGCTGAAGGACACACCAGTGAATGTGTTTAGTGTGTAAAGGCTCTATTCTAGGACAATATCTGTGTGTGAACCGGATGTCAAGTCATTTACAGTCCTCTACCCTAATCCTCCTTGCCTCGGTGCCTGTGAAAGGATGTAAATGCATGCACATGTACATGTCCTCCTCAGATGCACAATAGAAGACTTTTCAGAGACATAGCCTAGGCATTCTGCAGATTTCACTTATGCTTCTTGCATTTATTGAACTTTTCCTACATGCAGTGATAAATTTCTCGTCAATATGGCAGTCGGGCACGCATCCAGATTAGAACATTAACGCCTAACCACTTTCAAACGTCACCAGCCACCACTGATTCCTTGATATTAAAACAAACATTTCCTGCAACAAGTGTAAATGTTTACAGTCTCCCATAGCTTGCAAAACACATAGGGCCAGATGTATGAACACATTTTTCCATAGACACAGAATTTAGTAAAACTGTCTGATACATCTGGCCCATAGAGCCTCATGGACGAACACATTTTCCCATATACACAGAATGAGTAAAACCCTTTGATACATCTGGCCCATATTCAGAATGTCTTTGCAAGTGCAAATATGCCCCAGTTTGCAAATGTGGACCGCTTTTTTAACTTTCCAACTCACTAATGAGGGTCAATTTTATTTTCTTGCCTATGCTTATTTTCCAGCACAGAATGGGCATCAGACAACCTGATGTAGCCCAGATTATATTCTGAGGGCAATGCCAGTAATGGACGGAGCTGGAAGGATACTCCTGGCCAAGGCTAGCATGTCCTTTCCTGAAAGAGAACCAACCCAAGTAAAACACCAAAATGTTACATGTTCACCCCATTTTATACAGAACCCCTTGTCCCGGGCATATAAGTAACACTAGATATGTGTCCTGAATATACCCTCCCAACCAGTGCACACAATTGTCCCCCTGTTCTTGAAACCGCAAGCACATTTCATAATAACATAACGTGAATTATTTTTTCGTTCAAGTATCTTTATTGCTTATTTAAAAAGAAATACATTTGTAATACAATAGCAATACAGCCAATCAGAATCAAATATATAATAACGAAGAAATTAAAAAAGGATTTCATGACCAAGAACTACTGGAGTAGGAAAAAAGTGATGACAAAATTATCATTAAAAAATGATCAAATAAATATCATGACAAATAGTAAATATTATAAATTCATCAAATATTAAGTATAAATCCCAGAAGTATGGAACAGATGAAGCAACTACATATATCGTGACAAAGTCATATGTTAGTTGTATTGCTTAATTGATAAAATACATCAGCGAGGGTAATAAGAAGGTGAAAGAACGGAAAAGAGAAAGAAGAAATAGTTCTAGAGAAAAGGAAGAAGAATAAAAATGGTGGGAAGGCACATCTGCTACACCTCTTAGAAAATGAATTAAGAGATAGAATCAAAGGGATATTGAGTCACCAACCCCTGAGAAGACAAATTCAAATAGTTATCTAAAGACCGCCAAAAATTACTAGCAATTGAAGGTGAGTAATGTTTCTTTTCAACAAAAGTATGAGCTCCACGAAGATATGGAATCCATGCCAACCAGGTATGATAAGATAGGAGATGAAAAGATTTCCATTCTGTGAGTATGATTGTAACAGCAATGGATAAAAGTAAATCTAAGAGCTCCAAATCCATATTGTCAAAAGGTAAAGGAGTAACTGTAGCCCATGGACCTAGCAAAATCATAGGTAAAGAGAGAACTATAGATGTATTAAAAATTAGTGAAATATGTTTCTGTATCAGGCCCCAAAAATAATTTAATAACGTACGTTAAAAAACCATATGTTGATGGGTGCCTGGTACTAAATTAAAATTCCAACAAATATCACTGCCTCATAACTTCAACTTATGTAAACGAGCAGGGGTCCAATGTAGAAGATTTAATGTGAAGAATTTAGATTGGATTAGTGAAGGAGCAATTTTATTACGTAAGGCTAATTTCCAGATCAATTGCCAGGTACCTTGTGAAATATGTTTAAATATGTCATCTTCAAAATGGTGAGACCATTTAACAAAAGTAATTGTAGAATGTGAAGACAGTGGAGCGGATAATAATGTATCAATTCTAGAAGCAGTATGACCTGAATGTACCCACATAGGCAAAAGTGAAACAATAACTGGATCTGTAGAAAGGGGTATTTTAGAGAGTTTAACCTTAAGTTTCAAAAAAGAATAAAAATCTATGTTGCTGAGATTATGTTTTCTGGCTAGGAAAGAAAAAGGAAGAGGATCATGATTAGTATCATAGAGGTCTTTCACCAGACTGATACCTTTGGCAGCCCACGAAGAGCCCGTGCTAGGATCAATGTCAGTAAGAAGTTTAGGATTACACCATAAAGACGACAATCTTGATTTATGAATAGGTTTGGATACTTTCTTATCAATATATTTTAACGCACTAACCATGCCTGATATAATACGTTGAGAATGAGCTAAAACAAGTGTGGAGGCTGTGAGAAAGGAAGGAGTGGAAAAAGGAGAGCATAACTCTTGTTCAATATGAATCCATGCAGGTATATGTTGGGGAATCCGGTAAGAACCAAAGTGCACCTTTAGACGCTAGAAAGGAAATTTGGTACAGATTCCAATCCTGAAGATTACACCCACCCATGGCAGAAGGCTTCCTAAGATATTTGTAAGCAATTCTAGATCTCTTATCAATCCATAAGAATCTTGAATAGATTAAATCAATCTCATGAAAGAAAGCAGAGGAAAGCTTTATAGGTAGCATGGAAGTTAAAAAATTGATGATCAGGGTTATCATCATTTTAAGAGTTTGCAATCTGCCCCACCATGAAATATATTTGGGAGACCAGGAAGACAAAAGATCCTTAACCTTAGATATGATGTGGGATTCATTATAAGTGATGGCATCTTAGAGGTCTTTATAGAACCAGATCCCTAGATGTTTAATACGAGTAGATTGCCATTTAAAACCTGAATCACCCATGTGAGAAGGAAAACACAGAGAGTTTAGGGGGAACAATTCCGTTTTTTCTTTGTTAAAAGTGTACCCAGACACAACCGAAAAATCACTAATATTAGAGATAGAGGGGATCACTGATACAATATACTCTGAAAAAATAAGGACGTCATCGGCGTAAGCGGCCGTTTTAAGTGTATACGATCAAAATTTAAAACCTTTAATATTCGAGTTCAGATTAAGCAAACGAAGAAGTGGGTCAATGAATAGGAGAAAAAAAAGGGGTTGAGAGAGGGCACCCTTGTCTAGTACCTTGGCGAAGATTAAAAAAAGAAGACGTAGTACCATTAATACTGATATTAGGTTTTGTTTGCACATCGAGAGCATTAACCATATTAATAAATGAATCACCAAGCTTTTGGGATTCTAATACTGCTTGTAAAAAGGCCAAGAAACTTTGTCAAAAGCCTTTTCGGAGTCAAGGGCGATCACCACCGATGGTAATGAGGAAAGTTTTGCTTTTTCTAAAATGTGACAGAAAGTCAGACTATTGCCTCTGGCAAGCCTACCGCTAACAAAACCTGTTTAGAAATCATGGATAAGTTTGGGAATATGACCTTCTAGATGTCTTGCTAAGATTTTGGCGAAGATTTTAACTTCCATGTTTAATAGAGAAATGGGCCGAAAGTTTTTAGGATCAGAATGATCCTTACCTTCTTTTGGTATGACTACAATAGTAGCCTCAGCAGCCGAGCCTGAAACCTTGCCAGAAACAACTTAGGGGCTCATTAGGTTTGCGGGCGGACATGAGTCTACCCGCCATCCCCGCGGTTTTGGGACCGGCTGCCATACATGCCGCGGTCCCGCACCGCGAATTAGGATGCGACTGACACCATAGCTGACGCATTCCGCAATTTAACATGGCGGCGGGAGCTGCTGATAGCAGTACCCGCCGTGATGTTAAAATCGCATGCCAGGCATTTCACTGCACCACATGGCAGGCACCACACGGTGCCTGCCACTTGGTGGAGAAAAATGTAGTGGGGTACCACAGGTACACCCAAGTCTCCCCCAACCTCCCCCAGACACAAGAGGGGCCCGCAACAGGCCCCCAAACACAATCCCAACCAGAAAGGCCTTTCAAACCCAGCATCCTAATATGGCGGACTGTGCCTGCTAGGCACCGCCAGCATATTAGAGCCCCTGCTCCGCCCTGCAGGCAATCGTGACGGTTGCCTCCGGCGGAAAAGCGGCGGACGGACTTTCCGTCCGCCGCGTTACCCACCGGCATCGTAATATGGCGGGGGTAAAGCTCATGACGATGGCGTACTGATCACCCTTGCCGGGCCGGTGGTTGCGATCGTTTTGCCATCGTAATGAGCCCCATAGTTATCAAAAATCTTCTTAAGATATTTGACTATTGAAGGAGTAAATGTTTTATAGAAGGCAATAGAAAACCCATCCACTCCATGAGCTTTCCCCGAACGTGTAGCCTTAATAGCCTGAATAATCTCATCAGTATCAATTGGTTTCCCCAGTTCAGTCATGTCAGCATGAAATAGTATTAGTAGGAAGAGAATTAAGAAACTGTTGGCAGGAACTCTTGGTACACTAAACCCGAGGTGTATATAGAGTTTCATAGAATTTGTGTACGACCCCAAGAATTTCTTGGGTATGAAACTTTTTCGATCCAGTTTTATCAGTAATATGAGTGATATGAGTAGCATTGGTATTGGTATTCTGATATTTTAGAGTAGGAGCCAACCACTTACCAGCTCTAATCCGTAACAATAAATGATGGGATTTTTGAGCATGCACTCCAATATAAGCTCTTTTACTGACTATGGAGTTAAAAGAATATTTCAAATGGATTATATTCTGCAGGAGTAATTTGTCGTTAGAATGTCTATATAACTCCTCTTTGCATTTAATGTCATCCCACAAAAACTGAAGAGACTTCCTAATGTCACTGTTCCTTTTGGCCATTTGTTTTAATAATGTGACCCCGTATAGTACATTTAAATGCATCCCACAATACTATTGGAAAGTCCACCGAGGATTCATTGTCTTTGAAAAAATTATCAATCTCATCATTAAGTTCTTTAACTTCATCATTATCTTCCAAGATTTCTGTGTTTAGGCACCAACTACGAGAGCCTCTAGTATTCAAGAGATTAAGGCTGGTTAAAGAGACTGCTGCGTGGTCAGAAACAACTATTGGATGAATCATAACATTTATAGTATGTTTTAAAAGAGAGGCTTCAACTAAAAGATAATCAATACGAGAGAAACTAGAATGTGGAGAGGAGAAAAACATGAAATCACTACCCATAGGATTGTGTAATCTCCACGCATCCACAAGATGTTGAGACAAGCACATTTTAAGCATATGTGTGTGTGCCCTAGGAGGTTGAAATTTAAAAGCAGAGTGTCAAAAATACGATCAAGCAGGAGATTAAAATCACCTCCAACAAATGTTCTTGAATTTTGTTGAATGTCAGTGAGTTTTTTATTTATTGCTCATCAGAAAAGTGGATCATCTATGTTTGGAGCACATAAATTCATAATATATAGATCATCCGAACCATTAGCCAGACGAGTCAGTAACCATCTACCATTGATATCATGTTCAGCTGTAACTATAGACAGACCAGAACTTTTAGAACTAAGGGTAATAACCCCATTCTTCTTCCCAGAAGCTTCAGAACATGTAACATTGAGTACCCAATCTTTCCTCATAAGAAGTGCCACTTTAAAACACATCTTTGTCTCTTGAAGTAGGACCACATCACCAGATAAACTCTTACAGTAGTCTAAATTCTTGTCCCTCTTAACAGGGTGGTTCAAAACCCTTACATTAAGGGAGACTACATTTAAGCTAGTCATAGATGTACATGGAACATTAAGAGCGAATGCTTCTGATAAAAGAGTACAAGGGCAGTCAATATAATGAAAAACCAAAGAAAATGAAGCCTATATCCCAAAATGAAATGAAGCAGATGTCCCAAAATTAAGGTAAAGAAAAGGGAAAGGACTGAAGAATATGAAGAAGAAGAGAAGAAACAGATGTACTCCAAGAAAAAACGGAGCAACATCAAAGTTCAACCCCACCAGGGGATGTCTATAAATTGCATTGGGGCAACGTGGAGGAGCAACAGCAGAGGCTATCATCGTCGGTGTAGACATCTCAAAGATAAACAAGCCACAGAGCAGCAAAACTAGTATTGCTTTCTCAGATATATTACTATATTACCTATATCTCTTGCTAGTAACAATAGATAATATGACTGAATAAATATAATATAATTGAACATTTGAAAAAAGATAACATTTCATAAGCAAATAGAACAAGACTGTAATAGCAGATAAATACCAGCCTACGCTTATTACAAACCCATCCATAAAGTTCATACGAATAAGATCTAAAGAGAGTACACACAATATATAGAATAAATATCCAACTGTAAATTTGTGGAATTGAAATATCATGAACAATATCATACAATTGGAGCAAGTATTAGATAAGAATTAAATGTAAATCGAATGTCTATCATAAGATGTAATTTAATAAGCAAACCATCATAACTATAACAGCATATAACTTCAGGTTAGACATACTTAAAAAGCTAAATTGAAAAATGGGCAAATAAATTCCCAAATTGGTACATATAATAATATAAAACAACAATATAATTTATCATTCCATTGGTGATCAATGATGTCAGTAAATAGTATACCGCACGTAGATAAATTACCACAAAGAAAAGAGCACCGAAAAAAGATAAGAAGTAGAATAAGAAGTAGAATAAAAAATCAAACAAGAAATAGAGTAAGGGTAGAGTAGAGGATAGAATACTTGCCTATATCAAAGGGATTAGAGAGAGAAAACATAAAGATGAGTCAAAGAATAAATACAGACATACCATCATTCAGAATCTATAGGGATGTAAACGCCAGTAGAGCTAAATATAATACAGAGAATTGCATAGTACTGTATCCATAAGTAAATTGAGCCAATCTGTAATAGCACATAAATATCAACCTTAGCTTATTACAAACCCATCTATAAAGTTCATTCAAATAGGATCTAAAGAGGTACACATAATATATAGTATAAATGTCCATACGAGAAAGTTGTGAAGTTAAACTATCATGGACAATACCATACAGTTAGAACAAATATTAGATAAGAATTGAATATAAATAGAATGTCTATCATAAGATGTCATTTCATAAGTGAAACATCATAACTATAATAACAATAGCTTCAAGTTTAAATGTACTTAAAAAAATGAAATCAATAAATAATCAGATAATTTCCAAATCGATACATATAGTAATATAAAACAATTATACAACTGTCATATCATTGATGATTAATGATGTCATGAAGTAATATATCCCAGGTAAATAGATTACCGCCTAGAAAAGAGCACTGAACAGAGAAAGAGGTAGAGTAAGAAGTGGAATAAAAGGTTGAATCAGAAGTAGAATAACGGATTGAGTACTTTACCTATAGCAAAGGAATTAGAATAGAGGAAAATAAAGATGAGTAGAAGAATAAATACATACATACATACAGTCATTCAGTTAGAACAATATACCTGAAAGGAACCATATCAATTAGGTAGACCAGCATTATACAGTACAAACCTGTAGGATGTACTCCCAAGTAGAACTAAGTACAGCACAGAGAATTGCATAGTCCTGTAAAAAAGAATGTCAATTAATAGAGTGTGACTAATCTAGATAGAGCGAGACATAAGTATAATTACCACCAATTGTAGAATGAGCTCAAAATCCAGCAAAAACTACAAATATTGTGGGCAAGACATAAAATAGAACCAGTGTATGCATTAGATAAATGGAAAAACATTAGAAACAGACCAGGCCAATAAATTCAAATCCTTAGGGGCGAGAAGTACCAAGAAGAGAATCTGAGTCCATCTGAGATTCAAATTGATTATCCAAGAATGTTGAAAGATCTGAAGGTTCATAAAAAATCTGTGGACGACCTTAGTAAGTGATCCGGAATCTTGGAGGACTAGAAAAAGAGAAGGGAATATTCATATCAGTGAGTCTCTTGCGTAGATTCAGGAAGCCTTTGCGACGGATTACTGTGTCTCTGGCAAAATCTTGTGAAATAGATATTCTGTGACCTTCCTATTGTATTGTCTTGATCTTCCTCATGTGTACCAGAATGTGATCTGTATGTTGATGGTGCAAAGTTTTAAAAATCAGAGGCCTTGAAGAAGACATCACTCTAGGTTTAAAACTTGGGACCCTGTGAGCACGCTCTATCTCAAAGTCTTTATTGAAAGAGAGATTCAGGGCATTTGGGATCCAGTTAAGCAAGAAATCAATTACTGAAGGAGCAGACTTCTCACAATCCTCCAATAATCCAAAACTACGAAGATTACTTCTTTGATTCCTATCTTCCTCTTCTGTTAGATCCCTCCTCAACGAAGTAATGGAACACTCCAAAGTTTGCATGTGCTTCGCTTGTTTGTTTGTAAAGTCTTTCACACTACTTATTCTCATTTCCCCATTAGAAACACGTAGTGAAAGATTTTTAAGGTCATTAAGAATTGCAGGCACCTCTACCTGGAGCAAGTCAGTATTCGTTTTGGTACTTTGTGCAATATCATGGACAGGATTGAGCTTGAGTAATGAAAAAAAAAAATGATTTGCTGTCTACTCACGTCCGAGTTGTAACCTGATTTCTGTAATCAGATCTCAGTCAGATCCAATACACTATTCTGTGCCCCGTACAACACCTTAGGTTTGAGATGCTCCCACAATCGTAAAGGTGCTCTCTGTAAAATTTTGCACTGGTCCTTGGAGCCAGGTCCAAGCTCATCACATACCTTACAGACATCTCTCTACGCTCTAACTCTAGTGTCTCCCTATGGGCCTCACTTTCAGTAATTGATTAGTGCGGAAGTGGCAATGAAGTGCAGGTTACTCCAGCCGTTTGCAGGAGAAGATCTCTGCCCATTTCCAGGGTGGGAATGGTTGAATCAGAGTTTGTGAATGGACTCAAGTGTACAAGTATGTGGGCTTCCACACACAAGACAAACCACGCCCCCTGTTCTGTCAACTTCTTATCCTTTGTGGGAGCTATTACTACACATTTCTCATGTGCAGTGGGGAAACAGGCAGGAAAAAAACATTTCTACCAGGATTGCATTTTGTGAATTCCTGGGATGTTGTATGAAGTCGTGTTCTACAATAAACCGAAGTTCATGGTTGAATATGCCTTTGCGAATCGGGCCCTAGATGTTTTTAATGTACAAACTCCTACTTATGAAATGCCCATCAGATGATACAAAAAATACTTCATTTTTAGATACCTCATCATAATAGAACTAAGTATACAGAAAAGAGTTTCCTTATCTCTAGAACACTAATCAAATACAACACATGTAGGTTATACCTAGCTTCTTTATTAAATTTGTGACAACATAGTTACTTATCTCAGATTTTCCCATAAATTAAAACAGAGAATATTTTGCTAGCCCAATTTACAAAACAACTTAATACCTGCATTTAGAAAAAAAGGGGCTACATTAACCTAGGGGTTTGGGTTATGTTTATAGTTTATTTGCAATTTTATATAGTACAAACAAGACACAAAAGAGTACCATCACTATATTTATAAGAACAAGGATGTATTATTTAAAGTTTGACTGGGGACATTGTGGGAGAAGTGACCAACCCTATGATGTCATTGGGGGACCAAAGAATGAGTGATGATCCCTAGCAGTCTGATGAGTTGACACCCATGGGACCAATTTAGTTTTTTCCATTCCTTATTACATTTAGAAAAGGCAGTGTATACTTCATTCAAATACAGCCTAGACTAAGTGGGCTGATCTAGACTTTGACAGGTGGGACATTGGCCCAGAGCCCTTTCCCCTAACAACCACAACCTCTACCCAGCAGAAGACTGCCTACAATATCTAGTGATATTCTCCCAACTGGTGTGGATATCTGTGATTAAAGTGCATATGGCAGAGCAGCAAATGCACTTTCATTGAGCGGAGCTGAGCATGCCAACCAGCATCTTGTACGATGGGCCACACTGGATAAATCTGTGGTGGAAGCCCCACCCACCCTAAATACATATGTGCCACAAGCCAGTTGTATGCAAGAGTGTTCACCAACAGATCCTGCTGAGACTCCACTGGAGGACACTTGTGGGTACCCACCAATCCATGTTGGGGCCATTGGTCATCCAAACTTTAAATCATCTCATAAGTTTGGAGAAAAGCATCTTTCCTCGGCGAGATCTGCGTTCTAACTCCAGCTTCAGCATGTAGTGAGATTCCTAGTGAAGCACCATAATGACCACTATATTGTAATCGCACTAAATGGTGTCTCATAACCTGAGTGCAGCCACCTCAGCACGGCACTTAAGACAAATTTCAACTGGCTGGTGAATGTAGTGAGAATAGAGATAAATAGGAGGCGGCAGGGTAGGAAGAACCGAGTCAAGGGAAGAGCATCAGGGTGCAGGTGGCATCTGTATTGCTTGGAGGTGGTCCTGGCAAACTTGTTTAAGGGTTTGTCTGTCACCCTGCCTCTCAGATGCTTTCTTCCCTCTACCTTGTCGCCATAGTACCCTCAGTGCCTATCTTTAAATTCCCTGGGCCTCATTTATGAAAAGTGACGCATCACTGCGTGAAAACAGTGATGCGTCACTTTTCACTGCGCCCTCCCTGCAACTCCAATGATGCGTCATATTTACAGTATGACGCATCATGTCGCAAGGAGTCACAGATATGTCAGTATTTCTGACGTATCTGTAGGCGCAAAAGTGACGCATTGCTGGAGTGTGTTACAAAAGTGATGCAACTCCAGCAATGTGTCCTTTCACATGGGGCAAGCCCCATGTGAAAGGGCCTGCGTCAGTCTTACGCCTGCTGTGTGGCAGGCGCAAGATATTGACGCATTTGCACCCTAGAAGTGGCGCAGTGAAATCTCGTAGATTTCACTGCGTCACTTCTACGATGCTTACTTACGTGGGAACGCCCACCCTGCATACATTATACCTGACGCAGGTATAATGTAGCGCAGGGGTTTACAAAGTGTCGCATCTAGGTAGATGCGTCACTTTGTAAATATGGCGCATCATGGCGCATGTTTTACGCCACTGGTGCGTCACAAAAAGTGACGCACCGGTGGCGCAAAAGTGACGCAGGGGCTCATAAATGAGCCCCCCTGTCTCCACGCCGCATGTTTCTATCTCCATATCCCTTGGCCAATGTCTTCATGTTTTGTTATCACCCTATCATCACGTCTTCCTTCCCACATACCCGTTGTCACCATTTATTTCTGCCACTATATTCAATTGGCTCTCTGCCTCCCTGTCTTGGTGCTCCTTTTTTCCCTACCCCCATTGTCCCTATGTCCCCTGTCTTTATACACCCCAATTCCCAATCAACCTTTTCTCTTGCAAGCATCCATAGACTCTATCTTCATGTCCCCATGTATGCCTGTCACTATGATAATTGGTCTCTCTGTCTCAATGCCCACTGGCTCTATAACCCTAATTCATTTTCATTAGAACCCTTTGGCAGTGTTAGAGTCACCTGTACGGAACCCCTAGTCAGCAGCCTTCTCACAATATCACTATAAATCAACAAATCACCCAAATGAGCTAATGTGCCATGCCTCTTTGACACTAGCTGGCTGGTATCTTGTGGGCAAGCTAGGCGAGAATGCAGTACTCACATTTAGGCATGGCCATGTAACGTCTCTTAGTCTCCACTGTTTATGCTTCATTAAAAGGATATTGTTGTTCGTATGTGTACCTGCCATCCTCTATCATATTTCTGCCTTGGAACTCTAGTAGAGATAGCCTGACAATCACACAACGCCCAGCAGTGGGGGTTTGGGTGACCCAGCCAGGTAAGATTCCAAGCGCACTCCAGAAAGCATGGATGACATATTCGGGTGGCCCTGGCGCCCTCCCCACTTGTGTCAGGTAAGAACAGTGCTATGAATCGAGTGGACTAGGGGCTCATGATATTAAATCGGAAGGTGTGAGGAACATAAGCCAGGGCCATCATTGCAACTCAGAAGGAAAGGAGACATTTCACCTCCATGCGATGACTAATCTGTTGGGATTACAGCTGATTAATGGCCAAAATGACTTCTGCTCCAATGACACCAATGGCTTATTGGCTTTTGCTCCTAGTCCGTCCATGATCATGTCGTGAATAACTACAACTGATTGATGCCTAGCACAGATTAGATAATAACTTTGGCAGACTTCTCAGGAAGTAAGGATGCTTCGCCTTACAGATGGTGAGGAGATGTCAGTTGTGATAGAGAGGCCAGTTTTCTTCAAGGTGACAGAGGTACTGACTATTTTAGGTGGGGTGTGGTGCCCATGCCAGGTGGAAGGATGTGTTTCTCAACAGGATCTTACCTTACTACACCAAATCCCCCCATTACTCCTGCCCTTTCAGACATCCTGGCCTGAGGTGGTTTCAGGACTGGTGTCCAATACGTCCTGGAACTCATCATTGGCAGTGCTAGGTTCCTCCTTTTCCTAGGTGGAGGAATCAGAAACCCTGATTGGCATGTATCCAACTGACCGTTCTCCATCAATGATCCTGGCAGCTCCCTGTCCTGGTGTCTGTTGCTCCCAGATGTGGTTGATCAATCAATCAATCAATCAATCAATTTGTAAAGCGCGCTACTCACCCGTAGGGTCTCAAGGCGCTGGGGGGAGGGGGATCTGCTACTGCTCGAAGAGCCAGGTCTTGAGCTGTTTCCTGAAGGAGAGATGGTTCTGAGTCAGTCTTATGTGGGTGGGGAGGGAGTTCCATGTCTTGGCCTCCAGGTAGGAGAAGGATCTTCCTCCGGGGGTGGTCTTGTGGATGCGCGGGACGGTGGCGAGGGCGAGGCTGGCGGAGCGGAGGTGGCGGGTGGGTGTGTAGAATGTGAGGCGGTTGTTGAGGTATGTGGGTCCCATGTCATGGAGAGCCTTGTGTGCGTGGGTGAGGAGTCTGAACGTGATCCTCTTGCTAATGGGTAGCCAGTGCAGGTCTCTCAGCTGGGGAGAGATGTAGCTGAAGCGGGGGGTGTCCAGGATAAGTTGTGCAGAGGCGTTCTGTATGCGCTGGAGTCTTTTTTGTAGTTTGGCTGTGGTTCCAGCGTAGAGGGTGTTTCCGTAGTCCAGTCGGCTGGTGACGAGGGCCTGGGTGACCATCTTCCTGGTGTCGGTGGGGATCCACCGGAAGATCTTTCGGAGCATGCGCAGGGTGTTGAAGCAGGATGATGAGACGGCGTTGACTTGCTTGGTCATCGTGAGGGAGGAGTCCAGGATGAAGCCCAGGTTGCGAGCATGGTCCGTTGGCTTTGGAGCGGAGCCCAGGGCAGGGGGCCACCAGGAGTCGTCCCAGGCGGAGGGGGATGATCCCAGGATGAGGACTTCCGTCTTATCTGAGTTCAGTTTCAGCCGGCTGAGCTTCATCCATTCCGCGACGTCTTTCATTCCTTCCTGGAGGTTGGCTCTGGCTGTGGCGGGGTCGTTGGTGAGGGAGAGGATCAGCTGGGTGTCGTCGGCGTAGGAGATGATGTTGAGGTTGTGTTGGCGTGCGATGGCTGCGAGGGGACTCATGTAGACGTTGAAGAGGGTGGGGCTGAGCGAGGATCCTTGCGGGACGCCGCAGATGACTTCGGTGGCCACGGACCAGAACGGGGGAAGGCGGACTCTCTGGGTTCTGCCGGCGAGGAACGAGATGATCCATTCCAAGGCCTTTCCTTGGATTCCGATGTTGCTGAGGCGCTGAGGGGGTAAGGGCGTGCGGGCTGACAAAGTCTGCGGTGGCATACGGTGTCGAAGGCTGCCGAGAGGTCCAGGAGGATGAGGGCAGCTGTTTCCCCGTTGTCGAGCAGGGACCTGATGTCGTCGGTGGCTGCGATGAGGGCGGTTTCGGTGCTGTGGTTTGCTCGGAAGCCGGACTGCGAGGGGTCGAGGGATCCGTTGGTCTCGAGGAAGGCGGAGAGTTGTTTGTTGACGATCTTCTCGATGACTTTGGCCGGAAAGGGGAGGAGCGAGATGGGGCGGAAGTTCTTGAGGTCCGTGGGGTCCGCGGTGGGTTTCTTCAGGAGGGCGCTGAGCTCGGCGTGTTTCCAGCTCTCTGGGAAGGTGGCGAATGCGAAGGAGCTGTTGATGATGTTCCGGAGTTGGGGTGCGATGATGGAGTCGGCTTTGTTGAAGATGTGGTGTGGGCAGGGGTCGGTTGGGGAGCCGGAGTGGATGGTGTTCATCGTGTGGGTGGTATCTTCGGTGCTGACCGTCGTCCAGGTGTGGAGGGTGGTGGTGGGGGGTGCCGGATCGGTGGTAGGGTGCGCGGTCTGTGCGCCGAAACTGTTGTGTATGTCGGCAATCTTGCGGTGAAAGAACGAGGCAAGTGAGTCGCAGAGGTCCTGCGAGGGTGTGATGTCGTTGTTGCAGGCGCTGGGGCTGGAGAGCTCTTTGACGATGCTGAAGAGTTCCTTGCTTTTGTGGGAGTTGTTGTCCAGTCGTTCTTTGAATGTGGTCCTTTTGGTGGTGCGGATCAGTTGGTGGTGTTTGCGGGTGGCGTTTTTGAGGGCTGTCATGTTTTCTGTAGTCTGGTCGTGGCGCCAGGCTTTCTCGAGGGTACGGCAGGTTTTCTTGGAGTTTTTGAGGTCGTTGGTGAACCAGGAGGCTTTCTTGCTGCCGTGTCTGCTGGGGGGGTTCTTCAGTGGTGCGAGGTCATTGGCGCAGTTGGTGAGCCACTGTGTGAGGTTGCGGGCTGCTTCGTTGGAGTCCGTCGTGTTGGTGGGGGGGTTCTGGCTGAGGGAGGTGGTGAGCTGGTCAGCGGTGATCTTGCTCCAGCTTCTGCGGGGAACCTGTTGAGGGTGGTTGTGGGTCGTGGTTCTCCTGAAGTTGAAGTGGACGCAGCTGTGGTCTGTCCAGTGCAGTCCGGTGGAGTGGCTGAAGGAGATGTGCTTGCTGGAGGAGAAGATGGGGTCAAGCGTGTGGCCGGCGATGTGGGTGGGGGTGTTCACCAGTTGCTTGAGTCCGAAGTTGGCGAGGTTGTCCAGCAGGGTGGCGGTGTTGCTGTCATTGTTGTTCTCCAGGTGGAAGTTGAGGTCTCCTAGGAGGATGTAGTCTGAGGGGGTAAGGGCGTGCGGGCTGACAAAGTCTGCGATGGCTTCGCTGAATTGTGTGCTTGGTCCCAGGGGTCTGTAAACGAGGGTGCCTCTGAGGGTGGTCTTGGGGTCGGTGTGTATCTGGAAGTGAAGGTGTTCGGCGGCGGTGAGGGTGTCGTCGGAGTTGGTCGTGATTCGGATGGTGTTTCTGTGGACGATGGCGATGCCTCCTCCGGCTTGGTTGACGCGGTCCTTCCGGGCGATCTTGTAGCCATCCGGGATAGCTATGGCGATGTCGGGAGCTGAGGAGGCGTTCATCCATGTTTCTGTGAGGAAGGCGACGTCTGGTGATGTTGTGTCGAGAAGGTTCCAGAGTTCGACGGCGTGCCTGTGGATGGAGCGGGTGTTGAGTTAGATGCACTTGAGGTGGTCGTTGCTGGAGCCTGGCTTGGTGGGTGCGGTGCAGGATCGGGTGCAGGTGAAGTTGCAGGCGTGGCAGGTGAATGGTCCGTGGGTGCGTTTCGGGTTGGCTTGGTAGCAGGCTGGCTGTCGGCCGGTGTTGAGTGCGTGGAGGGTGGCGGTGTCGTATCTCTGTCGGGTTGGCTGGCTCCGGCGGGGTCCAGGGGTTCTGGCGCTGGGCGCGGTCCAGGCATGGATGGGCGTAGACGGGATTGCCTTTGGCGCGCAATCGGCGCGCCCGCTGCACGTGGCCGCTGCACGTACGCGCGGTCCCCGCCATATATGGCGAAGTGGGAGGGAGGAGCAGCTGGGAGGCGGGAGCGGGGCGGCGAATGGGGAGCGGGTGCCAAGAGAAGGGGGCGGGGCCGCAGGAGAGCAGCGGTGGGGAGCGGAAGGGGGGGTGGAAAGAGCGGGAAGACGGAGCGGGAGAGCGAGGGCAAGCCTGGGCAAGCCTGGAGAGCAGGGGCCTTAAGGAGAGGCAGCAGCAAGAGAGGCCAAGAAGGCAGCAGCAGCAGAATCTGGGCATACGGGGGCCGTGCGGAGTGGAGTGACCGGGTCAAGGGTGTAGCTTAGATGAGGGCAGTGGGGTCTACAGATTCTGCCTGTCCACACTCCACAGAGGAGCAGAAAGAGCTGAAAGATTGACAGGTGATTGAATCTACTACTAATTGCAGTGAACATGTGGTACTAAGAACATCGGTTGTACCATCACCTTCCTCTAAAACCATGTGCCATACTCTTCCAAGAACTGTGTTTACACTCCATCATTCATATGATGTGTGCAAGAGTCAACATATTAAAAGAAAATTTGAGCATGGCCTTGACATCTATGCTACTGTCATATATGACCAAGCTATCTTCATCTTCAGCACCATCTTTATTCATGCAAAGCACTGTTCCACAGTGGCAACTGAGGTGTGGCAGGATAGCCACATTGTTGTGTAGTTTGGCGTAAGCAGGTTCAAACATGATGCATTGTGGAATCACATGGGCGCCTTAGGCCTTAGATGTCTTTTGTATGTTACCTCATCATCGAACAATGAGCCACACTTCGGTTTTGCACACTTCGGTTTTATAGCCTAGACTTGGGTGTGGAATGTCAACATAGCTATACCACTATTTGAGATTTGCACATCAGTTCTAATGTCAAGTGGTGACAGGGGGAAGTAAGAATTTCTACCATTGATGCCAATTAAACATGTGAAGCTGAGGTTGTCCTCCAAGCCATGCATGAGCGGCAACCTGGTCAACTACAGTGCACACTTTGATATATGCCCTGTACTCACTGAATAAACTGTGCCAAGTGACATAGGACTTAAATCCCTTGTATGAGCCTGTGCTCATTTGTTTTCCTATTCACTTTGTCTAAGAACAGTTGCCATATGTCCTTGACAGACTACACAACTGGGGAACGCGTCATAAAATGCCACCACCTGATGGCTCCTGGTGTCCACGCTGTGGCCTAGGTTTACTTTATATTGCTAATAAGTCACACTTTGGAAATGCAGTCTGCCCAGGCTCTGCTGCACGAGCAGTCTGTGCAGCAAGGGCGGAACAGTCATGTTTTGGGATCAGAGGCAGTAGGATACTGTTGTGTAACTGCACTGCACTGCACAGCAGTGTACACAGCTTGAGAGAATGCTTTTTGGAGGAAGTCCCCTTGGGATCTCTGTCCCAACAAAACTTTCCCTCAAAGCTGAAATCCTTAAGCCAGGGCCTGACGTTGTCTTCCTTTTGTTTGGAGATATTAATCTTCAGTTCCTTTAACCAGACTTTAATTTCTGGAGACGCAATCAAGCAGAAAACGACATTGTTTATATTCTATGGAGGTGTTTACATTGGAAAGAAGACTGTGAACTTTCTAAGATAACCATCCTTCGGCATTCTTTATGATTTCTCAAGAATATCCAATATTACAACTCACTGGAAGAGGCAGTCTGCAACGGGTTTGAAACAGGAAAAAAATATTCTGAGAAAAGGTAGCTCTGTCTCCCCGCCTGCCACATTATAATGACAGGATGTCACAAATGATACAGACAGCCTCATTTGAAAGTCCATACACAATTTATAAGCTCATATTTTCAGTATTATCAGATAATTTTGTCAACAAATTTCACATGTGATAATGTTGTTAAAGATTTCTGGAAAATAATAGTAAAATTACAACTAAAATAATATATAATATATACATTTTAGTTGTATTTCCATGAACCTTCATGGGGTCTTTCAAGTTGATTCCTAACAAAAATGGCTTTCAGTAATTTTATTTTATTTAAAAAAAAAAAAAAAATTGTTATTGCATTTTAAATCACAAAAATACAAAAAGATAAAGATGCAGATCACATAGACCAAAACCAGTTTTGAAATGCAAAATGTCGATATAAAGTATAGTGGCGAGCGGGGGGAGGGGGAAAATCATGAATGACACCACTGCAGGAGAATTTAGTTACATGCAGGACATTATACAATAATGAGCATTGTAGACAGATGTACATAAATCACATGACGGTGCCAAATTATCTGCAAGAATACACTAGGGCATTAAACAGAAAATAATGACAACAATAATGCTTTAACCATCTTGCACTTCTCCAGAAGTTTGCTGGGCCAGGTGATATTGGGCAAATAGACCCCAAAAGCTTTTCGGGCGGTTACAAGGCGGGAGCATTTCATTATATACATCTGATTGGGTGTTA
This sequence comes from Triturus cristatus, assembly GCF_964204655.1. Taxonomy (NCBI): domain Eukaryota; kingdom Metazoa; phylum Chordata; class Amphibia; order Caudata; family Salamandridae; genus Triturus; species Triturus cristatus. The sequence continues at coordinate 1,053,505,012 of NC_140592.1, forward strand.
CAATAGATCATATCCCGGCATAATAGCATGACAAAAAGGGTACAATATATTGGCATGATTGGCATATTGGGGGTCGGGGTTGGTGGGAGGGGGTTAAGTGGCAGTGTTACAAGAAGCACACTTGACGACAATAGAAAGCAAAGCCCTTTTGAGGCGATGAAGAGAGCAGGTGTGTTTCACGCATATTCCACAGGGGTGTTTGATGTGGGTCTGTCGGTGGGGGAGGGGGGCTTTCAGATTACCTGATTGTGGACCCAGAGGGGAGATATCTAGTACTGTGCGGCAGGCTGGAGGGGAAGGATTTAGCACTTCTAAGGTTAACTGGTACATGACCCTTATGTCTTCTTTAAATGCTACTATTGTCGTAAGCTGCATTCACATTATGTTGGAGGAGCCGTGTTAGGTCCACTCTATATATTCCTGCTTACGGGATATGGGTAAAGGGGCCGACTCACTGTGGTCCCAGGGCTGGCTTCCGCACTGGTTGCTTCCTGTGCAACAATGTTTGTTGGCGCCCCCCCCCATGACCACCCGCCACAGATTCCCTCGCTACCACCATTTAACAGTCCCTCTCAAGCCTCAATAGCCACTTTAGTTTTATATCGCCACGCATACCAGTTTAAGGTGTCAGAACAATTTACATCACACACACATTGCACAGAGACAATCATACGTGTGTAAATCAGTGTATAGGAAACGTTTCATAAGACAGAGGCTTACAAAGTGTAGGAGTCACATGTCATCCATTCTGGTAGGCATTATAGCTTAAGAGTGCTTGGTCTGAAAAAGCAAAAATTCCGCATTAAAAATGTAACACCATTGTTAGGGGTTTTCTTTAATAATAAGAATTGATTTCTACCTAACTGAACCCTTTTTGCAATATTAGGATAAGGAAAGCCCGGGCAAAAAATACACATTGCTCTAATATATTCCTTGCAGTTTTCTTGTGGCTCTTTGATGACAGTTAATAGCTCACTGCTCTATATTAGGATTTTGACTTATAAACTGCAAGTAACAAAAGGATCTCTCTGACAAAAGCGTTAACCCATTGACCTATTTATATTATATGCACTTTGTGATCTGAATGGGATAGGTTCTTTGCAGCTGCGCTCTGCGCTATGATGAGTCAAAATTTCTTAGACAAAGCTCCAGTCTCTCTCCAGGAAGAACATTAATCACTGGAGTTAACTTGACGTTTTTATTGATGCTTGAAAATTGCTGGGACAATGAACGCGCCATCCGGTGCTTTTAAAACAATAAACATGGCGCCCCCAACCCAAGTCAGCACCCGGTGCGATGGCACTGATGGCACCGCCCTAGAACCGGCCCTGTGTGGTCCATTGATTCATGCACCAACACTGGTCTCATCGAAGTGCCCTAGATGCTCCTGTCCAGATGCTGCATTCTGTCACATGGCGTGGGAGTGCCCCAAACTAAGGATCTACACGTAAGGAGTGGCAGAGACAATATGTGCCACGACCGATAGAGATCTCTGAACACCCAAGAGATACCTCTGGAGCTCATTTTCCAGACCCAAATCCAAGAAATTAACAACATGCTTTATAGATGACCCGAAATAGGAAAACTAATAGGGCACCCGGAATTATGAACACCTGTGTGCCAGATTTCTGACTCCCCAGCAGATGCACTGGCATCTCCATGGGCATTAGACCCACACTGCTGCAGTAAGTGGAGACGCAGGAGCAGACGATTCAAAATCTGGAAAAAGAAAGTTCAGTCCACCTGATACTAGCTGACACATTGATTGAGGAGAAAGGGATGTATATGCACTGCATTGAAAGACTGCAGGGATTTGATTATAAGTAATTTTTAGTAAGAGCACAAAATGAAGAGGACAAAACGGGTAGGCTGTTGGCCTGAGTGGCCAATCCGCAGAGACAGGGCATGCCCATAGTAGAATTCAGCAACACGCATGGGGATATGGTGTTCGCCCAGCCAGAGATTAATGACATCTTCGTAGCCTATTATGAGAAGCTATACGGAGCCCCATAGGTAACTGGTAGGCAGGCCATCCAGAGGTATCTGAACGAAGAGAGGCTGGGCTCCCTCTTTGGTGAAGACATTAGCCTATGAGATAACTGAAGGAGAGGTGAGGAAGGCTGTTAAGACCATGGTTAGGAGAAAGGTTGCAGGTCCAGATGAGCTCCTAATGTAGTTTAATGCCACCCATCTGGAGCAGCTGGAACCTCTCCTGACAGCCCAATTTAATACCACAAAGCAAGAGCGAAAACTGCCACCCTCGACTTTCACAGCAATAATGGTGGGCCCTATCCCAAGCAAGATAGGGATGCCCAGCAACCATCAGCTTATAGACCCTTCTGTATGCTAAATGTGGGCTATGGAGTCCTAAGCAAAATAATGTCTAGCAGACTTTTACCACATAAGCCACACATTATACATATGGACCAAAACGGGTACATCCCGGGGGGGGAGCACGGACCTCAACACCCAGAGATTAGTGCAATTTCTTCACCATTCTTGCAATGCAGACTCCGATTCAGTAGTGTTCTCTATTGACATAGAAAAGGCGTTTGATTCCCGGAGGTGGGATTTTTTGTATGCTACAATGGAAATAATGGGCCTCTGAGTGGAATTCCTGGAGTGAGCGAAGTTGCTGTGCACAAATCCGACAGCAACGGTCCACACAGACGTAATTATTTCCTGGGAATATTTGGTGAGCAAGGGCACAAGACAGAGATGCCTGCTATCTCCATTCCTCTTTTCAATTGCAGTAGAGCCATTGATGGTAATGGCCAGAAGTGGATGGAAATTTCAGGAAATCAAAATGGAGGCCATAATGCATTATACATCGGCATGGTACAGGGTTAAAGGAGAAATGGAGTAAGACCAAAGCCGCCCAGGTGTGCCCATGGAGATCGACTGTAGTAAGACCAACCCTGACTGGAGGATTGTCATGGGAATTGGCACCATGAAATACCTGGGGATCCAAGTCTATAGAACTGAGTAGGATTTAGCAGAAGGAAACATCAGACTAGCTATTAGGGTCATGAGAAACAAAGTATACTTTTGGAAAAGACTGCCACTGGCCATACCAGACAGGATTGTGCTAGCAAAGATGGCCACTCTGCTGCGGCTGTTGTATTATTTCTCCACATTACCAATAAAAATAAGTCGGTGATGTTCTGGGAGGTGGATTCTATACTAGCGAGCTTAATTTGGGGAACCAAGCGAAGACAACTCGCACTAGCAAAGCTGAGACTGCCATAGCAGGAAGGGGCAGAGCAGTCTGAGATTTTGAACTATAATACCTGGCAGCGCAGCTCTAATGGGCCACACAGTGTGTGCACAACTCCCTAATTAATATGGGTGCTACCCGATATGACTCACCTAACCTCATGGCTATATACGTTGATACAAATGAAACCCTACGGTAGTGCAATAGAGAAGGTTCCTTGTAAGGGTGTTTCATCATAGCTGGAATTGAGTGCTCGTCAGAACTCACAAAATGAAACCATATGAGGGGGCCTTCCACCCCTGTGCCAACTCACTTATCATCATCAAGAATGATGGGGTAGATTCCATAGCTGGATAAAATGAGGCATAGAGAGCATAGGAGACCTGTATATGGGAGGGACACTGCAGAGCTTTATAGTGTTACGAGACAATTACAATATCAAAAGAGGACTCTTTCTAGTCTATGTGCAATGGACACACAAACGGATATAACTGAAGAAGAATGGAGTACAATATTGCAAAATATCCCTAAAACTTCCAGAAATGCTAGATTCTCCATGATCCAGCAGTCCCATGAGCATAGGGCCTATTTAGCCCCCAAGAGAGTTAATAGGATATATATTAGGGCACACAACACATGCCCTAGGGGCATAAGTAACACAAAGGGGGGAACAGGGTAACACACAGGAATACAAACCTAAAATGGATAAATGACCAAAAGTATCATGTGGAAAGGGAAATTGTGGTTGAATGTGGACTGATCCGGATTACCAATCTACTAGTTGGCTAAAGAATTCCCATAGTTAAGGACAAAAGCCCTCACCCACTGACACAGTGGCATGCTCCGTCATAGGGCACTTACTCGTGCCCGAAGGCGTGGGCTACAACCCTGTGTACCAGGGAAGCTCTTTGGAGATTCTCTATGCCATATAAAGTCATGTGATGTTTCTGCTGCGAGATGGATGGCCCACCTGTGATCAAAGCTTGTAGGAGCCAAAACGCGTCAGGAAAGATTTAAGGACTTAAAAGCCGTTGCCAAATTTATAACATGTTATTATCATTTTATTTTTCAGTGGTGAGGCAGTCTAGGGTGGGCTGGGCTGATCTGTCATGATGAGCAGGGAGGGGGACAGGGGCGGCTGGTGACATTTGAAAGTGGTGGGGCGTAAAATTATTGTCCTAATGCAGCGCAACGAGTGTGTTGCTGTTTGGTGTAGCGCCAACAATTTGCCTTTCAGACACATCAGAGCGCATGATGTTCCAGAGTAGAAGAGCAGAGTGCACTCTCGTGTTTTCCAACAGGATTCAAATAAATATTACAAGCCTACTACATCGTATTTTGTAGAGCGTCAACATGGTGCCTTCAAGGCACATCAGAATATTTTGAGAATCTGGAGTGATAATGTATTCGTAAACAGCAAAAGACAATAAGGCAGTTATTGGTGTTTTGCGTAGCGCCAACACGCTGCCTTCCAGGCACTTCAGTGCGCTTAGATAGCCTGCAACGATTAATAAAAAGCTAGGTACGTAACACGATCATGCTTAAGAAGCAGGGACACATTGCTTTAGTTATGTGTGTAGTTATGAGGGCAGTGGGGTCTACAGATTCTGCCTGTCCACTCTCCACAGAGGAGCAGAATGAGCTGAAAGATTGACAGGTGATTGAATCTACTACTAATTGCAGTGAACATGTGGTACTAAGAACATCGGTTGTACCATCACCTTCCTCTAAAACCATGTGCCATACTCTTCCAAGAACTATGTTTACACTCCATCATTCATATGATGTGTGCAAGAGTCAACATGTTAAAAGAAAAATTGAGCATGGCCTTGACATCTATGCTACTGTCATATATGACCAAGCTATCTTCATCTTCAGTACCATCTTTATTCATGCAAAGCACTGTTCCACAGTGGCAACTGAGGTGTGGCAGGATAGCCACATTGTTGTGTAGTTTGGCGTAAGCAGGTTCAAACATGATGCATTGTGGAATCACATAGGCGCCTTAGGCCTTAGATGTCTTTTGTATGTTACCTCATCATCGAACAATGAGCCACACTTTGGCTTCGTACACATCTTTTGAACAAAGCACAGCAGTGATTAACCTGGAGAACTTATAGCCTAGACTTGGGTGTGGAATGTCAACATAGCTATACCACTATTTGAGATTTGCACATCAGTTCTAATGTCAAGAGGTGACAGGGGGAAGTAAGAATTTCTACCATTGACGCCAATTAAACATGTGAAGCTGAGGTTGTCCTCCAAGCCATGCATGAGCGGCAACCTGGTCAACAACAGTGCACACTTTGATATATGCCCTGTACTCACTGAATAAACTGTGCCAAGTGACATAGGACTTAAATCCCTTGTATGAGCCTGTGCTCATTTGTTTTCCTATTCACTTTGTCTAAGAACAGTTGCCATATGTCCTTGACAGACTACACAACTGGGGAACGCGTCATAAAATGCCACCACCTGATGGCTCCTGGTGTCCACGCTGTGGCCTAGGTTTACTTTATATTGCTAATAAGTCACACTTTGGAAATGCAGACTGCCCAGGCTCTGCTGCACGAGCAGTCTGTGCAGCAAGGGCGGAACACTCATGTTTTGGGATCAGAGGCAGTAGGAAACTGTTGTGTAACTGCACTGCACTGCACAGCAGTGTACACAGCTTGAGAGAATGCTTTTTGGAGGAAGTCCCCTTGGGATCTCTGTCCCAACAAAACTTTCCCTCAAAGCTGAAATCCTTAAGCCAGGGCCTGACGTTGTCTTCCTTTTGTTTGGAGATATTAATCTTCAGTTCCTTTAACCAGACTTTAATTTCTGGAGACGCAATCAAGCAGAAAACGACATTGTTTATATTCTATGGAGGTGTTTACATTGGAAAGTAGACTGTGAACTTTCTGAGATAACCATCCTTCGGCATTCTTTATGATTTCTCAAGAATATCCAATATTACAACTCACTGGAAGAAGCAGTCTGCAACGGGTTTGAAACAGGAAAAAAATATTCTGAGAAAAGGTAGCTCTGTCTCCCCGCCTGCCACATTATAATGACAGGATGTCACAAATGATACAGACAGCCTCATTTGAAAGTCCATACACAATTTATAAGCTCATATGTTCAGTATTATCAGATAATTTTGTCAACAAATTTCACATGTGATAATGTTGTTAAAGATTTCTGGAAAATAATAGTAAAATTACAACTAAAATAATATATAATACATACATTTTAGTTTTATTTCCATGAACCTTCATGGGGTCTTTCAAGTTGATTCCTAACAAAAATGGCTTTCAGTAATTTTATTTTATTGAAAAAAAAAAAAATTGTTATTGCATTTTAAATCACAAAAATACAAAAAGATAAAGATGCAGATCACATAGACCAAAACCAGTTTTGAAATGCTAAATGTCGATACAAAGTATAGTGGCGAGCGGGGGGAGGGGGAAAATCATGAATGACACCACTGCAGGAGAATTTAGTTACATGCAGGACATTATACAATAATGAGCATTGTAGACAGATGTACATAAATCACATGGCGGTGACAAATTATCTGCAAGAATACACTAGGGCGTTAAACAGAAAATAATGACAACAATAATGCTTTAACCATCTTGCACTTCTCCAGAAGTTTGCTGGGCCAGGTGATATTGGGCAAATAGACCCCAAAAGCTTTTCGGGCGGTTACAAGGCGGGAGCATTTCATTATATACATCTGATTGGGTGTTACAATAGATCATATCCCGGCATAATAGCATGACAAAAAGGGTACAATATATTGGCATGATTGGCATATTGGGGGTCGGGGTTGGTGGGAGGGGGTTAAATGGCAGTGTTACAAGAAGCACACTTGACGACAATAGAAAGCAAAGCCCTTTTGAGGCGATGAAGAGAGCAGGTGTGTTTCACGCGTATTCCACAGGGGTGTTTGATGTGGGTCTGTCGGTGGGGGAGGAGGGCTTTCAGATTACTTGATTGTGGACCCAGAGGGGAGATATCTAGTACTGTGCCGCAGGCTGGAGGGGAAGGATTTAGCACTCCTAAGGTTAACTGGTACATGACCCCATGCTACTATTGTCGTAAGCTGCATTCACATTATGTTGGAGGAGCCGTGTTAAGTCTACTCTATATATTCTTACTTACGGGATATGGGTAAAAGGGCCGACTCACTCTGGTCCCAGGGCCAGCTTCCGCATTGGTTGCTCCCTGTGCAACAATGTTTGTTGGCGCCCCCCCCCCTTGACCACCCGCCACAGGTTCCCTCGCTACCACCATTTAACAGTGCCCCTCAAGCCTCAATAGCCACTTTAGTTTTATATCGCCACGCATACCAGTTTATGTTGTCAGAACAATTTACATCACACACACATTGCACAGAGACAATCATACGTGTGTAAATCAGTGTATAGGAAACGTTTCATAAGACAGAGGCTTACAAAGTGTAGGAGTCACATGTCATCCATTCTGGTAGGCATTATAGCTTAAGAGTACTTGGTGTGAAAAAGCAAAAATTCCGCATTTAAAATGTAACACCATTGTTAGGGGTTTTCTTTAATAATAAGAATGGATTTCTACCTAACTGAACCCTTTTTGCAATATTAGGATAAGGAAAACCTGGGCATAAAAACACATTGCTCTAATATATTCCTTGCAGTTTTCTTGTGGCTCTTTGATGACAGTTAATAGCTCACTGCTCTATATTAGGATTTTGACTTATAAACTGCAAGTAACAAAAGGATCTCTCTGACAAAAGCGTTAACCCATTGACCTATTTATATTATATGCACTTTGTGATCTGAATGGGATAGGTTCTTTGCAGCTGCGCTCTGCGCTATGATGAGTCAAAATTTCTTAGACAAAGCTCCAGTCTCTCTCCAGGAAGAACATTAATCACTGGAGTTAACTTGACGTTTTTATTGATGCCTGAAAATTGCTGGGACAATGAACGCGCCATCCGGTGCTTTTAAAACAATAAACATGGCGCCCCCAACCCAAGTCAGCACCCGGTGCGATGGCACTGATGGCACCGCCCTAGAACCGGCCCTGAGTGGTCCATCGACTCATGCACCAACACTGGTCTCATCGAAGTGTCCTAGATGCTCCTGTCCAGATGCTGCATTCTGTCACATGGCGTGGGAGTGCCCCAAACTAAGGATCTACACGTAAGGAGTGGCAGAGACAATATGTGCCACGACCGATAGAGATCTCCTCTGAACACCCAAGAGATACCTCTGGAGCTCATTTTCCAGACCCAAATCCAAGAAATTAACAACATGCTTTATAGATAACCTGAAATAGGAAAACTAATAGGGCACCCGGAATTATGGATACCTGGGGTGGGGTGGGCTGATCTGTCATGATGAGCAGGGAGGGGGAGTGGTGGGCATGACTGTTTGGCCGGCCGTCTTGGGATGGCCAAACCGGCATGCGAACTTAGCATTTCTCCACCTGCCTGTTTGCACAGCCAGATGGAGAACAGTTCCAGGCTCCGAGGCACTGTCTGAGTGGAAACCAGGCAGCTCAGACCCATCACAGCACTGCTGTCATGCTGGTAATACTATTACCAGCATGACAGCAGCATCGTGATTGGCTTAAGGGAAGGGATGGCTGCTCAGCAAAAAGGAATGGCGCGTGGAAGGGATTCGAAGGGGGATGATTTCCTGCTTTGATCATGCCTAGAAGAAGCCGTCTTTCGTGAGTCACACATTTTAAGAACACTTGCGATGTGGACAAAACTCACCTACCTGCTTTAAAAACGATTCCACAAAAACATCGGTGCTTGTGCAACAGAAATCACCATTGATTTTAAAAGCATCTTTGGATTGCCAATATGTAATTAACAAATATGCACAATGCACTATGGGAGCAGTAGCACTGGTGAATGGAGTCACGTGATACACCTTTTAAATCACGCCCGAGCACACCTGGGCACTTGTGTTTCTGTCCGTGATCAAGGAAATTAGCTGAAACGTTGGGCAGGAGGGAACAGGCGCTTTCAAAAGACTCTTGAAATAAAGTGAATTCCATGGTATAGGGCCTCACATCGCCTGTTTTGCCAGTGTGATGTTTGTGGGCTGCTCCGTGCCCATGCAGTGAAGCCGCCCTGAAGGGCCTGGGACTCCAGAAACGGGGGAAAGCTTTTGCTTCTTTTTGATATATATATATATATATATCAAATTCAAGTTGCCTTTTTCGTGAGCTTGCACTCCCAGGATGGAAAACAGCCGACAATCCTTAAGCGCTTCTGGTCAAGACACCAACCTCCTTCTTATGGTGCCGACGCGTTTCGGGCTGTGCGCCCCTTCTTCATGGGCACTTTACACAACGAATGGCATCACGGAGACCACCAGAACATCCCCTCCATTTTAAACTCATGGCGCTCAGGTGAGTGATTCGCTCAGAATTATGGGACTGGTAGTCTTAATTTTATAACCCGAGTGGGTCGCATGCCTTCGTGTGTTATAAAGTTGAAAAGTTCATCAGGATTTAAAAACAGTGTCCTGCTCCGTTGCGCGAAGGCATATTGCAGCTCCAACCTGTTCCGCAATGCCACGTCAATGCGCGGCTGCAGCCCCACACGGTTTCTGGTGGTGGTGCACACTCGTGGCCCGGGCAGGGCCACTTAAACATCAAATTCAAGTTACCTTTTTCGTGAGCTTGCACTCCCAGGATGGAAAACAGCCGACAATCCTTAAGCGCTTCTGGTCAAGACACCAACCTCCTTCTTATGGTGCCGACGCGTTTCGGGCTGTGCGCCCTTCTTCATGGGCACTTTACACAACGAATGGCATCACGGAGACCACCAGAACATCCCCTCCATTTTGAACTCATGGCGCTCAGGTGAGTGATTCGCTCAGAATTATGGGACTGGTAGTCTTAATTTTATAACCCGAGTGGGTCGCATGCCTTCGTGTGTTATAAAGTTGAAAAGTTCATCAGGATTTAAAAACAGTGTCCTGCTCCGTTGCGCGAAGGCATATTGCAGCTCCAACCTGTTCCGCAATGCCACGTCAATGCGCGGCTGCAGCCCCACACGGTTTCTGGTGGTGGTGCACACTCGTGGCCCGGGCAGGGCCACTTAAACATCAAATTCAAGTTGCCTTTTTCGTGAGCTTGCACTCCCAGGATGGAAAACAGCCGACAATCCTTAACCGCTTCTGGTCAAGACACCAACCTCCTTCTTATGGTGCCGACGCGTTTCAGGCTGTGCGCCCTTCTTCATGGGTACTTTACACAACGAATGGCATCACGGAGACCACCAGAACATCCCCTCCATTTTAAACTCATGGCGCTCAGGTGAGTGATTCGCTCAGAATTATGGGACTGGTAGTCTTAATTTTATAACCCGAGTGGGTCGCATGCCTTCGTGTGTTATAAAGTTGAAAAGTTCATCAGGATTTAAAAACAGTGTCCTGCTCCGTTGCGCGAAGGCATATTGCAGCTCCAACCTGTTCCGCAATGCCACGTCAATGCGCGGCTGCAGCCCCACACGGTTTCTGGTGGTGGTGCACACTCGTGGCCCGGGCAGGGCCACTTAAACATCAAATTCAAGTTGCCTTTTTCGTGAGCTTGCACTCCCAGGATGGAAAACAGCCGACAATCCTTAAGCGCTTCTGGTCAAGACACCAACCTCCTTCTTATGGTGCCGACGCGTTTCGGGCTGTGCGCCCTTCTTCATGCGATCCACTCGGGTTATAAAATTAAGACTACCAGTCCCATAATTCTGAGCGAATCACTCACCTGAGCGCCATGAGTTTAAAATGGAGGGGATGTTCTGGTGGTCTCCGTGATGCCATTCGTTGTGTAAAGTGCCCATGAAGAAGGGCGCACAGCCCGAAACGCGTCGGCACCATAAGAAGGAGGTTGGTGTCTTGACCAGAAGCGCTTAAGGATTGTCGGCTGTTTTCCATCCTGGGAGTGCAAGCTCACGAAAAAGGCAACTTGAATTTGATGTTTAAGTGGCCCTGCCCGGGCCACGAGTGTGCACCACCACCAGAAACCGTGTGGGGCTGCAGCCGCGCATTGACGTGGCATTGCGGAACAGGTTGGAGCTGCAATATGCCTTCGCACAACGGAGCAGGACACTGTTTTTAAATCCTGATGAACTTTTCAACTTTATAACACACGAAGGCATGCGACCCACTCGGGTTATAAAATTAAGACTACCAGTCCCATAATTCTGAGCGAATCACTCACCTGAGCGCCATGAGTTTAAAATGGAGGGGATGTTCTGGTGGTCTCCGTGATGCCATTCGTTGTGTAAAGTGCCCATGAAGAAGGGCGCACAGCCCGAAACGCGTCGGCACCATAAGAAGGAGGTTGGTGTCTTGACCAGAAGCGCTTAAGGATTGTCGGCTGTTTTCCATCCTGGGAGTGCAAGCTCACGAAAAAGGCAACTTGAATTTGATGTTTAAGTGGCCCTGCCCGGGCCACGAGTGTGCACCACCACCAGAAACCGTGTGGGGCTGCAGCCGCGCATTGACGTGGCATTGCGGAACAGGTTGGAGCTGCAATATGCCTTCGCGCTACGGAGCAGGACACTGTTTTTAAATCCTGATGAACTTTTCAACTTTATAACACACGAAGGCATGCGACCCACTCGGGTTATAAAATTAAGACTACCAGTCCCATAATTCTGAGCGAATCACTCACCTGAGCGCCATGAGTTTAAAATGGAGGGGATGTTCTGGTGGTCTCCGTGATGCCATTCGTTGTGTAAAGTGCCCATGAAGAAGGGCGCACAGCCCGAAACGCGTCGGCACCATAAGAAGGAGGTTGGTGTCTTGACCAGAAGCGCTTAAGGATTGTCGGCTGTTTTCCATCCTGGGAGTGCAAGCTCACGAAAAAGGCAACTTGAATTTGATGTTTAAGTGGCCCTGCCTGGGCCACGAGTGTGCACCACCACCAGAAACCGTGTGGGGCTGCAGCCGCGCATTGACGTGGCATTGCGGAACAGGTTGGAGCTGCAATATGCCTTCGCGCAACGGAGCAGGACACTGTTTTTAAATCCTGATGAACTTTTCAACTTTATAACACACGAAGGCATGCGACCCACTCGGGTTATAAAATTAAGACTACCAGTCCCATAATTCTGAGCGAATCACTCACCTGAGCGCCATGAGTTTAAAATGGAGGGGATGTTCTGGTGGTCTCCGTGATGCCATTCGTTGTGTAAAGTGCCCATGAAGAAGGGCGCACAGCCCAAAACGCGTCGGCACCATAAGAAGGAGGTTGGTGTCTTGACCAGAAGCGCTTAAGGATTGTCGGCTGTTTTCCATCCTGGGAGTGCAAGCTCACAAAAAAGGCAACTTGAATTTGATGTTTAAGTGGCCCTGCCCGGGCCACGAGTGTGCACCACCACCAGAAACCGTGTGGGGCTGCAGCCGCGCATTGACGTGGCATTGCGGAACAGGTTGGAGCTGCAATATGCCTTCGCGCAACGGAGCAGGACACTGTTTTTAAATCCTGATGAACTTTTCAACTTTATAACACACGAAGGCATGCGACCCACTCGGGTTATAAAATTAAGACTACCAGTCCCATAATTCTGAGCGAATCACTCACCTGAGCGCCATGAGTTTAAAATGGAGGGGATGTTCTGGTGGTCTCCGTGATGCCATTCGTTGTGTAAAGTGCCCATGAAGAAGGGCGCACAGCCCGAAACGCGTCGGCACCATAAGAAGGAGGTTGGTGTCTTGACCAGAAGCGCTTAAGGATTGTCGGCTGTTTTCCATCCTGGGAGTGCAAGCTCACGAAAAAGGCAACTTGAATTTGATGTTTAAGTTGCCCTGCCCGGGCCACGAGTGTGCACCACCACCAGAAACCGTGTGGGGCTGCAGCCGCGCATTGACGTGGCATTGCGGAACAGGTTGGAGCTGCAATATGCCTTCGCGCTACAGAGCAGGACACTGTTTTTAAATCCTGATGAACTTTTCAACTTTATAACACACGAAGGCATGCGACCCACTCGGGTTATAAAATTAAGACTACCAGTCCCATAATTCTGAGCGAATCACTCACCTGAGCGCCATGAGTTTAAAATGGAGGGGATGTTCTGGTGGTCTCCGTGATGCCATTCGTTGTGTAAAGTGCCCATGAAGAAGGGCGCACAGCCCGAAACGCGTCGGCACCATAAGAAGGAGGTTGGTGTCTTGACCAGAAGCGCTTAAGGATTGTCGGCTGTTTTCCATCCTGGGAGTGCAAGCTCACGAAAAAGGCAACTTGAATTTTATATATATATATATATATATATATATATATATATATATATATATATATATATATATATATATATATTTATATATATATATATATATTCACTTAAAAAACCATAGGTTTCACACATGTTATAGTTAGGTGGACATTTCACTCGTAAAAAAACAATGAAATTCCCCCGTTATAGTTAGTTCAGATAACTATAACTCGCGCGCCCGCAATCCACTGCTCATGACGTCACATATTACATCACTCATGACATGGTCAGTGGCATCACTCATGACATCACTGATGACATCATCCTTTTGATAGAGTGGCGGTCGCGCGAGTTATAGTTATCTGAACTAACTATAACGGGGGAATTTCATTGGTTTTTTTTTTGTAAAAGATGTCTTTATTGATAAGAAAACACAAAAAGAAACCATCGGCGACAGTCCCGCACAACTTCCCTCGCAGGGGGATGCATATGAGGAGGGGGGGCCAGGGAGCCAAGCAGCCGCCTGGTGTATCACCCTCGTTAAGCAATCAGCCCTATAGCTAGAAGGAGACCCAAACGCATCTGAGGTAGCAGGGAGAGTGTCAATGGTGGGGCCTCACTTCCTCCCAGTAACATGCCCCTGCAAAATCCCAGGCTATCGGGCAATGCCCAACAATCGGGAAAGATCTAGCTCTCCCCTCCTCTTCAGGCGCCTCTCCAAAAGTCAAACTCAAAAGAAAAGAGAACTCCCCCCAACCCGCAACCTCCCTGACCCTCCCAACCCCTCCCACCCTCCCCCCAGTGGTGGTAACTCTCAGTCGTACGCAGGGCATTCCCCAAGCGATAATCATACCTGGAACAGGTGAAGGGCTCGAATTGAGGGCGGACATACCGCTGCCGGCAGTCCCCTAGAGAGAAAGTGCACCAGAGGGCCCCAGCGGAAACTGAAATTCTTAAAGGACCCCAGGAAGACATCCGCCATCCGTTCCATGCTCAACAATTTCCACAACCTCGCATGCCACAAAGATATCGCCGGGGCTTCCTTCTTTTTCCAAGCTGCCGCCAGAGTGACCTTAGCCGCCCCCAAACACAACCAAAGGATCTTTTTGTCCGCACGCGTCTGGTGTTTGAGGAGGGGTTCCCGGAGACCTAGTAATACGTGAGCCACGGAGTCCGCGATCGGGTAACCCAAGATCTCTTTAATATAGGACAGTATCTCCTGCCAGTAGGGGCGAATGACCGGGCAATCCCACCAAATATGGCGAAAGTCCCCCAAGAGACCACATCCCCTCCAACACCTGTCCGAGGAGGTAGGGAAGATGCGGTGTATCTTGGCGGGAGAGAGATACCAGTCCATCATTGTCTTGAGGTGCGCCTCGCGCAGCTCCATCGAGTGATTGTGGCTGGTCAAATCGCGCCACAAGTGAGACCATTCTTCATCTGCAACGGCCCTCCCCAGGATGTCCTCCCAGAAGCCCATATAGCGCGGCCTCGGAGAGAGAGCGGTGGCCAAGAGATGGCCATAGATAAAGGAGATGGCTCCGCGCATCGTCGAGGTGCGCGAGAAGAAAGCCTCAAAGGGGGTGGGCGGTCTAGTTGCCGCCTCTCGCACCGACGGAGACAAAGCCCAGTGCAGCAGTTGGGTGTGGCGGAACTGCTCTGTCTGAGGAACCCCATAATCCCGTCCACAATTGGCAAAGGTGAGCGAGGCAGAGCCATGAAACAAATGCGTAAGGGCGAGACAGCCCCCGCTTCTCCAAGCGTCAAATGGACCCTCTTGCATAGCAGGGGGGAAGGCCGGATTGAAATGTATGGGAGTAAAAGGCGACGGGAACGTAGTCCAGCGCTCATCCCCGGAAACCGAGTCCCAGACTTTAAGGGTGGTGCCGGTAGGGGTGCTGATGTACGCATTCTGGGGCCTGTCCCCCTTAGGCTTCTATACCAGATCCCATATCGTGCGTCCCGCCACACTTCTGCCCATGTGGAGCCAGTGTTTCTCCGAAAGCGGTTGGGTCCATTCCACCAAGACCCTCAACTGCGCAGCTTTATAGTAGAGAAGCAAGTCCGGGAGGCCCACCCCTCCCTCTAATCGAGGGCGTCGGAGAGTGGCAAAAGAAAATCTAGCTCGCCCCCCCTGCCATATGAACCGGAGCATTAGAGTCTTAACGCGGCGAAAGAAATCAGTGTCCAAGACAATGGGGAGCGCCTGGAACAGATATAAAAGCTTCGGCAAGAGCGTCATTTTAATCGCGTGTATCCTACCTAGCCAGGAGATAAACAACAGTTTCCACCGGTTCAAGTCAGCCCGTATCGCATCCATGAGAGGAGGGAAATTGGCCGAATACAGTTTCCCCACTGTGGGGGTCAAGCGCACCCCCAAGTATAGTAATGAGGAATGAGTCCAAGGAAGAGGCGAGAGCGGCCGAAGGCGGTCCACCTCCATCGGCGAGAGTGTAAGATTAAGGATATAGGATTTGTCGTAGTTCACCTTAAAACCCGCCACTGCTTCAAAACGTGCCAGGGTCATCTGGACGTGGGGGAGGGAGTGCACAGGGTATGCCAGCGAGAGCAAGACGTCGTCCGCGAACAAGGAGATCTTGTGCTGTTCGCCCGTAAAGGGTAACCCCCGGATATCCGGGTGCTCCAGTATCACTAGCGCCAGTGGTTCAATACTCAGAGCGAACAGCAAGGGAGAGAGCGGACACCCCTGCCTCGTACCCCGCAAGTGTGGGAAGAAGGACGAAAAGCAGCCATTGACCGCGACACGGGAACGGGGCCCGCTATAATTGGCCCGAAGCATGGTGAGGAATCTATCAGAGAACCCAAACGCTTCCAAGGTACGGAAGAGAAACTGCCAGTCCACCCGGTCAAACGCCTTCTCGGCATCCAGGCCAAGCAAAACTGCTGGAATGTTAAAGCGGTTGGCCTTCTCGATGAGGTGAATCACCCTCCTGGTGTTATCATGGGTTTGTCGTCCTTTAATAAACCCCGATTGATCCGGGTGGATTAGCACCGGCATCAGGTCTTGCAGGCGGGACGCTAGGATGGAAGAATAGAGTTTGGTGTCGACATTGAGCAGGGCGATCGGCCTATACGATGAACAGAGAGCAGGGTCCTTACCGGGCTTCGGGATGACGGAGATGACGGCTTCCGCCATAGAGGCCGAGGTAACCCCCGACTCAGCCATCGCATTGAACAGTTGGACCAAGAAATCACTGATATCGGCGGCAAAGGTCTGATAAAAGAGGGTCGTGAAGCCGTCTGCACCCGGCACCTTATGAGGCTTCAGGGACTTGATGGCACTCAGCACCTCCTCTCTCGTGATGGGAGCAGAGAGCAGCTCATTCCAGGCCGCAGAAACCTGTGGGAGCGGGAGAGTACGCAGGTAGTCCCTCTGGGCAGAGGGGTCAAGGGAGTCCCCCGCGTATAACGTCGCATAAAACTCGCCGAAGCATGCCGCCTTGTCCGCATCGTGGTGCCGCAGCGCGCCTGCCGCGTCCCGAATGCCTCCGATGTATTCCCGCTCCCGCTTACGGCGCAGTTGGCGGGCCAAGTGTTTCCCCACCTTGTTCCCCTGAGCATAAGAGAGATGACGGAGCTTCAGGAGGGTAAACTCCGACCTATTATTGTAATGCGCCCGTAGCTTGCCCCGGAGAGCAGTAAGCGGTCGCAACGTGTGTTTGGAAGGTTGGTCTTTATGCGCACGCTCCAGCACCGCAAGTTCCGCCTCTAACGCCTCTCGTTCCGTTCTCCTCAATCGATTAAGTGCCGCGTTAATAGCTAAGCAACTACCCCTCACGGAGGCCTTAAAGGCATCCCAGGTAGTAAAAACAGATGTGTCTTGAAATGGGTTAAGGTCGAAAAAGTCCCGAATCGCCACACGGGGCTCCTTGCAAGAGGAATCGTCCCTCACCAGGGAAGCCGGAAAGTACCATCTGCGCGGAACGTCCCCCACTGGCGCCCATTGGAGCCCCAGCGCAAACAAGCCATGGTCAGAAATGGAAAGAGGAAAAATCTTGGCCTCACTCACGGAACCCCGGAGGGACTGGTTGTACAAAATATGATCTAACCGGGAATACGATTGGTGGACATGAGAGAAGAAGGTGTAGTCCCGGGAGAGGGGGTGCAGGAAGCGCCACCCATCCAGCAACCCCAGCTCCTCGATCCGCCGGCGCGACTCATCAGAGAACACCCCAGTGTCGGCCCTCCGGCAGTGGGAGCAGTCCAAGTCCGGATCCCAAATGAGATTGAAGTCCCCCATTACGAAGAGCGCCCCCTCCACAAAATCCTCTACAGTTCGCAGTAAGTTCAAAAGGAATCTATTTTGCCCCGCATTGGGAGCATACAGCACAAGGAAGGAACAGGTCCTGCCGAGGAGCACCCCCTTAACAAGAAGCCATCTACCCTCCCTATCGCTCCGGACTCCCAAGGGCTGGAAATGGAGAGTCGAGCGGAACAGCAGCGCCACTCCCCTATGTTTCGAAACCGCCGAAGATCTATAGATAAGGGGGAACTGCTTATGTTTCAACCTGGACTCATCCCGGCGAGCCAGGTGGGTCTCCTGGAGACCCACCACATCCAGGTGATGATCCAGTACATATTTCCAAACTTTTTGGCGCTTCTGAGGCGAATTCAACCCCTTCACATTCCAAGTTCCTAGGGTAACAGGCATGCCGTAGATCTCTCAACTCTCAGCTCTCTCAGGTCAGCCACAGACAAAGCGCCGCCCCCGTCCCAGGGACCTAACCCGACTAGAAAGGCCCCGGCAGAAGTGGGCCCGCAGTGCTCCCCAGAACTGCAGTCCTCAGACCATCCCACGTTATCTCTCCGATGGTGGCCCGCAGCCCAGACCCAGCCAGAGCAGCGCCCCCAACGACGGCCCCTCCCTCCTCCCCCACCTCACCCAGGATCAGGGCCCCCGCCAAAGCAAGCGTAACTCCCTCTCTGCCAGTTAAGAGCGACCCCCGCCACCCCCTCGAGTTCCCCCCCTAGAGCCCCCACTAAGCGCAACTGCCAGAGCCTCCCTCGCCACAACTCCATGTTCCCACCACTGCCCCCCCCCCCACCCCCACCCATCCACCCCGACGCCCCCCCACCCCACCCCCAAAATTCCTTTCCCAAAAACTCATTAAAAAACCAAATGCAACAGGCAGAGGAGTCAACTGGACCCCCCCAAATAAAGTCAAAAAAACGAATGCTGCAACCAGGAGGGCTGGTGATGAGACCCTCGGAGAGCGGGGTCGCAGGCAATAGACAGTGTCCCAACCGCTCTCCGGTCCGGGGTATCTTCCCCAAAATGACATAGTTACCCACGGTACCTGAACAGGAGGGAGGCGTCCCCCCGACACCAAGCAGCCTTCTCTCTACCATCAAGCCGCCGATGAGCTGTCCCACGGCGATGACACCGTCACATCCACTACAGAGGCCACTGCTCCATCTCTTTCCTATTGACTGGACGCGGTATCCGGCCTTTTCTGTGTCCCCAGACGCCCAACTCTGTGCCAGGAGGAAGAGCGCCTTCTGCGCCGCGAAGGTGAGCGTCCCCCCCTCAGGGAGTCCGTGGCGTCGTCCAGCCCCAGGAGGTCCTTGGCAGCCTGCAGAGAGCGAATCTGGACCAGTCTCTTTTGCCACCTGAAGATGAGACGAAAGGGATGACCCCAGGAGTATGCCACATGTTGATCGCGCAAAAACGCCGTCACAGGACGAAAGGCACGTCTCTTCTGCAGCGTAGAAGCTGCCAGATCTTGGAAGAGTTGGGGATGGTGCTCTCTGAAGAGCAGGTTAGGAATACTCCGCGTCTTCCGAAGAATACTTTCCTTGAGCTGGAAATCATTGACGCAGACCAGAATGTCCGGCGGCGGAGCCCCCGAGCCCCTCGGTAGGCCCACTCTGTGGACCCTGTCCATCCTGACTTCGTGGAGATCGTCATCGCCCAGGATTTGCAAGAAAAGAGCCTCTACATACCCACGGAGATCCCCAGCTTCACCCCCCCAGGGCACCGCTCGGATACGGATGTTGTTCCGCCGAGACCGGTTTTCCAGGTCTTCCGCATGGGCCTGGAGATCCAAGTTCTGCTCCGTTAGTCGGAGCTCATCCTGTTGGAGCTGATGGACGTCACCCGCCAGACCTAGATCGTGCTCTTCCAGCGCTGCCACGCGCTCGCCAATGCCATCCACTTCTCGCCGCACTTCTCTGAGGTCCGAGGCAAGTTGGGAGCGGAGATTCAAGATGTCTTCCTTGATAGCGGAAAAAAGCTCCATCATGAAGGCCTTGGTGGCCGGCGCATCATCTGCTTTCTGCTGGGGGGAAGCGCTGGTACCCGGGGGTGTCGTTGGCAGCGCACCCCTCGCGGGGGCCCCATCTTGCCCGGTTTTTCCTTGCGGGGCTTCGTCGACATCGCGGGCAGCACCACGAGTGACCGGGGCTCCAGACCGCAGGGAGACCCCACACTCTCGCCCCGGCCGGCAGACTCTCCAATACCTCTCCCGGGCCAGCACTAGCGGAGAGTCCCGAGTCCCAGGTTCCCCACTTCGTCCCACCCCGGGGCCACCGCTTCTCAGCGCTCCGGGGTCCGATCCACCGCCAGCTCGCCACTGAGAGCACACTCCAGCGCTCTCGGGGTCCGGGCCCGGGCCAGGCCGCACCCACCAAGGGCCCTCATCAGGCAGCAGTAGCCAGAGGGGGCGCAGGGGACACCAGGGCCAGCTTTCAGTTCTCCAGTCCACGTCGTCACTTACTGACCCCCGGCCTCGCAGTCACAGGTGGGAAGGCGGCCGGCCACCCCCGGTTCACCGTAGCACAGGCGGCAGCTCACCCCGTTCCAGTAGGCACCAGCAGCAGCATCAGGTATGCGGCCCCCGCGGCGGCCCACCAGCCGAAAGAGGGGCAGGGGAAGGAACTCACCAGCGGGATCCCGAGAGCAGCTCGGCAGCAGGCCTCACTCCGGGAAGGCTGTTCAGGGCCGGGCGCTTCACAAGGGGGGCGGCCCCCGGCTCCACAGGGCCCCCACCAACACACCGCTGTGGATGGAGCCCCCACGGGGCCTGGGAAGTCCAGGGCCGGGGCCACCCCACATGCCAGTCAATCACAGGCCCAGAGGCCCCCCAGCACCAGCGGACCAGCGTCTCTCCTCGGGCCTCGGCCGCAGTCTCCCTCCGCACCTCCGTAGCGGTCCTCGTAGGCGAGGCCCACACGCCGCTCTGTCACCGCCAGCCGCAGGCGCGCTCTCCCCACCTCGGCAGCACCGCGGCAGAGTCAGCCGGGCCCTCCTCATCCGCCGGGTCCCAGGTCTCGCTCCGCCGATCCGGTGGTCAGGCGCGGCGTTCAGCATCTTAGCGGCAGCGCGGCAAAGGGCACCGCCTCCAGCCGCGTCGCCACGCAAGGCTCCCGGCTGTGGCCGCCGCTCTCGCCCCAGGCCCCAAAGCCGTCAGAGGCCCCTGTTCTTGCCCCTCGGGCACAAAGATCGCCAGACTTCCTCCCGGGCCACTAGGGGACCAACGCCAACTCAGGGTGTCAAGCGGGAAGGGCGAGGGAAGGCGCTAAACAACGCTAAGCAGGTACGGCGGCGGAGGGACTGAAGACACGTCTTACTCCGTTGCCATCTTGGACACGCCCCTCTTCATTGTTTTTTTACGAGTGAAATGTCCACCTAACTATAACGTGTGAAACATACGGTTTTTAAGTGAATTTGCAATGTTTTTTACATGCTAATTCCTAACTATAACGTGTGTGAAACCTATGGTTTTTTCAGTGAATTTGTACGGTTTTTTAAATGTTAAGTTATGTATTTATTATTATATTTTTTATATATTTATTTTACAATAAACTACGTATTAAAATTTTTTGTTATTTTTTTTATGGTTTTTCACCGTGCGCGCACGGTGCGTGCACCCCGCGATTTAAAAAAAAAAAATTTAATGTTTTTTTCTGCCTTCGTGGTCCTTCAGGGACCCCCTGACAAAGGCTAGGAGGTCAGAAACTCTCTGCCCTGCCCCCTTTTCACGTTCGCCACCTTCCTTTTTCACTCTCGCACTCAAAACAACCAAAATGGCGGCCGACACTTCCTGATTTCGACCGATTCGAACGTTGACTGACATGTAACCACCAATCAGAATTACGCTCGCGCACGTTAGGGTGCGCGCACGGTGCGCGCACGGTGCGCGGCTATAGATATTTATGTATTTTAACTGCAATTTTCTCAGGAACTACTGAACAGATTGACTCCATATATGCAAAAGGCACATCCCTGACCTGAGGACTACCTCTTTGCCAAATTTCAAGTAATTCTGTTCAGCCGTTCGGGCTGTACCTTCGACTAAAGGTCCTATGGGAAAATGCATGGGGAAAATGCGTTTTGAGACCCCCCTTTTTTCTCAGCCCCCGCTTGACGAATCCCCCCGAGACTTTCAGGGTAAGAGCTGAGCGGAGCGCCCCATTAGTTTTGAAAATTTCGCGAGGATTCGTCAACCGGCGCCAAAGTTATTAAAAATAGAATTTTGAGATTTCCCATGGAAACACGGTCCTAACTATAACTATCTACTGGCGACCGCCAGTAGATAATATATATACTTAACATGTAGATTAGATAGATCACCGCTTAGTTTTCACATAGGTTATTTGATTAGATGCTTATGGGTCTGTGTTTTATTTATCTATCACAATATGTTAATGTTATCATACCTATTTAATCTACAATTGCTTCACTATTGAAATATTGAGGAAAATATAACATTACATTAAAAAAAGTTATAAAAATGTACAAATAAATTAGCTTCAAGTACAGCAAGGCTTAAAAGTCTAAGTTTATACAATATAACTTTAAATCTTGATATATTATCTTTCTTATACATGTATCCCCTTTCTATGTAGTTATGCATCTATATATTTATTACTTTACTCCTAGTGTAGAAGAAAAAAAAACGTTGACTTTCTCCAATGCACTACTCTGTCCCACCCTATAGCTTTCTACTCCACTCTCTGATTCATCCCAAACCTCATTCTACTACTATGTTCTCCAAAATAACCCTTTCTATATTCTTCCCTCATGTATCTCTCCTTTGACTCATCTCAAACCTCATTTTTCTTTAATGATCTCCCTAATCCCGCTTTTAGAGACTCTTCCTTCGTCCATCTCTCCTTTTACTCATCCCAAACTTAATCTTACTACTATGATCTCCCACAAAGCACTTTCTAGACTTTTCCCTCTTCTATCCCTTTATTATCCTATTTAATCCACCTAACAGACTTGCATGTCCACAGTTTAAATTAACTCATACTAATCCAGCACTAATCCTTTTTGGATTCTGGAGTAGTGTTAGAAATGGGATTTCTGGTTGGCCAGGGCTTGCGCCTAAGCCAGGCAGAAACCTCCACTCTAGTCAGGGCAAGGGAGTTATACGCTGAAGATAACCCCTGCTCATCCCCTTGGTAGCTTGGCACGAGCAGTCAGGCTTATCCCAGAGGCAATGTGTAAAGCGTTTGCGCAACACACACACACACACAGTAGCAACACACTAGGCACACCACAAAAGGAACTCCACACAAGGTTATATAAAAAGTAGCCTTTGTATTATCAGAAACACATTAGAATCATAATCACACAATATACACTGTGCCAACTGGCACTAGGCAATATTTACAGGGGATTATATACGCCTGGAAGGGCCAATCGGGCCACTGTCAGAACCTTTGAGAAAGCATTAGTAATACGTGGTAAATAACGTACAACCAGTAACTCCTGGCAGAATAATAACCTTAGCAGTATATCACATTAGCATTAGGCTAAAGGCCACATTATGCATAAACATCCTAAGCATAACATTGGCATAAAACACTGTATGCAATAATCATATTAGGCAATGAATCACCAGCATACACATTATTCTAAACCACAGCAGGACATTTGGCCTAAAAACTGAAATTACCCCAGGCCGACTGGCCTTTCACTGGGGCTCAAAATGCCCTATGTCCATAAAGTCAGGGTGTAAGGTAGAGCTTTTCAAGCGGCCCTGGGGCTGCAAGAGCAGCAAAAGCCAAGTGTGCAAGGCGCTGGGGGTGGGGGCTGTATCTCACCCCAGCCTGGTATCAAAAACAATATGCCCGTCATTGCAGCTGCCCGCAACTGAGGTGCAGCTGTGAAGATCAATGAAGGCACTGGCCACAACTGCCTCTCAGTCCAACTCCGGGACTTCTACAACAATGCCCCCAAAAAGGAGATCAGCGCCGACACCTCAGGGCCCCAGGGAGCATCCACGCGGCTCCAGGGCAACGACAATGTGCCTTGGGGGAGCCCTACTCACCGGGACTCTGCGCACAAAGAAAGCCTACTCTTTCGCGGTGCAGCTAGGACAAGGAAACAAGCACGGGCCCAAGCACGATGCCCAATGGGAGCCCCACTCAGCGGGACTCTCCTTGGACTGCTCTGGGCTCCTTCTGACACGCAGGACTCCAGTCGTCCCTCAATGCGGGGTAGGCTCCCATCTACCACTTGGCTTCTGCTCACCGGGGCAGGCTTGGAGGCTCCGTCTCCGCTCCGGGCTCCCCCCGGCACACGGGGGCCCAGCCTCCTTCCCCAGCACACCCGCCATCCTCTTTCCTGCCGGCTGTCCATTCCCGCAACCAGGCACAGCCGCCTAGCCTCCGGTTCGGCGAAGTGCAGGGTGGGCTCCCGCCTCAAATATACACACCCATGCGGGGTGGGCACCCACTTCTTCAAGAAGGTATAAAAGCGGGGTGGGCTCCCGCTAAACAAATGGCAAAATGCGGGGTGGGCTCCCGCTGCTTCTGGGGAACTTGGGGGAATCCCTACGCCAGGGTTCCCTCCAGCAAACTTCACAGCAGCACGCTGCCAGGCACCAGCGCTCCCCTTGGCTAGTAATTTAAAAGATGGCGCTCACGAGGCGCTAAGAGCCACAGCTCCAGCAAGCACAAGGCTGAGCCCAGGCAGGCCAGCTCACAGGGTCCTCCAGCAGGGAGGCAGTCCCACGTGGTGTTTCCTCCTGGGGCCCAGCAGCAGCTGTCTTCTGGAAGCACAAAAGCACAACATTTTCATGGGGTCACAGCCCCAATATTTATACCCATATTCTCTTTGTCTGCCCTGGCACAGGGCTTGGGGGAACCAACCTAAACTGGTTCTGGGGGATTTTTGAATACTTTGTTGACAAGGCTCCTCTTCCCCTATGTCAGGTTGGGGCTTGCCATCAGACACACCAGAGGGGGGCGGAGCCAACATTCACATAGGCAGGCACAGCCCTATTCAGGGTCAGGGGACTATTCCTCCCACTGCCCCAAATGCAGATGCCCTATTCAGCCCAGCGCTGACTCACCCTGCCCCTCCTGGAGCCACACACCTCACCAGCCCCTGCCACTCCAAAACCAGGCATGTAATACACATCAGGCAGGTAGACACATAGCACACAGAAATGCCAACTTCTAAAAGTGCCATTTCTAAAATAGTTATAATAAATCTGCGCACACCATTGCGCAACATTTATTATCACTATTACAAATATACCAAACATGACCACGCTGCTCCTCCATAACAGCAATTACCACTGAAACACTTATCATGGAATCCCCAATGCATTCCAATGGGAGGGCAGGCTCACAGTAGTGAGAAACCCAAAATGGCGGTTTGTCTATACCAGGACATGTCCCACACTTAAGGTACATGTCCTACATTTTACCTACATTGCACCTTGCCCATAGGGCTAGCTAGGGCCTACCTTAGGAGTGACTGGCATGCAGTAAAAGGGGGGTCACAGACATGGCACACACTTTAGGTGCCACGTCACAGCGGCAGTAACAGTGTGCGCACAGGCCCTGCAATGGCAGAGGCCTGGGAGAGGTTTGAAAGGCTACTTTGGTGGGTGGCGCAATCAGCGCTGCAAGCCCATCAGTAGCATTTAATTTACCAGCCCCGGGTATATAAGATACCACTTTACAAGGGACTGACAGGTAAATTAAAATAGGCCAAACAGATGTAGACCAATCTTACCATATTTATCACAGAGAGCACACGCACTTTACACTGAACAGCAGTGCTAAAGTGCCCAGAGTCCTAAAACCACCAACACCATGTCAGAAAAAAGGCTAGGAGGAAAGCAAAAAAGTTCAGGGATGACCCTGCAAAAAGGGCCAAGTCCAACAAGTAGCGAGCTACTCGCCGACAAGTGCTTCGATGCCTCATCAGGGGTAGTAAGCGCTATGTTAATACAATTGCAATTATAATTACAAAGTGTACTGTTATACCCGATATTAACTATGTAAATCAACCACTTGGGAAGTATCTGGATCATCTTTTACAACAGATGGTGAAGTCTATGCCTTCACATGTAAAAGATACGAGGACTTTGAAAGAAAACAACAATAATGTGAAGTATCTAGTCAACAGCAATATATCCTACATACAATCTTATCTACCTCCACAGTGTAGAGCCTGGCGTCTGAGGGATTATGGAATAAAACGCTTATGTACAAACTAAAATGTTTAAAATAGAATAAGACCTGTTTTTTCAATGGAAATGATGTGTTAAAAATAATTATCTGTGGAAATTCTGCAACTTACTTCTGAGTTTATTCCCTCAACTACAAAATAAAAGACTAGTAAGGCCAGCAGTGGACTGCATGGCCTACATAACCCCATACAGGGATGAAGTACTGGATTCTGGATCAGGAAGCAGCTATGTCTCCTGTCTGGGGGGCAGTAAATGCCCAGGCATCATGCCTGCCTTTCCAACATGCTTTTTGTAGTGAGTGGTGATTTCACAGACTGGATCAAGAATGTGCTGTATGTGGCATCTCTGTCTTTACTGCCACCTTCATGATGCTTCCCACTTTGCTGTTTGAAGAAGGCCAATTATGCACGAATCAAAACATCATCCTCCCTCCCCCAAGAGTGCTCACCTTTCCCAGTTCCATATGGGAGTAGGCCATCTAGTCGAGGTTGATTTCTTTGTATTCTGAGATCTGTAATCCTGATGATCCCATTTTTAACCAGGACTTCAAGTTCCAGAATGCAAAGCAAATTCATGAACTGAAAGCTCTACTCACACAAGGACCTGAGAAACTCAAGAGCTCTGCTCCTGAAGAAACAGGTCTAGCGCAGAGGCACCTCTTGATACACTCTAAGCAGTTAACCTTCATTGGGCAAACATATAGATGCTGGACTTGATGGAAGCCCCACTTTTTAATTTGTGGCATAGAGGCACGCAAGCACCTCTGGAGGCAATGTGTTGGCATGAATATAGAAAAATAGCCGTCTGCAGGAAATGACTGATCTATAACTTATTATTGCTTCACTGAAAGAGTGCACTGAATTTCCAGTTGTAGTAAGCAAGAAAGATCCATCCAGCACCACACAAACTCTTCATCAGACATAACGGGTTGAAGCCACTTGGGTCTACTTCTTCGTGCAAATTCTTTTAATTGATTAGGATCCACTGCTTTCCTACAAACACGACAGAATATGCAGTATTTCCCATCAACATATGCCTTCTCTTTTCAGCACCAGGATCGGAAGTGGCATTAAGAGCGACACAGTGCGGGGCAGGTTGAATCTTGGAAGCTCTTCTGTCCCTCTCAATCACCCATCCAGCACCCTTGTGTTGAGTCTGTGTCACCATTCACTTCATCATGGTTCTCTGCCCCAGTCATTTTTGTCCCCCATCTGTGCCCCATATGGTACTTTCGGACAGTTACTTGATTATCCATTAAAATATCACAATGCAGGGGACCCGTTTTGTTTGCATATTGTTTTGAGTAATATTTTTCTATTGTGAAAAAGCTTGCACGGTCAAGATGTTCCATAAATCACTATTTGGATGGGTATTAGAACTGGCATCCTTGGTGTGATTTCCCTTGACTTTTTGCCTTCAGACCTCCTGTTATTGCTGACTTGTTTTTTCTGGCCTTAGGACTCTGCACACTTTACCACTGCTAACCAGTGCTATAGTACTTGTGCTTGTTTCC
Organism: Triturus cristatus; assembly: GCF_964204655.1. Classification (NCBI taxonomy): domain Eukaryota; kingdom Metazoa; phylum Chordata; class Amphibia; order Caudata; family Salamandridae; genus Triturus; species Triturus cristatus. The sequence goes on from NC_140592.1 coordinate 1,053,532,395, forward strand.
CTAAAACATGGTAACATTGGCTTATCCCCAATTTGCATATTTAATTTACTTGTAAGTCCCTAGTAAAGTGTACTACATGTGCCCAGGGCCTGTAAAATTAAATGCTACCAGTGTGCCTACAGCACTGATTGCGCCACCCACTTTAGTAGCCCTCTAAGTATGTCTCAGGCCTGCAATTGCAGAGCCTGCGTTTGCAGTTTTAACCTGCCATGTCGACATGGCAAACTATGCCAGGTCCAAACCTTTCTTTTTAGTACATACAGGTCACACCTAAGTTAAACCCTAGGCATCCCAATGGCAGGGTGCCATGTATTTAAAAAGTTGGGCATGTATTTTTAAGTTTTACATGTCCTTATAGTGAAAAATTCCTAAATTTGTCTTTCACTACTGCAAGGCCTATTTCTCCCATAGGATAACATTGGAGCTGCCTTATTACATTTTATACATGTAATTTCCAAATAGAAAGAGGTAACTGGCTCATGTTTGGTGTTTCTGGAATCCTAATTTAAAATCCTAACTTACGGTGAAGGCAGAAAGTTGGCACATTCTTGCCTCAGCCATTTGGTGCCTGCATCCTGTCTCTGGTCACATGACTGGGTGTAGCTGGCAGTTGGGATTGTGTATTCCTTCTAGACAGCCACACACAGTGGGAGCTTAAGTGTGAATGGATGTGTCATCACTGGCACGGTGGGAGGGAGGAGCTGGGCCCAGCCTCATATACACCTAAATAATCTGTGTTCTGTCACCACACAAAGGGCAGAATGCCCCCTGTAGTTTTCACGAGTCAGGTCAGGTAACGCAGGGCATCTGTGCACTTAAAAAGCATGCCTCTAGAAGCTTCTCCCGATTTCAAAGCCACAACTGTGTGTAAAAGAAGGTCCTCAGGCACCACCACTTCAATACACTTCTGAACCTGTGGATACTCAGGAAGAAGGACTGTTGTGCTGCTACAAGCACTGCAACTCTGCTGGATTGCACTCCGCTCGACTCTTGCTTTGCTTTTCTGACCTGCTGCCTGCTGCCCTCCTGCCTGGCTGAGAAGTACTGGACCTGTATCTCTTGAACCCAGAAACCAGAGTGACTCCAAGGACTAGTTGGCTGGTCTCCTGATCTGAAGACTCATAGACCTAACAGGCTTTTAATAACCTTGCATCTGCACCTGGACTCGCCCATCTGTAAGTCTACCTTGTCAAGTGGGGCCACCCCAGTCCTGGACCCTGGGAAGTGGGCTAAGGCGTACTGCCAGCCTGTGGATCCAGCTGAACTGACACATGTCCTCTGCTGCATGGTGCAACCCTGACAAGAACTGATGCATCCCCACTGCTGCATAGATTGGACCCAACGCAAAAGACTTGCATCATCTCCGCATTAACATTGACTTCGGAACTGCGACTGCGCAATGCATCCTTGCCGCTGGCCCCTCTCATCTCTCGTCGATGGCAGCCTCGACAACACTGAACTTCACATTGCAAGCCCCGTCAACGGGATTCTCGACATCACCACCACAGGACCTTGCTTCGCATCCTTGCCACATCTCGGAATTGGCGCATCAACTCAGCTGCGTGGCCCATCTTTGACTCAGATAAACACATCGCTCCGCAAAGTCGGATCAAAGGTACTTTTGTTCAGTGGGCCTAACTTGGTCCCTATAGCCGATCCATACTCCATCGCAGTCAGCTTGAACTTGTGACTTTGTCCCAGTCCGGCACAACCAGATAACCACAGTTGGCGCTTTATGCCTTTTGGCGCTATTATCTCTAAAACCTTTAAAATTAAATGTCTCATGCCATTTTGGTCTAGTTTTATTTATTTATAAATTTCTATTTTTCTAACCTGATGTGGGGTCTTCTTGTGTGGTGTTTTCACTGTTTTACCTTTTGAAGTGTTGCACAAATACTTTACACATTGCCTCTAAGTTAAGCCTGACTGTTCTTTGCCAAGCCACCAGGAGCTTGAACACAGATTAATTTGGGGTTTGTTTGTGCCTTACCCTGACTAGGACTGTGGTTGCTGCTTGACCAGAGCTCACACCCCAGTCAACCAGTAACCACATTTCTATCAAAGGGTAGCAAAATTAATATTTTTTGTTCCTGGGCTCCACTCTGTCCATGATATCCTGCGGCCACTATCACTTGTTCACACTCTTAAACCAAAAATTGTTCAGGTCTAGAGATCCACCCATTGTGAATTGAACATGTCTTCCTGCCTTTGACCATATATGCTGTCAATGGTACAGTTTGTACAATTTCAGTATAACCATGAGACTGCAAGCCCATGCTTCTACCTTGCCACCCCTGTGCCCCAGAGGTGGACCCAGGCAGGAGAGATCATTCGGTTAATGGACACTTCGGGCTAGTGTAAGCTGTGGCATTATCAGACTGCAGCCCCACTTATTGCCCTCGACCACACGTGTGGAAGCTGGATTGTGTCCTACGCGTGTACCCAGAACACATACAGTCACATATGTACCAGCAATCGGGAATACCTGTAATGGAAATATAAATAGGAGGAATTTAGGCACATATTATCAAGAAACCGCGATAAAATTATCGCTGCTTTACCGGCAGAAAACTGCCGCTAAAGCGTCGATAATGGGCTTGATAATATGCCACAGAGAATTCCAATAGAAGCCCATGTTGACACCAGAAGATGGCCTTCTATGGGAATTCTCAAGGGCATATTATCAAGCCCATTATCGCCGCTTTAGCGGCAGTTTTCTGCTGCTAAAGCGGTGATAATTTTAACGCCGTTTCTTGATAATATGCCCCTAAATTCTCCATTCACTTGAATTAGAACTACAGTTTTAGGCAGAAGAAAGCTAAAATATTTGTTTTAGCTTAGACAATCGGACGTCTCCAGCTTGCGTCGGGTGTGTTGACATGTGTTGTGCTGTCACATATACCAAGAATCCTCTACCACTGAAGTGCGAATCCAAACAGTAATTAAGTTTTATTGTGCTGAACTGGTTCCATGTTGTGCAGGATCGCAGTGATATAATTGGCAAAGCTGTTCTAAGAGGTGTGCAGACCGGCGATGTGTACAGGAGCATAGGGACAGTGGCTGAATCAGAGCTTCTCACACTTGTAGTTTACTTAGCAGTCTTATAAGGAGTCCTCAGCAGTCTCTCCACCCCTTTCACTTTGCTCTCCGAATGCTCTGGGGTTCATGGCAGTGTTCACAGCTTTGTCAGTCACTGCAGGCATTCATTCACTTCTCCACAAGAACTAGGGGCTAGGGGCAGTTTCCTGCCGCTAAAGCGGCGATAATGTTATCGCCGTTCCTTGATAATATGGCCCTTCTTTCTTGCTTCATGCACTGCCTCTGGCTTTATCTTAGCAAGCACCAGTTACACAATTCGATGTTTAGCAATGAAGGTCAAAATGATTACTTTAAAACATAATATATATATATATATATATATATATATATATATCAATAGCAGTGGCTGTGGGCGGCAGTGCTTTAGATTTCAGTCAGCAATAAATAAATTAATAAAATATCTCCGTGATCAGCAATATTTACAAATTCTAAAAGTGAATTTGAAAGCATATAATATTTGAGTGACATTTAGAAATATCTCAAATGAACGCATTGTACAGAAGCAAACACAAAGCATTGTGACAGTTGACAATACTAGTGTATACCTGCAATAACTGCGTACTATATGGTTTGTACATTTATGAGTGAGATAAGCTTTCAGGTCCACTACCCTCCCTCTACCTGTACTGTGTGTTCATGAAACGTTGTCCTTCCAGATAGGAAGAGTGTGCAGCTACTACATGAACTTGCGTTGTCAAGAATGCTTCCATTGTGATGCATGGACTGCATGCATTGTAATGCATGCGTCTGTTTCGGCAAAACAGAAGCACATTTATCTTTGTCATTCAAATGCTGCTTCACCATCTTGGAATCATATCTCCAGTGGCGGCCGCTGCCTACCTAAAGTGGTAGGGCGGCAGCGGTTGGAGAGGGCGGCGAGTTGAGAAGCGGGGGAGAGTAAAATATGAGTTAAAAAAAGAAAAAAGACGTACCTGCTGCTCCACTCCGCTCCCGTTGACCTTTGCCTCACGGCTCCTCTTGTCAGCCAGCTGGAAGCGGATGAGCCCTCAGGGCCATGCTCCACACCCAATCCAGATGCTGCTCTCACATGAGAGCAGCGCCAAGGTTTGGTCTGAGCGGCCTCGTTTTCTGCTCAGACGGTTCATTGGAGTCTGTGGCTCTTCTCCAACTGGCAGTGCTCGTTGGAAAAACATAAGGGAGCATATGTGTATTTGGACGGCCAAACACACATGCGCACTTATAAGTGCACACTACTCCTCCTCCCTGCCTTGTCCCGCCCTATACCTATTGTATTGCGGAGCTCAGGCAACATAAATAAAATGATAATAATATTGTGTTATCATCATTTTATTTATCGTCTGCTGGTACGGGATGTGGGGCGACGCTCCTCCGCCATTACTGAGGAGCCGCTCGTGCATTTCTCTCCATGGCTCGACACAGGCCATGCAAGGAGCCATTATCATTGCTTTTAGTTTTCTCTCGAGGAATGGCTGGGGTGTGCTGGCAGACGTGAGGTTTGCAGTGGCCAAGTTAAATGCATGGATGGATGGAGCTTGGGGCATCAGTGCTGGCTTCTTCAACCACAAGAAACCACACAGACGTTGGAATCTGTGTGTGCAGAGCAGAGGTGTTCAGTGACACAGTGGCCGCACACACCGGTCTGTGTAGCTTCTTTCTTCCCAGGAAGAGTGCTAAATGCAGTTTCATCTGACAGGGAAAGATTTAAATGTGCAGATACTCTTTATCCAGGAGAGCGGTTAATTTTGGTACCCGCGTTAATACATTTATCTCGTTGTTGTCCAGAGCAGGAAAACATCCAACCATGCAAGATATCTTTATTATAAGTATGGCAAAGCTGCAAATATGTGCTGGCACTGCCCCAGTTAAAATTATTATTTGCACTACTGGGAAATGCCAACTAAAATGTGGCATCCCCTCCTGAGTAGTGGTTGTACAATGCCATGTGGGCACCTTGGGAAATGAGGTCAGCACTCTCTGACCGGAAGAGTGTCACTCCTGTTAATGATCCCTGTAATTTGTCTCATTAAATAGCAGCTCTGCGTAGATGAGCTATGACTGTTCCACTAAAGTGTTGCAGTGCCCCCGAGAAGTGTTTGTAGAGTCCCAGTAGAAGTCCAGCTGCCTGGCTGACAGGTTGTGAACTGTTGCATAAGAGAGAGATGCTTGCAAAAACAACAATTGATGGACAGAATGCAGAACAATGTCATACATTCACCCCAGTACAGAGATCTGGGCCTAAATCCATCGTTTTTTTGCTCACCATGCCATTCCAGTTTGAACCCAGCCATATGCAAATCAGTCTTGACCCTGTGCCCCATGGGAACAGTCCAGCCCGAACTGCCAAGCCAGGTCCTCCCTGGACTGGAAACAAGCATCCTAGGACCGGTTTCGGGCTTTCAGCCCTCGTCAGCCAGGATAGCTTGATTCCAGTGGCATGGAGAGCAAGGGACTCACGTCTGAGCATACCCTTCCCACTCGGGGTGACAAATGCAAAAACAACAATTGATGGACAGAATGCAGAACAATGTCATACATTCACCCCAGTACAGAGATCTGGGCCTAAATCCATCGTTTTTTTGCTCACCATGCCATTCCAGTTTGAACCCAGCCATATGCAAATCAGTCTTGACCCTGTGCCCCATGGGAACAGTCCAGCCCGAACTGCCAAGCCAGGTCCTCCCTGGACTGGAAACAAGCATCCTAGGACCGGTTTCGGGCTTTCAGCCCTCGTCAGCCAGGATAGCTTGATTCCAGTGGCATGGAGAGCAAGGGACTCACGTCTGAGCATACCCTTCCCACTCGGGGTGACAAATGCAAAAACAACAATTGATGGACAGAATGCAGAACAATGTCATACATTCACCCCAGTACAGAGATCTGGGCCTAAATCCATCGTTTTTTTGCTCACCATGCCATTCCAGTTTGAACCCAGCCATATGCAAATCAGTCTTGACCCTGTGCCCCATGGGAACAGTCCAGCCCGAACTGCCAAGCCAGGTCCTCCCTGGACTGGAAACAAGCATCCTAGGACCGGTTTCGGGCTTTCAGCCCTCGTCAGCCAGGATAGCTTGATTCCAGTGGCATGGAGAGCAAGGGACTCACGTCTGAGCATACCCTTCCCACTCGGGGTGACAAATGCAAAAACAACAATTGATGGACAGAATGCAGAACAATGTCATACATTCACCCCAGTACAGAGATCTGGGCCTAAATCCATCGTTTTTTTGCTCACCATGCCATTCCAGTTTGAACCCAGCCATATGCAAATCAGTCTTGACCCTGTGCCCCATGGGAACAGTCCAGCCCGAACTGCCAAGCCAGGTCCTCCCTGGACTGGAAACAAGCATCCTAGGACCAGTTTCGGGCTTTCAGCCCTCGTCAGCCAGGATAGCTTGATTCCAGTGGCATGGAGAGCAAGGGACTCACGTCTGAGCATACCCTTCCCACTCGGGGTGACAAATGCAAAAACAACAATTGATGGACAGAATGCAGAACAATGTCATACATTCACCCCAGTACAGAGATCTGGGCCTAAATCCATCGTTTTTTTGCTCACCATGCCATTCCAGTCTGAACCCAGCCATATGCAAATCAGTCTTGACCCTGTGCCCCATGGGAACAGTCCAGCCCGAACTGCCAAGCCAGGTCCTCCCTGGACTGGAAACAAGCATCCTAGGACCGGTTTCGGGCTTTCAGCCCTCGTCAGCCAGGATAGCTTGATTCCAGTGGCATGGAGAGCAAGGGACTCACGTCTGAGCATACCCTTCCCACTCGGGGTGACAAATGCAAAAACAACAATTGATGGACAGAATGCAGAACAATGTCATACATTCACCCCAGTACAGAGATCTGGGCCTAAATCCATCGTTTTTTTGCTCACCATGCCATTCCAGTTTGAACCCAGCCATATGCAAATCAGTCTTGACCCTGTGCCCCATGGGAACAGTCCAGCCCGAACTGCCAAGCCAGGCTGGCTGAAGACGGCTGAAATGCCAGAAACCGGTCCTAGGATGCTTGTTTCCAGTCCAGGGAGGACCTGGCTTGGCAGTTCGGGCTGGACTGTTCCCATGAGGCACAGGGTCAAGACTGATTTGCATATGGCTGGGTTCAAACTGGAACGGCATGGTGAGCAAAAAAACGATGGATTTAGGCCCAGATCTCTGTACTGGGGTGAATGTATGACATTGTTCTGCATTCTGTCCATCAATTGTTGTTTTTGCATTTGTCACCCCGAGTGGGAAGGGTATGCCCAGACGTGGGTCCCTTGCTCTCCATGCCACTGGAAATCAAGCAAGCCTGGCTGAAGACGGCTGAAATGCCAGAAACCGGTCCTAGGATGCTTGTTTCCAGTCCAGGGAGGACCTGGCTTGGCAGTTCGGGCTGGACTGTTCCCATGAGGCACAGGGTCAAGACTGATTTGCATATGGCTGGGTTCAAACTGGAACGGCATGGTGAGCAAAAAAACGATGGATTTAGGCCCAGATCTCTGTACTGGGGTGAATGTATGACATTGTTCTGCATTCTGTCCATCAATTGTTGTTTTTGCATTTGTCACCCCGAGTGGGAAGGGTATGCCCAGACGTGGGTCCCTTGCTCTCCATGCCACTGGAAATCAAGCAAGCCTGGCTGAAGACGGCTGAAATGCCAGAAACCGGTCCTAGGATGCTTGTTTCCAGTCCAGGGAGGACCTGGCTTGGCAGTTCGGGCTGGACTGTTCCCATGAGGCACATGGTCAAGACTGATTTGCATATGGCTGGGTTCAAACTGGAACGGCATGGTGAGCAAAAAAACGATGGATTTAGGCCCAGATCTCTGTACTGGGGTGAATGTATGACATTGTTCTGCATTCTGTCCATTAATTGTTGTTTTTGCATTTGTCACCCCGAGTGGGAAGGGTATGCCCAGACGTGGGTCCCTTGCTCTCCATGCCACTGGAAATCAAGCAAGCCTGGCTGAAGACGGCTGAAATGCCAGAAACCGGTCCTAGGATGCTTGTTTCCAGTCCAGGGAGGACCTGGCTTGGCAGTTCGGGCTGGACTGTTCCCATGAGGCACAGGGTCAAGACTGATTTGCATATGGCTGGGTTCAAACTGGAACGGCATGGTGAGCAAAAAAACGATGGATTTAGGCCCAGATCTCTGTACTGGGGTGAATGTATGACATTGTTCTGCATTCTGTCCATCAATTGTTGTTTTTGCATTTGTCACCCCGAGTGGGAAGGGTATGCCCAGACGTGGGTCCCTTGCTCTCCATGCCACTGGAAATCAAGCAAGCCTGGCTGAAGACGGCTGAAATGCCAGAAACCGGTCCTAGGATGCTTGTTTCCAGTCCAGGGAGGACCTGGCTTGGCAGTTCGGGCTGGACTGTTCCCATGAGGCACAGGGTCAAGACTGATTTGCATATGGCTGGGTTCAAACTGGAACGGCATGGTGAGCAAAAAAACGATGGATTTAGGCCCAGATCTCTGTACTGGGGTGAATGTATGACATTGTTCTGCATTCTGTCCATCAATTGTTGTTTTTGCATTTGTCACCCCGAGTGGGAAGGGTATGCCCAGACGTGGGTCCCTTGCTCTCCATGCCACTGGAAATCAAGCAAGCCTGGCTGAAGACGGCTGAAATGCCAGAAACCGGTCCTAGGATGCTTGTTTCCAGTCCAGGGAGGACCTGGCTTGGCAGTTCGGGCTGGACTGTTCCCATGAGGCACAGGGTCAAGACTGATTTGCATATGGCTGGGTTCAAACTGGAACGGCATGGTGAGCAAAAAAACGATGGATTTAGGCCCAGATCTCTGTACTGGGGTGAATGTATGACATTGTTCTGCATTCTGTCCATCAATTGTTGTTTTTGCATAAGAGAGAGATGCTGGCACTTTCTCATTACAAGAATCTGAGTCCTGCTAAGGTGGTTATGTAGTGTCCATTTAAAATAAATAAGTGGTGATACAAGCTGCTGGGAAAATGCCAGTAAAATGAAATCCATCCTGCCGAGAAGAGTCAGAGCACATATTTTAACAATATTGTAGCTCTGCTGAAAATCCAGGTAATGTCCAAATGAAACAATGGCAGTCATACTGAGAAATAAAGGCTACATCAGGGCAATTGAGATTCTATTTATTGAGGCATAGGGTGCATACAGAGCTCTCCCCAAGGCACATTTTTCAGCCCACTGGCTTGCCATGATTGGCACCTGGGTCTTGCACACAAGGTAAACTTTTACTCTGCATACTTGTTTTCCCACCAGGCTATATTTCACAAAAGGACACTGCTGCTGGAAAGGATGAAGGGCTATACAAGTGTTAGGGCTTGATTATGAGTTTGGCGGTCCTGGAGTGGGCCATAATGCCAGCTCCCCGCTCGCTCCAGGACCGCAAAACTTGATTGCTGGCTGCCGGCCAGATTACGAGTAATCTCACGGTTTGGCGGGCGGTCCTTTGGCGTTCCCGCGGCAGTGCCTATTAAAAAGGCCAATGACCTCCGGGACATCACCGCCGGATCCATGATTCCCAGTGGTTGCAGCAGTCCTGTGGCGGTCCCACCGCCGTATTCGTAATAGGACAGGTGGCCCCCACCACGAGTTTTGCAGTCCAAGGGACCGCCAAACTCATAATTAATCCCTTAGTAAAAAGTGAGGAATCCCTGACATGCCGTTTGACTTCTCACAGCCTACCAGAGTGTGAATGGACCATCCTGTATGAAAACGTGAGGTTTTCGGATTGGCTATTGGTTCTGAAAGGGGCTTGGACATTGTGTCAGCCACCTACTTATTAGATATGGGAACAGTCACAAAGAGTGATCTATGGAGAGAGCATTATGTGTTCATGTCCTGCACAACATCATACTGGATATGAAAGTTAATATGGGCCCATTCAGTTATTGGGCTCTCATCTGACTGAAAACGTGATTTACTGTGTAATATAAGGAGAAGAGTTATTAAAAGACGTGCTTTTGTTCTCTGATTAAAAGGGCAGCAGCCTGCATTTGTGGTGCTGGTACAGCATTAGCTGCCCTGCCAGCCCCTGGTGGGACTCTTCCATTAAATCTGTGTGATGGCCCACCTTTGAAATGCTGTTACTTTGCCATGAGATGCTTTGCAACCGTGCTGAGAACTGACAGGGATGCTCTTTTAGAAGTATAAGAAACAGCCCTACTGAGAAATGCTGGTATTCCACTGCTGAGAATCACTAGTGTGTGTCCAATTAAAGGTAAAGATTGTGCTGAAAAGTCCTGGTACTGTCCCCCTGAAATGTTGACAGTTCACTGAGAAGTGCTGCCAATGGCCCTTCAAAACTTCATAACTTCTTCCACTGCTCATCAGCGCGCTTCATACCCACCCCTGAGGATGGTTCGAGAGACCACATCCATAAAATACTCGCCTACTCTAATGCAACTGGCAGCATGTAATATAAATGTAAAGTTGTGTATATAATGCTTCACTCCATTATGCTACTTGTAAGCACTCCAGATATTTTCAGATTTAGGAATGAAGGCACATGCAGGTAAAGTAATGTATGCAGGCTTAAACACCACGATCAGATAAGGACGTCAGGGTAAAACCCACACAATTAACCTAACCACTACACAGCACCGCTATTCCTTTCATGCAAACACTCTTACACAAATATACATGCGTATTCATGCTCTTTAACCACTCACATATGGCGGCTGTACATGAGCGCACCGTAGCAGCATCCATCTTTGAATGCATTTTCATAAAAGATAGAGAAAAAACATTCAAAGATAGCTGACGCGCCTGCACATGCATGGAAGGTGGCCATTTTTCAATAGTTTTCTTTTCACAAAAGAAAATGTATTCAAAGATGGCTGCAGCCTGCACCTGCATGTGCACACACAGTGACCGTCTGTACAAAACACACCAGCAAGGCAAAATCAGTGGGTCTTCAAAGACGTGAACTATTGGCTTTGCCAGTGCTTGTATTATTTTCTCGCTGTGGTCGCCAGTGAGGCGCGTTTTTGTAATCTCTTTTATTTGCCAGCCTTCTGTGTGTCTTTCAGAGTAATCTAATAACAGCCCTTTCAGAAGAAGCACGGATCATAAGACTGGAGAAACAGGTCACTGCAGTTTCAAAATTGTTTTCACCAGCTTTTTCTGAGGTCAGACTGACCAACTACACATAGAAAGATGTTCTCAGAAAAGGTGGCAATTTTCAGAATGTTATGAACTCACTGTAAGCCAATGTTTCATATCTGAGTTTGTATCGTTTTGACATAAAGACAGTGGGTGTTAGTTACCCTCGCATTGCTGTGCTTCTCTGCAGCAGCTTGTAGCACCGCACCAGAGGCCATATTTATGGCCAAGCCACGCAGGGCAGCGCTACAAGTCACCTTGCTGTGCTGCACTAGGAGACAGGGACAGGGCAGCTATGCGCTTTATTTAAGGCAATCTAGTGCCTTCCTGGCTTTTCCCATGGTGCCAGGGTGCCTGCGTTGTAAGGAGGATTGTGCAGGAGACAATCTCCTAAGGCCTTTTCCTTGTTCTATGTGTGATGTAGAATGCTACCAAAGCAAGCACAAAACTGCCAGCAGACATCACTCATCTTGGTAAAATTCTGTTTCCTGGACCACCAATGCATGAGCCTATGTGGCCCTTTAGGTGATACTGGAACAACCAATGGTGTTGTGCTTCTGCATCAGTCATTGTGCTGCAATCCTTGGTTCTCAAAGACCAGGGAGAAAGCTGAGTCTCTTGCCCACAGATCAAGAGCCAGCTCATGACCTCTTGGTACTTAAGGTCCTCGGGCACACTGCTGTCTGTAATTATAGGTTTCCAAGATGGGGGGTGTCCGTGGGGGGAATGTGGTCCTCACCTATCCTTGGCTCCTGTAAGTATGAGTGAAGAGGTTTGCTAGGCAGGGGTGTTCCTTAAAGAGGTGCAGTGTGGGGAAGAGTCATGTGATTTGATCTAACGTCTGTAAGTGATAAACATGTCATGGGTTATTCCCATGGGGTGCTCCGAATGGGAGGTTCTGTTCTTGTGGTCGTCCACCTAACCCATATCAGCTATGGCAGGGATTGTTTGCCATTTCTAGAGCCTTGTGCTGTGTGGGTGTGTTGTATGTGACCCTTTCATTTTTGTGTGAGTTGCTTGCAATAGGACTTGGCTCTGGTAGATCTGGAATCATCCTAACAATGTGTGCTTTGTAATTGTAATAAAATTGGCCTCTTCCGGTCCCATTTCTCTTGGGGTCTCGTCCCTTGTTCTTGCATCCTCAGCATTTCCAGACCTAGCGTTGCTCATTTCCAGAGTTTTCATGTGCAATGACTTCTATCCCAGTGTTATTCCATTCCCAACATTCTTTTACACAAATACTACAAGAAGATGCCCGTGCTGGTCCCCGTGGCCATATATTTCTCCTTGTTATTCCTCTATTGGGTAGGTGCACCATTCTGGCGCAACCCCAAGTTTACAAGTCTTTGTAAATCTGGGTTTTCATCAAAATGCAGGGGAACGCCCATGCTCCACCCATGTAAAGCCTACGGACGCAAAGTAACGCCAGGCAGGGTCATTACTTTGCATTGACTAACCCATGCAAAGCTGCACAAAGTAGCTTTGCGTGGCTTAGTAAATGTCAAAAATGATTTTGCATTCGGGCTGTGGCACAGAAGTGTGGTACCCTGATGCAAAATTATAGTAAATCTAGGATAAATTTGCCAAGAAGAATTACTTTCCTTTTAGCAGGCGAGGGAAGCGTTACATTTAGGGAGAGCATGTAGATTTGAGTGAGAATATGTGGCATTGTCAATAAATTGAGTACAGGCATGCAGTAGCATGATAAAATGGGTACGCGGGGTCAGCTATCAGGGCTCTGAGGTGGGGCTAGCAGGGTCAGCCAAGATGTGAAAGGGCAGGGCCTGAGGTGGAGGTGGTTATGAGGCTGGGAGGAGAGTGCCAGTATGACCAGTCTGGCCTTGGAAGTTCTCAAGCGCAGAATGTATACAATGTTCTAGTGAACTCTATTTACTTTCTGCAGCAGCCACTGGGAGCTGCCGCGACCCTCCACGTTCTGTAAAACATTTGCATTCATTAGCACTTCACACTCTTATAATTAAAGAAAAACTAAAAGAAGTACAAACAACTTGTTACCATTTTTCATGATTGTGACTACATGAAAAATGATATGCTCGCACACAATTTCCCTTTCTGTGCTTTCTACTAGTTCCTTGCAAGTGATCACAAATCCAAATGTATTTACAATAAGGAACCATTTAAGCAACTAGCATATTCAATGTTTGAATGCTGCCTCACAAAAAAGGTAATACAACCACGCTCTGATTTTTAAATCTACGGCCAAGTGTAGTTTCACTACTTTTTGTATTTCACACAATTTGTATTGGAATCCTCATGGAAAGCTGCACCTGGCATAGGTTTCCATGCGGATTTTTGGGGAAATCACATGACTTCGAGTTTTGTGTCCATTTCCACTATACAGAGGTCTCAGTGACAGAGAACGCTGCATAGAGGGACTGAATTCCCTTGTGCAAATGAACATTTTCTTTTTTCTTTTTCCTCCACGAGAGAAATACCTTCCCCTACACTCCCATCAAATTTCGCAGTGATCCATTTACCTTCCCACCCTGGAAAGTGATTTATGCCAACACTTGGGTGGAGTAAAAATATGTCTCTTTCCGGGCCAGGAAGGGGAATAACAGGAGAGTGTGGATCCTCTGAGAGAAGCCACACCTTGTAACGCCAACAGACACTCTCAATCCCACCATCCGAGCAAGTGCGATGTATGATTGAGGCAAGATGGCAGCATCCATAAAAGGTCTTACGTCTGCCAGGGACCCCTTTGTGAATCCCAGGCTGGAGTAAGTCAGATAAATTCACTCAATAATTTATGTTTACAACTGAATGTCCCTTTGTGAATAGACCAAATGAAACCATATCGATTACTATAGTTGGACATAACAGCTATTTGTTTTTAAATCTCTTTTTTGCCTCTCCCGATGATTTATCATTACATTTCTCATTAAGGTATACATTCAATGATGATAGTTTGGGGTATAAATAATTTAGGTTCCCAGTGATGTTCTGTGATTTGTGGCACTCTATCCTCCTCTTTAAACAAACCCATAATTGTTTATGTAACACAAAGAGAAATGAGAAACGTTCCCTTGGCGTTTCATGTCAACACTTTAATTAAAATATGGATGTGTTGTGTTATGCTGTGTAATTATGCAGTTATTAAGGAACTTAACCTTAATTATGTCAATTATTGTAATGTGATAAGGTTCAGATCATATAACATAATTTCCTGAGAAGACTCGTGGTTAGATGTCATGACATCACTTCCTGTGATGTCACTGATGTCAAAGGTTGGTTGTATGATGTCTCTTCTGCTACCCCTAGTATTTCAGTGAGTTGATGTCAATGTCTGTGCCCAAATATTTATCAAGCACCACTAAGAGCGAGTGGTGATCCAAAGAGATTGACATTGTACATTTATGATAAAGTGCGTGGTGTCATGTGACCGCGGTACACATTTAAGCAAATGTTGGACTAAGTGTCATGGCAGAAAAAGACCACTAGCTCTGTCTCATCTGGACTGTCATTTCCTCCCTGCTGCACATGCTCCCAAGCTATAGCGTTGTGATTTCAATATTATTGCCCCAGATTTATTTTTAAAATCCATTTTTGACATGAGTATTTGTACTCGTTTTTCCTGCTGCCTTGCTTTTATTGTGTAATTTATATTCACCATATTTCTGTGAAGCCAAGTTAAAAAAATAATACTGAGACCCCTCTCTTCTTTTCTACATAGTAGTGTCATGATGCCAAGTCCAACAAAAACATTGTACTTAGATGTGACTCAACACTTTGATTTCAAATTATTTTATAAAAAAAATAATTTAAAAAAAAAACAAGTACATTAGCATTTCTGTTACGAGGTTCTAGCCAAACATAGCTTGTGTTGCAGTAGTTACAGTAACTTGGGTATACATGTTTTTTTATGCATTTTACTTGTTAAGTGTTGAGTCACATCTACATCCCAGGAAGTCAATGTAGATGTGACTCAACACTTAAAAAGTAAAATGCATAAAATATTCACGCCGTTAGCTGAAATACAGCAGTTGTTGCTGTAACAGTGGAGAAAAATATACCTGACAAGATAGTTCCTATAGACACAGCAAAGTTCTCGCATTCGGCCAGAGTAGAGGATCAGAGAGTACAAGTCAGAAAACAAGGGGGCATATGTAAAACAAAATGTCGGAGCGCTGAGCTGCTTCAAATTTGGCAGCTCAGCGCTCTGACATTTTCATAATGCAGGGATGCCCCGTATTTACTATCATACAGTGCACTCTTGTGTTTTTCCTAGCACTGGCGCAAAAATTAGCTGCCTAGTGCCAATGCAGGAACCCTCGTACCTGAATTGCAGAAAATGATTGTTTATGTGTAGAAAGGTGTCCCTTCCTGCATATAACCAATCTATAATGGCTATTTGTTACTTATATGTGTGCTGCATTTTGCAGGACACCTTCCAGCACATAAACAATCATTAATGGCTTTTTGTTGTTTCTATATGTGCTGCATTCTGCAGCACACCATAGAAACCTATGCCGTAAGGCCACATATTGCAATGACATGTGAGATGTAGCCGCAGGGAGTGCAGGCCAAGTCGCACCAGTAACCATTGGAAGGCCAGGCACATCATTTCCGAACATAGCTACTATGGGAAGACAAAGCACTTATGCTTTCAATACATACTTACAATCAGGTACTAAGCACCTATACTTCTTTAATTTTAAAGGGAGAATACCTGCTCTTCATAGTAGCGGTCCAATATTTTTAATGGGAGAGTACCAGCACTTCTCAGTGGCAAGCAGGTATTCTAAGATAGCAAGTACCTACACTTCTATACTTCCATTTCAAGCTCTGCCAAGCACTACTTCTGCAACAACTTCTACACCCTTCTGGGGCATTTCCCTGCCATTTCCACATAGCTGTAACTACAGTGGGCCAAAGATAATGAGGAAGGGCTGGTGGGAGAAGTGGTATTGTGGCAACCACTAAGAAGAGAGCCCTGACGCAGCATTGTGCTCTACTTTGACAGGTTGCTGTACAGTCAGTCATGCTTACAGCACCAGAATTAAAAAAAGAACCTCTTTAAAGACAGAGTGCAGATCAGAAAGAGCACCTTGTACATGAGACTTAGTACACAGTGGATAATCTTGATTTGCTTGATTTGCATTTGAGGTATAAATTCATGTATTCCAGTGCATGTGTATATTATATAACCTTTGCTTTAATATAGGTTGTTAGTGTATTAATTGCTCATATTTCATGTATTTCAGTGCACATGTGTTAGAGCTGTCATCCTTAGAATGGCCTTCCCCAAACGTTTTGCCTTCTTGCCTCATGTTTTTGCTGATTCTGTTTTTTGGGCCTTAGGACTCTGAGCACTTTACCACTGCTAACCAGTGCACAAGTGCATGAACACCTTCTCCTAAACATGATTTGATTGACGTAACCACAATTGGCACATTGATTTACCTGTAAGTCCTTACCACACTGCACTACATGTACCCAGGGTGTGTAAATTAAATGCTAATAGTGGGATTGCAGCACTGCTTGTGCCACCCACTGAAGTAGCCCTTAAACATGTCTCAGGCCTGTCACTGTAGTCTCTGTGTATGCAGTGTACACTTCCATGTCGATTTGGCATTTAAAACACCTTGCCAAGTCTTACACTCCCCTTTTATTTTATATAATTCCTCCCTAAGGTAGGCCTCAGGTGGTCCATAAGGCAGGGTGCTGTGTAATCAAAAGATAGGACATGTGCTTTTAAGGTTTACATGTCCTGGTAGTGAAAAACTCCCTAATTCATTTTTCACTACTGAGAGACCTACCCCTCTCGTAAGGTAACACAGAGAATTCCTTATTACATTTAATAAGCTGTAATTCCTAATTGAGAGAAGGTAGAGTTGTCATGTTTAGTACCTATGGAATGGTAATGATAAATTCTCCTTAATGGTAAACTTGGATTTGTCATTACTATTCTGAAAATGCCACTTTTAGAAAATTAGGCATTTTCCTGCTCTTAGCCATTTGGTGTCTGCTACCGGTCTCTGATCAAACAGCAGGACTGGGTGAAGGTTCACTTTGTGTATTCCCTCCCGACAGCCACACACAAAGGAAAAACGGGTGTAACTCCATGCATCTTCCCGTGAGGAAGGGAGGAAGGAGCTGGAGACAACCTCACACGTACACCTGAATAGACTGGGCCCTGTCCACTCACAAAGGACTGCATACCCCCCTGTAGTGAGTCTGGAGCCAGAGCAGGGAGAAAGGACCTCTGTCTACTTCAAAAACCCTTTCTTGAAGTCACCCTCACTTCAAAGGCACAACTGGGTATAAGTACTGGACCTCTGACCCTACCAACTCAATACACTTCTGAACCTGAAACCAACTTACCAAGGAGGGACTGCCACTCTGCTGGACTGCTGCTCTGGAAGACTACTGCCTTGCTGAATGCTGCTCTCTCTGACTGGACCTTCATCCCTTGACCCAGAGTGACTCCAAGGGCTAGCTGACCAGCCTCCTGTAGCAATGTGCTGGAACCGAAGCAGCACATCGCGCTAGGAATGAGCGCATCACTATCGGAACTGCGGCATCAACACAACCGCATCGAAAGCACTACAGAAGGACGATCGACGCATCCCTTCGACTGTGTGAAGAAACCCGGTGTGTCAGCTTCAGAACCAGCACATCTCAGAACTGGCACTTCGTCTTTGGAACTGGGGAATTGCAGACGTTGCGTTGAGAAAATCAGTGCATGTCCTCAACTGTGGGATCGCCAACCCGCATCTTGTTGTTTGCGACCAGAATTAAGGTACTTTTGCTTAGTGGGGACTGTGCTCCATTGCGTTCGGCCTGAACTCTTGACTTTGGCCTGGTTTCTGTGCGAACACCTAACTCTTTACGCGCTTACTCCTTCTAAGTGCTATTTTTGCATTTAATCTTAAAAATTCATCACTAGACTTCTACTTATTGGTTTTTTGTCGCTTCGGTCTTGAATATTTATAAAATCATGATCTATTTTTCAAAACTGGTGTGGAGTCCTTTTGTGGTATTTTCACTGTGTTACTGTTTGATGTGCTGCACAAATACTTTAGACATTGCCTCCTAATTTAAGCCTGACTGCTCTGTGCACGCTACCAGAGGGTGGGCACAGGCTAATTTATGGTGTGTATCTGACTTACCCTGACTAGGACTGTGGTTCCTGCTTGGACAGGGTGCATACCTCTTCCAACCAGAAACCCAAATTCTAACAACATATATATCATATATAGTTTGATTTATTATTAGCATTTATTGTTGAAATACATGTATTCATGTGATTTATAATTTGAAGTATATTTTAGCGACTGGGCAGCAGGATTCATATACTTATTCTTACGTTTTTCATCATTAATCAAGATGGTTTGCCTTTTCATAAGAATCAGAACAGTGTATTTAAGTCTAGCGCCAACACATATTTGAAGAGACAACTTTCCTGGGAGCTTTGTTCGAGCTTTGCACTGCAGACATCTTCAGTGAAGGCCGCCCACTCTCTGGAGCCAGGCCTTTATCTGCATATTTCTCAACTTGACAATGCAATAAGTGAGACAGACAATGACTGACCTTCTCAAAGCACAGAAACTGATTGAAAACAATTATTTTATTCGGCAAAGGTACGCGGGTTAGAAGCCACCTAAAAACTCAGATGGGAACTCTGATGATAAGAAAGCTTGACTAGAGGCTAGAAGGGAGGGGTTGTTTAAATAATGATTTCATACTTTAATGCTCTGATTTAATGATTGTCATTTGAACACAATCAAAATGTTGCAATTCTTTTCAATACAGTGTTTAGAAAAATGTTTTATTGCTACTGTTGTGTTATTTTTTATAGTTACTTGTATTCATATTCTATGCACAAGGTTAGTGCATTAATTTTAATCATACCTTTTAAATATGTAGTATGGATTTCTTGTGTATCCACCCATAGATAAAGGAGTTTCAGAACTCACTAATAATAAGAATAATCATGTAGTCTCACAGGACTGATCAATGCCGTGTGCGCACCATTCGCAAATAATGTGTGGGAGGTTTGTGGGTCACAGCCGCCACATTCCCTGGCTCGGGTTGGTAAGTTGGTTAAGCCTGACCTCTGGCACAGTTTTTAGATTGCCTAATAATTGGTCCAGATGTATTGCTAAAGCTGCAAAAACGTATCAATTTGATTTGTTTATTTATTACATTTGACCATCAAGTGGCTTCTTGTTGTAGGTTTAGGTCAACCAGTACTGTAGTTATCAAAACAGAAAAGCTTTAAACGCTTTCCTAACGGCAAGATGGTTTTTCATTTGTCTTTAAGGCAATTGGGAGGTTGGCCATTATCTGGGGACAGGAAAACGTAATGGAGCAGAATCCTGGGAACCTGAGAACAGCTTGTTCAAGGATATTTGTGGACAACAATGAATCATGCAGAGGGAGTTACCCATAATTCTTTGATCCGTTGGCAGCTAATGAATACTCCTCCATGTTCAAATTTACCAACCTGAAAGGAATGGTAAATTTTTCCGAGTGTCTTCAGTAGTGAAAGTCAGGAGTTCACGATGAGGGAAATATGCTCAGAGAAGGACAAATTCTCTTCAAAGTCATTCCCAGTGATTGAACCTTTGGCACAGGTATTGGAGGGTTGCAAAGTAAGAGCTCAGTCTTATCGGCATTCATCTTTCAAAAATGTCGCCCAATCGATTCCTAGATTGCACCCAGACACGGGGACAAGGCAGTGCTTAATTTGTAAAATATCATCTCATTTAAATGCGACAGTTCGGATTATTTCAGGTCCCCATAGCTAAAGGAATGGCTGCGGAGGCAGAAATTTGCAATTTTAATGTATATTGTATTCCTAAACAACCGTTGTTCTGCTCATCTCTAAATTAGATGAGCAGCGTCACCATGTGGTAGACTGTTCTATGTATGGTTGTTGACAATTAGGTGCCGGTGCCGAGCACCGGAAACCAATTAAGTGCCGGTGCTTAGCACCGGAAAGCCCCTGCTCAAATTAGGCACTGGGACAAGGTGAAAGCAGAACCTGGAGCTTGTTGGGTTTGTGGAGTAGCTTTCAGCAGAAGTCATGAATTCCGATCTGGGCAGGGAACGCTGAATCATCTGGATAGGAATGACTCAGCGTTCATCCTATGTAAATTGTTAATCTGTGTACCATAAACTGGGTAATTATAATTTGTTATTTACAGCAATTGAAATGGCAGACGTGAAGGAGGTAGTGTTATATAAAACATGTTATTATTACAGCACAACAAATTTCTTTCTAATATTATTTGACAATTCTTCAACACGTTTACTATATTTCATTGTTACAATGGTGTTTAGTCTGCTGTATAAGAACATAGGGCCTCATTTACTCATTTTTGGCGTAGGGCAGCACCGCAATCCTTCCTGTTGTGCTGACCTACATCAAAAGAAAAGGGCAGGAATGCACCATATCTATGAGATTCGCACATTCCTGTCCTCTTTCACGGCACTTGCCCACAAAGGTCTGCCATGCGTCAATGCAGGCACCTTTGCACCATGGTGCGCTCTTAGACGTATACTACTTCCAGCACGCTGGGGACCCAGGTGATAGCACCTACAGGCAACCATATCTGTACATCATCATAGATTTGTTTAGCCTAAGATTGATTTGTTCTCCAGCTGATCGTCACATCCCCCCTTTTCTAAGCTATATAGTGAGCTAGTAACCTTTTCCGTACTCTCATGAGGCTGCCTCTTTACATGAATGGCCCTCATAGGTTTCCTCTTTCATAGGACCAGGACAACCAGCCTTCAAAAGAGGACTTTACAGAAGCTAATCATGAGTTACTGTTCAAAAGGGAGGGGAGACCTCTGTCCTGGTTAGGGAGGCCTAGATACGAGGTCATTATTTCCTTAAAAAAACATTGGTATGATGGCTATCTCTTCTGATTAAGTCTCCTTCATATGAGTTCTCAATTGCCTCCCTCATTACAGCATCGTTTCTGACTATCTTTCTTAACCCCTTGAAGTTGAAGCTTCGAAAAAGGAAAAAAGAATTCTTGAGGATTGTGCAATCTTTTTTTGATACATGTATGCTGTAGCTCTTCGTGTCTATGTAGGTGCATCTAGCATGTCAGAAGAGAGATGGTGAGAGTGCATGTCGACACAACATTGGGATTCTGCCTTTCTATCCCTGTCGCTTGCCATGTCTAAACACTCTTTATCTTCTTAAATAGGAATATGCTTTGTATATAGCACACAGAGGACTTAGGGTTTGAGTTATGGGGCTCTCTTTTTTGGCTCAGATTGGTGTGGCATTATTAGTTCCACCCTGATTTTGAATTATAGGGGCATATTATCAAGAACGGCGTTAAAATTATTGCCGCTTTAGCGGCAGGAAACTGGCGCTAAAGTGGCGATAATGGGCTTCACAATATGCCCTTAAGAATTTCAATAGAAGCCCATGTTCTGGTCTGAACCTAAAGCGGCAATAATTTTAATGCCGTTCTTGATAAGATGCCCCATATTTCTTTCGGAGATTTTTCTAGAGCACTGGTTTTTCAAAATAGAATTTATAGGGATTTATCCTCATAACACCGTGGTTCCGACTGCCCATTTTTTGTATCCCCTTTTTAGATTCCCCCCACTGACCACTCCTTGAAGCAAATGTATTGTAGTGTGGTCCTGAAGAAGGTAGTTGGACAAAATCAGTTTCCTCACTGAAATATGCATTGACTGATTTTTGAGAGTGACTCCAGCTCACAACACTGCAACGGCTAAAATCAAAACTGTTTCCCAGTTGTATTTTGTTTTCGGGTATGTATAGAGTGGCTGGGTCACTGAGTATGGAGAGTATGATAGGTGGTGATTCTGATGTGTGTAGGAGGTAATGAATATCACGTGGGGGTATCTTCAATTTGAATGTGTTGAATGTGTTCAATATTTTAGACGTCAATTGTTTTATCAAAGCAATACATGGAATAACATGTCAAATCTATGTGAAATTATTTGTGGATTAGTGTTGAATGTATCTTTTGATGATATTAAGCAACATTTATATCAAGATATAAAGAACAAACTTTGTTTTTCTTTCAAAGGACTATTAGACCAAATAGAAATAAAAAGCCAAAAGAGGAAATCTGGAGCTAAATAAAATGATTTTGGATCAATAATCCAGTCTTTGGTGGAAGCAAGTTATATCATTGCCAGACAGGTAAAGAAGGCTTTGCTGTGATATATTATTTATTTGACTCACATATTATTTAAAGGCCCAGATTAACAATAACAAACCTTCACTTTCTGTTGCACAGCATGCTTATGATTCCTTCCTACTCCAATTTTACTTGCCCAATGGCCCTATGTATTTTCATAGATACTAATAAAACATTCCAACACTCTCTCTCACTTTGACTGGACATTCACTTCCTTGTTCCAGTTCTGATAATTGTGCTGCACTGCACCCAGGCTCACCCTAAAACACCTTTCTTGGGCTAAGCCTCAAATACTTGTCGATGTCTACCCACATTGTCAAGGAGGCTTTGTGAGGTCGCCTTCCGCTGAAGATCTAGTTGTGGCATGTAAGTTAATAGAAAAATAAAAAGATAAAAGATAACATTTGTGAGAGCCCACAAACAAAAAAAAACATTTGATGGAACAACAAATAAAAGGACATATAGTTTCCCCAGTGTAACAAAAAACGCTTCACACCCCTTTAAAAAAGTTAAAAAAGATTCACATTAATTTACTTTAAAAAACAAAATACTGGTTTTGAAAGGAATAAAATATAGGCTCCTATAGGGAATACTGGTCATGGTAATACGTTTAAAAATAAAGTGGAAAACGTTATAGGAGGTGTACAAGAATAATGAGCATATGGAAGGCACCTCTTCAATAAAAGTGGAAATAAGGAGGATCTTTTGGGAGGAGGACAATGAACAAATTAAAAAATTGGTACTGGAGGGGAGTTGGTGGGTGTCCTCTCCAATCTTTAAAAAAAACATACCAAGAGCATAAGGAAGAGCATAACTGTACATTGTGTCATTGTTAGAAATGGGGGTCTCTAGTTGGCAGAGGTAGGTACCTTTATCCAAATAGGGACCCTTGCTTCTAGTCTGGGTAAGGGGGATACACACTTTAGATAGCCCCTGCTCACCCCCTTGGTAGCTTGGCACGAGCAGACAGGATTATCCTAAAAGCAATATGTAAAGTATTTGCACTAACACTCACAGTAACAGAGTGAAAACCACAAATGGACACCACACCAGTTCAGAAAAATAAAATATCTTTATTTAAACTTAACAAGACCAAAACAACAAAAATCCAACATACACAATTAAAATATATGACTTTCAAAAGGTTTCAGGAACTTGTACCATCGAAAACTATAGATGCATGACTTTTACACAAAGTACCTGCAGTTGTGTCAAAATTCACAAGGCCAAACAGCCGCAGAGTCGGAAACAAAGAGATGTGCCACTCCTGAGACCTTAGGGAGGCGATACGACAGTCCAGCTGCACGCAAAGGAAGTGGTTGCGTCGAATCCGGTCTGTATGGGGGGTGATGTGTCGATTCTTCGTGACGGAGCAGGTGTCAGGTAATGCGTTGGGAAAACATGCCGCACAGAGATGATGCGTGGAAATCCGGGATGCATCAGTGATCGATGTGGCGGCGGCGAGTGGCGCTGCGTTGGTTTTCTTCAGCCACGATCCCTTGATGCGTCAATTCTTGCAGCGGCGACAGGCGCTGTGTCGGTTTTCACCGTGGCACGGCGATGCGTGGAAATTGTTCTTGTGCCGTGGAGATGCACTGGAAAAACAGCCGCAAGAAGAGCAATGCGTCGATTTTTTCAGTTCTTCAAGTTTCTTCTTTCTTCCAGCTCCCAAACAGCAACACTAACCTCCAGAGGCCCAAAACTGACACAGGCACCTTCTGGCAGGTCAGAACTCACAGCAGCAGAGTTCAGGGGAGCTGGGGGTGAAGTCTTTGTGTCCCTGAGACTTCATAGCAGGAGGCCAGCACACACAAGTCCTTGGAGATCTCCTTCCAGTAGGGGACACAGCACACAGCAAAGTCCTTCTCTTTTCCTTGGCAGAAACAGCAACTGCAGGCCAACCCCACACAGCACACAGCAAAGGGGCAGTACTTCTCCTCAATCTCTCGAGCACTTCTCCTTGGCAAAGGGTCCTCTTGAATTCCAGGGATAATCTAAAGTTCTGGGGTCTGGGTCCCAATATTTATTCAGCAAAATCCTTTGTTCTCTGGTGGCAGAGAAGTCCTGTGTCTAGTCAAAACCAGTTCTGTCCTCTCTGGTGCAGCTTCCTGGCAGGAGGTGGAGACAGCATTGTGGAAGGCAGACCAGGCCCATTCGGGTGAAAGGAAATCTCCTCCCCCTACTCTAAATGCAGCCTAGGTCTATTCAGCCCTGACTCATCCAGACTCTCTGGAGCCACTGCACATTCCCAGGCCCTGTCACTCCCAAGCCAGACAGTCAATACACATCCTAGCTGAGGCATACTGCATGGCTAAGCAAGAAAAAACCTACTTTCTAAAAGTGGTATTTTCAAACACAGAATATAAACATCACCCTTACTAAAAGATGCATTTTAACATTCTGAGTTCAGGCATGCTAAACGTTTCCCTATCTTGTCCCCATTCTATCCTATGGGAAAAGATAGCCTGGCAATAGTGCAAAACGAAATTGGAAATATTTCACTATCAAGACATGCCACACACACCAGGGCATGTCCAACCTTTCACATGCATTGCACCCTGCCCACAGGGTTACATTGGGCCTACCTTAGGGGTGACTAACATGTAAGGAAAGGGAAGGTTTAGTGCCTGGCAAGTGTGTGCATTTGCCAGGTCGACATGACAGTTAACAAACTGGGCACATGCACTGCAGTGGCAGGCCTGAGACATCTTTTCAGGGCTACTCACGTGGGTGGCACAATCAGTGCGGCAGGGCCACTAGTAGCATTTGATTTACCAGCCCTGGCACACTTACTGCACTTGAATAGGGTCCTACTAGTAAATCAAAAATGCCAATCAGGGAGAGCCAATCATAATAACAATTTACACAGGGAGCACTTGCACTTTGACACTGATCAGCAGTGGTGAAGTGCCCAAAGCATCTAAGCCAGCAAAAACAAAATCCAGCACAGCATAAAAAAATACAGAAGGCAGAGGCAAAAAGTCAGGGGAGGCCACGCCAAAGATGCCAGGTCTAATAATCATACAACATGACAATGCGTACTATCACTATGCGTAACACAATATGACGGGCACATTGAGAGTGTTGAAAATATACAAAAATAGTTTTCTATGCTTTTTAAGGGCATTGTGTTGTGATGTCCAGTTATGTTAGACAACGTGGTACCCATCCTGAAAGTATAGAAAACTATGTTTTCTAATTGTTTTCTATACTTTAAGCATGACCGGCATCCCCTCTTGGCTTTGCCCATGCTGGCACACTATCAAAACATTACGCATTAACAAAACCAGGTTCAGCAGTCACCATGGTGAAGTAGATGGATTGAGGGGAGGGAAGAATGCTAAGCGGGAGGTAAGTGGTAAGGGGCAGGGGCGCAACTGAGGAGCTGGGAGGGCAAGGGTAATATTGACTCATAAACCAAGTGCGACATGGGGGTGGGGGGCAAAAGATGAACAGGAAGCAATGGACGAGCAGTGCAGTGAGCAAAGAGGGGCAGGGGAGTAACGGAAACGTGTTGCACAACAGAATTGAACAAGAATTTGCAATGCAATAGGTCATGCATTTGAGAGACTTTAAGCTATTGGCATTGTTTATTGGTTATTGTTTTGATAATTAACACATAAATAAAAAGCATTGTCATTTACAATGCCATTACCTCAAACTCTTGTAAATGTGAGACCTATTTCATTTCAAAGAAGCGGCCCCCATTGTCCCGGGCTGCTGGGAAAGTGAAAGCGTGCATGGCACGCTGAATGTTGCAGGAAAGCATATCATGCCTGCAGTTGGAGAAACTCATTAAAGAAAATAGTGCTTACAGACTAATAACATGTCATGTAACAACAGAAGTAAAAGGGCCAGTCCTCATGGGACGTTACAAATGAATACAAGACGGTACTAAGGAGGAACTAACAAGCCTATTAATGAATCAGAAGTCAGCATTTTCGAAGCATATTGACACAAGCTAATGACAAATATGGGCGGAGAGTGGGCGGTGCTTCAAGTCCATACTCGAGTACAACGAGCAAATGCGCTGCCCAGGCTCGACCTAAAAAAGCAGAGTGGGACAGTGAGCGGGTAGAGCAATAGACAAGTACGGGTGGTGCTAGTGCACACAGGAGAGAGGGGAGCGAGCAGAAAAACATTCACTCCTAGAGAGTACCGAAAGCAAATGAAAAAAGTAGTTCCCTGAATTCAAGCTGTGGAAGGATACTAGTAAACCGCTTAAAAGATGGTAAAGAAGTTATGCCACGGGAGAGGAACAAACACAAGAAGAAGGAAAGCCATGAATTATTAAGCAATCATATGAGATTGAGAAGGCGACCAATAATATGCAATGAGCTTACCCGAAGCCCACTGTAGGCATTGGTATTGTCCGCAATAGGTCTTTAAACAACACACAGGTGAAAGCAGCCTGTAGGTGAGACCTAAAAATCACCCTGTGGTTAATCATACATTTGTGCAGTAGGAACATTAACCCCTTCGATGCTCATGACGGAATGGTTCCATACCCCCACCCTTTCCCCTGCAAAAATTACAGCCTTCCTGCCCCCCCAGGGGGCAGATGGGGGCATTAGCCCCCAATCTGCCCTCCGGGGGGGGGCAAAAAGTCCAGTAGACGCCAGGGATTTTTTTGGCAAATTTTAATTAGGGTGGGGGCATTGGCATCCCCATTTTTGGGCAGTCCTCACCCTAATTAAAATTTGGCTAAAAACTCCCTGGCGTCTAGTGGACTTTCATCTCCCCTGGGGGGGAAATTGGGGCATTAGCCCCCAATCTGCCCCGCCAGAGAGGGGGCAAAAAGCCCTCTAGACGCCAGGGTTTTTTTGGGGGCAAATTTGAATTAGAGTGGGGCAGCCCAAAACGGGCATGCCCATTTCCCCACCCCCTCCCCTGCAAAAATTGCAGTCTTCCTGCCCCCCTGGGGAGCAGATGGGGCAGTAGCCCCCAATCTGCCCCCCCGGAGGGCAAAAAGCCCGCTAGACGCCAGGGATATTTTTGGGAACATTGTTATTAGGGTGGGGGCATTGGCATGCCCGTTTTTGGCAACCCCCAACCTAATTAAAATTTGCTAAAAAAAATCCCTGGCATCTAGTAGGCTTTCTGCCCCCCCTTAGGGGCAGATGGGGTTATTAGCCCCCAATCTGCACCCCCAGGGGGCAAAAAGCCCACTAGTCGCCAGGGATTTCTTTGGGGCAAATTTGAATTAGGGTGGGGGCTGCCCAAAACAGGCATGCCCATGCCCCCACCCCCTCCCCTGCAAAAATTACAGCCTTCCTGCCCCCCAGGGGGGGGGCAAAAAGTCCAGTAGACGCCAGGGATTTTTTGGGTAAATTTAAATTAGGGTGTGGTCATTGGCATGCCCGTTTTGGACAGCTCTCACCCTAATTAAAATTTGCCCAAAAAACTCCCTGGCGTCTAGTGGACTTTTAGCCCCCCTGGGGGGGTAGATGGGGGCATTAGCCCCCAATCTGCCCCGCCAGAGGGGGGGCAAAAAGCCCTCTAGACGCCAGGTTTTTTTGGGGGCAAATTTGAATTAGAGTGGGGCAGCCCAAAGCGGGCATGCCCATTTCCCCACCCCCTCCCCTGCAAAAATTGCAGCCTTCCTGCCCCCCCTGTGGAGCAAATGGGGCAGTAGCCTCAATACGTTTTGGGCCCTTGCCTGTCACGGGTACTTCGGCCTCTCACATGAGTGAGGCACCGTTTTTATCGGGAGACCCGGGGGAAAGCTGGGTGGTAGGAAATTTGTGTCAGCCCGGTGAAGCCACAACTTTCCCACACAAAAATGTGTGAAAAAAGTTAATTTTTCAGAAAAAATAGAGGTTTGCAGTGGATTCTGGGTAAGGAAACGTTGGGGAATCCACGCAAGCCATACCTATCTGGAATCCCCCGGGTATCTAGTTTTCAGAAATGTGTGGGTTTGGTAGGTTTCCCTAGATGGCCGCCGAGCACGAGGACAAAAACCCAGGTGACCCCCCTTGCAAAACCAGTTTGTTTGGTGATAGGCAATTTTGATGTCGCCTCAATACGTTTTGGGCCCTTGCCTGTCGCGGGTACTTGGGCCTCCCACACGAGTAAGGCACCGTTTTTATTGGGAGACCCGGGGGAACGCTGGGTGGTAGGAAATTTGTGTCAGCCCGGTGATGCCACAACTTTCCCACACAAAAATGTGTGAAAAAAATGATTTATTTCAGCTAAAATAGAGGTTTGCAGGGGATTCTGGGTAAGGAAACGTTGGGGGATCCACGCAAACTATACCTCCCTGAAAGCCCCCGGGTGTCTAGTTTTCAGAAATGTGTGGGTTTGGTAGGTTTCCCTAGATGGCCGCCAAGCACGGGGCCAAAAACCCAGGTGACCCCCCTTGCAAAACCAGGTTGTTATGTGATAGGCAATTTTGATGTCGCCTCACTACGTTTTGTGCCCTTGCCTGTCGTGGGTACTTGGGCCTCCCACACGAGTGAGGCACCGTTTTTATCGGGAGACCCAGGGGAACGCTGGGTGGTAGGAAATTTGTGTCAGCCCTGTGATGCCACAACTTTCCATCACAAAAATGTGTGAAAAAAGTGGATTTTTCAGCTAAAATTGAGGTTTGCAGGGGATTCTGGGTAAGGAAACGTTGGGGGATCCACGCAAGCCATACCTCCCTGGAATCCCCTGGGTGTCTAGTTTTCAGAAATGTGTGGGTTTGGTAGGTTTCCCTAGGTACCGGCAGAGCTAGGGTTCAAAAACTACAGCTAGACACTTTGTCAAAAAAGGGTAATTTTTCACTGCGAAATTGAGGTGTGTCCACGTTGTGTTTTGCGCCATTTCCTGTTGCGGGCACTAGGCCGACCCACACAAGTGAGGTACCATTTTTCTCGGAAGACTTTGGGGAACGTGGTGTGGGTGGAAATTTGTGGATCCACGCGGATTCCAGAACTTCCACCACAGAAATGTGGGCGAAATGTGGTTTTTTTGACAATTTTTTAGGTTTGCAAGGGATTCTGGGTAACAGAACGTGGTGGGAGGCAGTCAAGCCACCCCATCCCGGATTTCCCTGGGTGTGTAGTTTTCAAAAATGTATAGGTTTTCTAGGTTTCCCTAGGTGCCGGCAGAGCTATGGCTCAAAAACTACAGCTAGGCACTTTGCCAAAAAAGGGTCATTTTTCACTGTGAAATTGAGGTGTGTCCACTTTGCGTTTTGCGCCGTTTCCTGTCGCGGGCACTAGGCCGACCCACACAAGTGAGGTACCATTTTTCTCATCAGACTTTGGGGAACGCAGGGTGTGTGGAAATTTGTGGATCCAGGCGGATTCCAGAACTTTCCACCACAGAAATATGGGGAAAATGTTTTTTTTTTACAATTTTTTAGGTTTGCAATCGATTCTGGGTAACAGAACCTGGTGGGAGGCAGTCAAGTCACCCCATCCTGGATTCCCCTGGGTGTCTAGTTTTCAAAAATGTATAGGTTGGCTAGGTTTCCCTAGGTGCCGGCAGAGCTATGGTTAAAAAACTACAGCTAGGCACTTTGCCAAGAAACGGTAATTTTTCACTGCAAAATTGAGTTGTGTCCACGTTGCCTTTTGCGCCATTTCCTGTCGCGGGCACTAGGCCGACCCACACAAGTGAGGTACCATTTTTCTCGTCAGACTTTGGGGACCGCGGGGTGGGTGGAAATCTGTGGATCCACGCAGATTCCAGAACTTTCCACCACAGAAATGTGGGGAAAATGTGTTTTTTTGACAATTTTTTAGGTTTGCAAGGAATTCTGGGTAACAGAACCTGAGAACCTGGTGGGAGGCAGTCAAGTCACCCCATTCTGGATTCCCCTGGGTGTCTAGTTTTCAAAAATGTATAGGTTTGCTAGGTTTCCCTAGGTGCCGGCAGAGCTATGGTTCAAAAACTACAGCTAGGCACTTTGCCAAAAAAGGGTCATTTTTCACTGTGAAATTGAGGTGTGTCCACATTGCGTTTTGCGCCGTTTCCTGTCGCGGGCACTAGGCCGACCCACACAAGTAAGGTACCATTTTTCTCGGAAGACTTTGGGGAACGCGGGGTGTGTGGAAATTTGTGGATCCACATAGATTCCAGAACTTTCCACCACAGAAATGTGGGGAAAATATGTTTTTTTGACAATTGTTTAGGTTTGCAAGGGATTCTGGGTAACAGAACCTGGTGGGAGGCAGTCAAGTCTCCCCATCCTGGATTCCCCTGGGTGTCTAGTTTTAAAAAATGTATAGGTTTGCTAGGTTTCCCTTGGTGCCGACAGAGCTATGGTTCAAAAACTACAGCTAGGCACTTTGCCAAGAAAGGGTCATTTTTCACTGCGAAATTGAGGGGTG
The DNA here is from genome assembly GCF_964204655.1 of Triturus cristatus. Classification (NCBI taxonomy): domain Eukaryota; kingdom Metazoa; phylum Chordata; class Amphibia; order Caudata; family Salamandridae; genus Triturus; species Triturus cristatus. The sequence continues at coordinate 1,053,563,043 of NC_140592.1, forward strand.
TCCACGTTGCCTTTTGCACCATTTCCTGTCGCGGGTACTAGGCCGACCCACACAAGTGAGGTACCATTTTTCTCGTCAGACTTTGGGGAACGCGGGGTGGGTGGAAATCTGTGGATCCACGCAGATTCCAGAACTTTCCACCACAGAAATGTGGGGGAAATGTGTTTTTTTGACAATTTTTTAGGTTTGCAAGGAATTCTGGGTAACAGAACCTGAGAACCTGGTGGGAGGCAGTCAAGTCACCCCATTCTGGATTCCCCTGGGTGTCTAGTTTTCAAAAATGTATAGGTTTGCTAGGGTGCCGGCAGAGCTATGGTTCAAAAACTACAGCTAGGCACTTTGCCAAAAAAGGGTCATTTTTCACTGTGAAATTGAGGTGTGTCCACATTGCGTTTTGCGCCGTTTCCTGTCGCGGGCACTAGGCCGACCCACACAAGTAAGGTACCATTTTTCTCGGAAGACTTTGGGGAACGCGGGGTGTGTGGAAATTTGTGGATCCACGTAGATTCCAGAACTTTCCACCACAGAAATGTGGGGAAAATATGTTTTTTTGACAATTGTTTAGGTTTGCAAGGGATTCTGGGTACCAGAACCTGGTGGGAGGCAGTCAAGTCTCCCCATCCTGGATTCCCCTGGGTGTCTAGTTTTAAAACATGTATAGGTTTGCTAGGTTTCCCTTGGTGCTGACAGAGCTATGGTTCAAAAACTACAGCTAGGCACTTTGCCAAGAAAGGGTAATTTTTCACTGCGAAATTGAGGGGTGTCCACGTTGCCTTTTGCACCATTTCCTGTCGTGGGTACTAGGCCGACCCACACAAGTGAGGTACCATTTTTCTCGTCAGACTTTGGGGAACGCGGGGTGGGTGGAAATCTGTGGATCCACGCAGATTCCAGAACTTTCCACCACAGAAATGTGGGGGAAATGTGTTTTTTTTGACAATTTTTTAGGTTTGCAAGGGATTCTGGGTAACAGAACCTGAGAACCTGGTGGGAGGCAGTCAAGTCACCCCATCCTGGATTCCCCTGGGTGTCTAGTTTTCAAAAATGTATAGGTTTGCTAGGTTTCCCTAGGTGCCGGCAGAGCTATGGTTCAAAAACTACAGCTAGGCACTTTGCCAAAAAAGGGTCATTTTTCACTGTGAAATTGAGGTGTGTCCACGTTGCCTTTTGCCCCATTTCCTGTCGCGCACACTAGGCCGACCCACACAAGTGAGGTACCATTTTTCTCGGAAGACTTTGGGGAACGCGGGGTGGGTGGAAATCTGTGGATCCACGTAGATTCCAGAACTTTCCACCACAGAAATGTGAGGAAAATGTGTTTTTTTGACAATTTATTAGGTTTGCAAGGGATTCTGGGTAACAGAGCCTGGTGGGAGGCAGTCACGTCACCCCATTCTGGATTCCCCTGGGTGTCTAGTTTTAAAAAATGTATAGGTTTGCTAGGTTTCCCTAGGTGCCGGCAGAGCTAGGGTTAAAAAAACTACAGCTAGGCACTTTGCCAAGAAAGGGTAATTTTTCACTGCGAAATTGAGAGGTGTCCACGTTGCCTTTTGCACCATTTCCTGTCGTGGGTACTAGGCCGACCCACACAAGTGAGGTACCATTTTTCTCGTCAGACTTTGGGGAACGCGGGGTGGGTGGAAATCTGTGGATCCACGCAGATTCCAGAACTTTCCACCACAGAAATGTGGGGGAAATGTGGTTTTTTTGACAATTTTTTAGGTTTGCAAGGGATTCTGGGTAACAGAACCTGAGAACCTGGTGGGTGGCAGTCAAGTCACCCCATCCTGGATTCCCCTGGGTGTCTAGTTTTCAAAAATGTATAGGTTTGCTAGGTTTCCCTAGGTGCCGGCAGAGCTATGGTTCAAAAACTACAGCTAGGCACTTTGCCAAAAAAGGGTCATTTTTCACTGTGAAATTGAGGTGTGTCCACGTTGCCTTTTGCCCCATTTCCTGTCGCGCACACTAGGCCGACCCACACAAGTGAGGTACCATTTTTCTCGGAAGACTTTGGGGAACGCGGGGTGGGTGGAAATCTGTGGATCCACGTAGATTCCAGAACTTTCCACCACAGAAATGTGAGGAAAATGTGTTTTTTTGACAATTTATTAGGTTTGCAAGGGATTCTGGGTAACAGAGCCTGGTGGGAGGCAGTCACGTCACCCCATTCTGGATTCCCCTGGGTGTCTAGTTTTAAAAAATGTATAGGTTTGCTAGGTTTCCCTAGGTGCCGGCAGAGCTAGGGTTAAAAAACTACAGCTAGGCACTTTGCAAAAAAAGGGTAATTTTTCATTGTGAAAATGTGGTGTGCTCGCGTTGGGTTTTGAGCCATTTCCTGTCATGGGCACTATGCCTACCCACACAAGTGAGATACCATTTTTATCGGGAGACTTAGGGTAATTCAGATTTGTAAAGCAACTGTTATTACCTATTGACTTTCGATGCATTTCTGCCTTCCAAATGAAATACATTGTGTAAAAAAGAAGTCATTTTGAAAAATGACCTATAATTCTCAAGCTAGTATGAGTATTCCCAATTTCGAAAATGTGTAAATATCTACTGTTTCTAAACTCTATAATTTGTTCCCATTTCAGAAATACATAGGTGTCTTTCATACCGATTTTTCCATGTATACATTTTCCCACAATAATTGCTATATACCCGGTACATAATAAAAAGCCATTGCAAATTGCTGCTCAGTTTTTGACTCTGGGTTCGTCGGGTTCTTGGTGAAAATACAAGTCCTATAAATCCCCACAACCAGAAAGGTCCAGCGGATGTAACGGTATATTGCTTTCAAAGAGCTGTCATAATTAGAAGTTACAGGTGAAAACGTTGACACAAAAGGCTGTTTTTTCCAACTAATTTTCAATTTTTCCTATATTTAACTGTTAGTTTCTATAAAGAAACCTTGAAGGATCTACACAAATGACCCCTTGCTGAATTCAGAATTGCATCTACTTTTCTAAAATGTATAGCTTTCCAGGATCCATTATTGCTTTCATACCTATTTCTACCATTAACTGGATGGAGGTTGAAAGCACATAAAATAGCAGAAAAAGGCTATGTCCCAGACAAATGCCAAAACTGTGTAAAAAATGTTGGTTTTCTGACAAAAGTCTGTCATTTCCTAAAAGCTGGGAAAATTGTGATTTCAGCCCCACAAACCCTTTTTTGATACCATTTGCAGGGAAAAACCCAGACGCTTTCATTTGCAGCCCTTTTTTCCCATTTTTCCCCAAACCCTGGGTACCTTTAGAATCCCCATGATGTTGGAAGAAAAGGACGCAAATTTGGGGTGGATACCTTATGTGGTCAAAATGTTACAGGGGCCTAAGCGCGCACTACCCCAAATAGCCAAAAAAAGGCTTAGCACAGGGGGGGAAAAGGCCTAGCAGCGAAGGGGTTAAGCCACCAAATTGCCTTGCTGGCATTGCAGCCTGTAAACTGTGGGTCATATACGGATCGCTATAGCAAACACTAAATCTTCTGAACTGTATCTTTGGATTAGAAGTCTTTCATTTGCAAGTGATTTGTTTCTGTGGCATGTTCATAGCTGCGATGGGCTAGAGGTGTGCGTAATTGTGAAGCTCAGACTCACAAATGCAGTTTTATTTTTCAAAGATCTCATGATCTTTGCAAATTGCAAGGTGCACAGTTTTTAAATAAAGGGACTTATTTGCCAGAACACCAAGTTCCTGGCCCTGCCTTTCCACCTCTCCTCTCTTCTCCCTGCTATTTGCATCTCTTACCTGCACAGGATGTCCTGCCAGGAGAGTTGGTGTGCAGATAGGACAGAGGAATGCTCGCAACTCCACAGGGAATGTCAGCTGAACTATGGGAATTTCAGTTCACAAAAGTGAGCCAAACTTTCCTAAATAACCCAAGGGCATTGGTAAGACCTTCGCCAACCCTACAAACTGACCCATGTAATTTATTTAACATCTTTACCCAGATTTTACTTGTTAGTCAACCTCACTTTGCAAGTTGGGATCTTTGAGCCCCCTACTTTCAATGGTACATGAGCTGTTGGTTGAAGGAGTAACACATTGCAGCTATGCATGGGCTCAAGTTAATGCTCAAATGGGGCTTTTTGTCGAGCTCTTTCCATAGGAACATGTGAAGGGCTACAAGAAAGCTGCTTACTTTTCAGTATATGGCCATACCTTTCACAGGCCCTCCTGGCACCTTCTTCTTTCTAGCTGGGTGGTCTACATGATCTTTGGGAGATCTACAACTCACACCTCAAATCACACTGACTAAGATACCCATCAGGCGCACTATCCTTCGAGAAGATTCTGTTCAGAGATATCATAACAACGTATGATCCGTGGATTTGACATCCTGATATTGAAATCTCCACCTAGGTGAAGGTACTACTTGTGTGTTCACCCTCACTGCTGAGCACTTTATCAGGAGACAACTTGCACTTGGTTTCACAATGGAACAGCATGAGCAAAGCGCCTGATCTCAAAGTGGTAAATACAATGTCGATTAACTCCTGAATAGTCATGTTGATGTAACAATGAATCATATTAAATGTTGAGTGCTATATGTACATTGGCCATCCTTTCTTTTAAGGTATGTTTTATTTCATGGGAGGCCTGATTATGTAAGAACACAGGAAGAGCTGGCTTTTGCTGAATCATCACTCCCTGTGATTCTCTGTGGAACAGAATGCATTATTGAAGGAGCTTAACTACTTCCTGTTTAAGTTCAATTAACGTGGAAATGAACTCATACCACAAGTCATGTAGTTAACATAAATTGGCTAGTAGTAACAGCTGTACTTTATTGTGCTGAATGAGTGCAACTGGGATATCATTTTGTATGTCAAAGGCTTAACAATTAAAATGACATTATAACAAAACATGTTTATGAAGTTCAGTTTTGTGACTTTCAGCGATTAGATTATTAATTGATGGGGGTGAGAACCCACCTCAAATAATAAACACAATCCTTGTCAGGGTGAACCATAAAAGTCACTAAATAAACATTTGCCTAAACCTCTGGTAGCTTGAAGAAAAGCAATCAGGCTTAACTTCAAGGGAATGTGTAAAGTATTTCTACAGTTCTCAAACAGTAATGAAGTGAAAACGCACAACATAAATGGTCATGAGGCAACCAGGTAGTGCCAGATGGGCTGGTCTGACAGGTCAGTGTAGTGGCTGCTTTTTAGCAGTTTGTGGGGGTTGGTGTATGGTCTGTTGGGGCAGTTTTTACTGTAGATTTCCCTGACAGTACCACAAACTTTGCCTGCAGTAAACACAACTGCATGCAGTCTCGAAAACCTTTAAAAAACACATACAGCATGTCTTTGCAAGTTAAAAACTGACCTGGTCTGCAAATGTGGCCACTTTTAAGCTAACTAGCTTGCTAAGAGAGGCACATCACACAAAGGTTTTGGAGCTCACCAATGCATAAGAAGGCAAACAAATCACAAGGAAAACAGATTCCAAAACTTTTGGAAAGTGTTCAGCACTTGCACCAAATAGACATAACAAGACTTCTGTCAGGCTGAGTAGGAAAGCCACCCTTTATGGAAGAGGATGCCTAACACACATAATAGTGTCATTCTTCAGCATCAGCATCCTCTCCCCACTCTAGTAGGATACAGTGGACTCGACCTCCTCGAAGACTTGGCGGTGGGAGGGAATCTTGAATAAAAACTGGACAAAGAAAGATCCAGATAATCAAAAAATACCTCAGAGCTCCTTGGTTGTCACCTTTATTAGTGAGGACTCTAGGTATCTCTACAAACACTATACCAGACGGGTAAACAGAGAACAATGGCTCAAACTTGTCTCATAATAGCCAACATGTTTCTGCTCATAGTAACTAGCCTACCTGGTCTGGGGCATTAATCGGGGCACTAGGGTCCCTAAATCTAGATTATAGGCTCAATTTGCCCAATGTGGTAATACACCAACATTGCCAAACACCCAGGTGATTCCTTCCTGAGTTTCGAACTATTTTAGTAGGTCAACCATATATTTTAGGGGATACTGGTAATCTGGTCAAGGAGGGCGTGGTGTCCTATGTAGTCACACATTCATCAAAAGGTCCACCATGCCCGGGGACTTAGCTGTTCCCGCTCCTCACCACTGGAACTGTTAACAGGGGCCACTTTTATTTTGGTGCCGGGGCCTATTTTATGTCCCAGTCTGACCCTGCAAGAAGAATCCCAAAATAATTTAGAAAAATTGAATAACTTTTAATTAATAAAATGACACAAAAAAACAAAAATCCAATCAGTTGAACCAGAGTTATAAATATTTAAACTTTAATGTTTAAAATAGCACCAAAAAGTGTTAAGCGCAAACCATGGTAATCTGGTTGTTTATGACTCAGGCCAGGGTAAGGTTTAAAGCTAATAGCAATGGAGCGCATGTCAGATACAGGGACCAGGTTTATCCCGGTGAAACGTTTTACCTTCGGACATGGGCCCAGATTAACAAACATTTTGCCCTGGTTTTGCATCATAAACGTGGCAAATACCTGTGCAAAATGTTTTTTTATTTACTTTCCGCAGGGAAGTTCCCTCAAAGTAATGCAGAGCAGCTCATAGCACTGCTTTGCGCTACTCTGCATCAAAAAGGGCATTCTAATGGTGGTAAATGAGCATTACGATACAACCGTCCATGGTTGTTGATGCAAAACCCTATCTACTAACAATAGTAGACAGGGTTTTGTGACAAAAATAATGACACTTTGAATCAGGCGTTAAAAAGGAGAACCGCTTTAATTTCTCCTAACTTTTCCCACTTTGCATGTGTGATGTACTATACAGCCCACATCTGAAGTGAGAAAAGTTTTGAAGTTAGTCTTAGCATAGTATTTTGTAATGGTAGAGTACCCTAACAGTACAAAAGCAATGCAAGACTCACATAGACACCTTTGCACAATGGTGCAAAGGTGTGTGTGTGGAACTCAGCTGGCTGATTGTGCACCAGAGCTACAGAGAGAGCAGGATAGTGCCACATCTCTTCAGATGTGGCACTTTCCGGCTTTCTCCTTGTCACACAATGCAGCTCAGCAACATTAGTTGCTGTGCTGGTGACACTTTTAATAATCTATGTCTTAATCTCTATAATGGAAGCCAAAAGTCCTCAGCAGGACATGGCTGTGGCCAAAGCGGGCTCCATGTTGTTGGATAAATGCTGAACGAGGTCTCAATGAATCCATAGACTTCTGGCAAGAAATCTCATTGCTGGAGAAATTTGAATTTCATGACCAGAGAAGATTTCTCACCGGCCAGATACTTTTTTCCCCTTCACCTGATGAAGATTTCTACCTCCAGACTTACTTTTCGGAGATCTGATTTCCAGTGGGACAAGGCTGCAGTCAGGTGCTGATGAGGGCTTCACAAGTCCCGTCTCCTTCACCCCGTGGTCCACTTGATCAAATTTGCTGCTCTGAAGAAGAACGTAGTAGGGGTAATTTAAATCTTTGGGCCAACAGCTATACACCTTCATCGGTTTGGCTTTGCATATTGATCCCATCCCCATGTTGGTTATCATAGCAAAACATTTGAAAGAACGTCCCAGATGTCAGGAACATTCAGAAGGAGTACACTGTGATACCAACCAAGGGTCCAGGACCTTGTTGACAGGAACTTGGGGTCAATACCCCCTCTAGCAGAGGCCAGCAGCAGGTTCCTGGGCTTGGCCAGATGGAAATCCAGAAATAAGGACTCTTAGAGCTTGTTGTGTCCCAGTAGCTCAAACAGGAGGTCAGACTTATGACTCTTGGAGGACTTCTTTGTTCTAGGTACAAGAGGGAGAGCAGGTCCAGTCTTCAAGGCTCTTCTCAGATCACAAATAGCAGGTCCCGTCCACTCCTGTTTTTCCACAGGTCCAGAGGTGATCTGAGGAGGGTACTGTAGGTGCCACATTTAACCAAGTGCCAGCCTGTGGGTGGGGGAAACTCATGGCAATTTCATGACCAATGGGGTAAAGGTTGCCAGGGGTGACCCAACCCACTTTTACAACACTTCCTACGTGTTTTACAGTAAACTCTCTCACAGCACCTTTCTTTATCTAAAATCAACATGGCAAAACCTTCCTTCCCCTGTTTAGAGCTCCCTATGACCTCACAGAGGTGTCGCTATGATGCTTTAGCAAACACTCCCTCGTGGTCACTCCAAAGTAGTTCTGGAGGCAGCTCCTCTGTCACTGGGATTGTTGCCTAGTTGGTTAGCTGGACGAAAAGGGGGGAAGGCCCTGACGTGAGCTACATCTGCCTGTGACAGGTTAGGCACCCTTTGGAGTTAATTAAAACCCTGGACACAACTTTGGAGGTTTTTTAGTCCCAGGACATGTACAGCAGTATATATACATGCCCTACTTTTAAATACCATGCACCCTGCCCTATGGGCATTTAGGCCTACCTCAGGGGTGACTTATAGTCATGGCCACTAGAATCACATGGTAGGGAAGGGTCAAATTATGCTGCAGGGTTGACAAATTATGCAGCATAATCTGTTACATTTTGTGATTGTCAATGCTGTCTGGAAAGAGGCTGCACCTCATTAGTACCAGTTTAACAGCCAAATATAGAAATAGGGCCAGCAAAACAGGTTCAGCATAAGAAGGCAAAACTCTGAAGGAATACCATGCAAAAGATAGTCCTCTCCAACAGGGACTACACATAGAGACTATTCACAAACATATAATAAACCCCTAAATTGAATGGACAGCCATCTCTGTCTCTACGCTAACAGGTCTCCCACAACTGCATACCATACAAACCTCTCAGCCCCTGCCTCAATATTGCTCTCATACTCCTGTCTTTCGAATGGCTAACATATGATCGAGCAGCCCACAGGAATCTCCACCAACAGGCTGGGAGATATCATGCATAGAAACATCTGGCAAATCAACTCCATTGTCAACAGACCAGCAGACAATCAGTGCCACCAGTGTTACCAGTGTTACCAGTGCCATCAGTGTCATCAGTGCTACCTAAAAGTTTTACCAATAAAAGCTTGGTCTGTGCATCATAGGTGCAGCCAACCACAGGAGCCCACCACAGCAGACAGAGATACTTCAGATAGGAGTTTCCAGGTAAATCTAGCATATTCTAAGCAGACCAGTCATTTGGCACTATCAGCACCATGTAGTATTGCACTATCAGCGGCATCAACGACTCAGGGTCTTATTACGATGTCGGGCAGGCGCACCATTGCAGGAAAGGAACCACCCAATCATAGGTCTGCGGTTCCGACATCCCAATTTGGCTGCGACTGCCCATAGCGTGGTTGAAAATATAAATTTTTCAATGGAAGCATATGCGGCGGGCGGAAAAGGCCCACAGCACAAGCTTCAATTGAAAAATGTAGGTTTTCAAACATCCTTGCACCGTGTGGCAGGCACCCCACGGTGCCTGTCGTACGGTGCAGGGATGTTAGGTGGGGCACCACAGGTGCTCCCTAGGCACCATTGCGGAGGGCCATGAGGGAAGAGGGCCCTGCTAGGGGTCCCAATGTCACTTTCTGACTACCGTTCCATGTCAGAAAGTCAGACATGGAATGGCTGTCGGAAACCAACATTATAATCCCGACAGCGGAGATGCCGTCATTAAGGTATTATGATGTGTAATTGTAATGCATCGGTCGGACTGCAGCAGCAGATGGCAGTCGGACGTTGTGGTCTGACCACAATTATAATCAGGCCCTATGTCTCAAGCAACACCCTGTTTCTCACCCAAGATGGCTGACCACAAAGGAAAAGAGTCAAAACATCACAAACAGCGCAAGGACAACTAAGCTCCTCACAAATGTGCCAAACCCGTCCCCACAGTCCCGGACTCCCCAGTCAAGTCAAAAGGGGATATGTCCGCCAACATCGAAATCATCATTCAGAGGCTGGGTGCTCTCCATGTTTTAACCCAAGACACTAAATCCAGCACCAACGCTATGCAACAGAATATCCAGGCTCTTCGCAAAAACATGAAGGTTCTCTCAAACAGACTCTCTGAGGCCGAGTCAAGAATTTGCTCCATTGAAGATTCAAACAGTACGATGGTCAGTCGTTTGGACCTCTCATACCGCTCAATGAAGACGATGGCGAGCGAACTCTCAGAACACAAAGACCGTAACCGGAGAGGAAATCTTTGTTTCTTTGGCTTAGCTGAAGATTCTGAAAAAAATGCCAATTCTTGCGTTGAATTTCTGGAATCCTGGATCCCCCTCACATTGGGCCTTAAATTCGACAAAGACTTTAAAATTGAATGGGCCCACAGGATTCCTTCAATCATATTGCCAACCATTGCATTAGTGCCACACTGAATCAATCCTTGTCCACATGAGGAAAAATCAACAATTCAGATGGAACGGCTTACACATATCAATTGCCAAGGACTATTCCAAGGAAATGGTTGGCATAAGGAAGAGCTTCTTGGCACTGAGTCAAGGTCTGAGAGATTGCAATATTCCCTTTTTCATCGTCCCAGCGAGGTTTTGCATATTCTTCAAAGGAAAAGCAATGGTTTTCTGTACTCCTGCCGACCTCCAAGCTTTTCTGGACTCTGCAACCCAAACTGATATGTTGATATGATGCTATTCCTCCCCGGCCATACCTGTTGACAGGCATAACAGGCTTATCCTAGCCCGTTATTTCTCTAGCATGTTCAGCAAAAACTGTTTCGGCCTCTCACATTATGCCAGTAACTCTGAATACTTTCCATGCTTTTAATTATAAGCAAATGCTTGTGTTATTGCTTGTCTGTGTGAGCCTAGCTGGTGGTGTCCTTCGCTTCCATGCTAGCACACATTGATATACCAAACTGCTAGTGTCGTCTGTTACACCGTCACTACCACTGACATTTAAATTGCTCATTATAGAAAAATGTGTCATGAAACTAACTAACAATGCTGTTCTGATCTCACCTTATAACTAAACACTATCACAAGAGGGAGGGGGGGGGGGGGGAATAGGAGCTAGTTTAGAAAAGGAGGGAAGGTCCTGTACCTGTGCTCCTAAGACAATATGCTATAACAAGGAGGTAACAGTTCCTAAAGAAAGAGAAGACAAGACCTCCACAACCAAACTATGGTTCTGAGTGACTTGAGCGGTTGAGTGTGCTTTAAGTGGGGATAGACCTCCTGATATCTTTTGTGCCCTCACACTCTCTTGCAAGTGTAAAGCATCATCATTGGGCAGTGCTCCTCGTGGGGGTGGCGCTGCAGACTCTCATGGGCCCTACAGGAGGGCTCTTTGTTGGGGATCTTTTTAGGAGGTGCCGTACTTGTGCATGTGGGTGTGTGGGCCAAGTGAATAGGTGCATGTGAAGTTAAAATTACCTCTCGGTACCCAGATAAGATCTTTACTGAAGATGATGACAATGCCATCCCACGTATCATGATTGAAATTGATAAATACTCCTGCGTATCTAGCTACACTCTTAACCGTTCTAAAACAGAGATCTTTCCCATGAATATCCACGGTACCCCACGATTCTTAGCGACTCTGGCCTAAAATGGCAACCTGTGGAATTAAAATACTTAGGCATCTAGTTTGGCAAAGACTTATACACCTCCGCCTCAATCAACAAGCGTAAAACATTCTCTAAAATTAGTGATCTACTATCCTCCTGGTCCCCCAATCACTTGACCTGGTGGGGCAGGTCAGAAACAGCAAAAAGATGATACCCTCCCAGTCAACTTTCTCTCAGTATGCTCCCCATAAAAGTATCAAACCACGTCTTTAAAGCAGTAGACAAGGCTATTTTGAAATTCTTATGTAAAGAGAAGAGGGCTAGGATCTCCGGTCCCACCCTAAAACTGAACAAAACCAGAGGTGGCCTAAATATGCCTGATTTTCACAGATATCAGTAAGCTTTCCTGGCTGCTCAGGGTAGCTGGTGGCTTAATGAGCTCAAGGACGCCCGCCTCCTCCCTGGCTTCAAATTGAATCCTAACTACTCTCCCCTCTTCCACTCCAATACACACCAACGAGTTTGCGGCCTCTCAAAACTACCTTTGGCCCACTCTTTCCCTATAAAAGCAGATACGGTCGCTGCCCTTCTACGCTCCACCCTAGCTTCTCTGTGGCATAACCATAGAATCAAACTTGCAGGCAGAACACTATTCTGGAATCATTGTGCTGAAAGAGGAATTAACTCCATTGGAGACCTAGGTAAAACATTAAATCCCTTTCCCTTTGCTGACTTAAGTTTGCATTCTACAGTTTCTGAAAACTTAAAAGTGCAATCAGGAGGCTTCCTAAACCACACGAACCTGACCTCCCGGACCTCCTAAGGAAACTCAATAGAATGGGTCATGTCGCATCTCATATCTATAAACTCTTTAAGCCTCCACAAACTCACCTCGTTAACAACCTTAAAAATAAATGGTCTCTTCACGAGCGGCGGCTCCTCCGCTAAGGAGGCGGAACGTTGCCCTACTTCTTTTAAGCAGTGTAACTAAAGGAAAAATAAAATGATAACTGAATGTTATTATTTTATTTGTTTCTGCTGCTTTGCAGCCTGGAAGGACGAGGCTGCTCTGCTTTCAGAGCAGGGCAGGGGAGGAGTGGTTTCCCCTTTCCAAGTGCACATGAATGCTTAGACGGCCCTCTATGGCCCGCCAAACATACATGCACACTTTTCATGTTCTCTGCACAGGCTGCATTACAGCCTGTGTGGAGAACTTGCCCGGGCCTCCATTCTCTGGTTGAGTGCCGAACCACAGTGCTCAGACCAATCACAACGCTGCATTGGAGTGTTGTGATTGGCCAGGGGAGCATGGGTGCTTCCTGGTTCCTGTCCCGGCCAAGTCCAGATGCGGAGGAGAGACTGGAGAGACGTGGCGGCGATAAGGTAAGTTTTATTTATTCATTTATTTTTACATTCCACCCTCCTCGCCACTCCCGATCCGTGCTGGCCACCACTGCTCCTGACATACCAGAGGATCTGAGCTCACAATTCTCTGACTCAACATGGCATATAATCTGGCATTCTCCTTTCCCAGCATAAATCTCACTGACAATAGCACAACCCAAATTATGGTTGATTCACAAATCCCACTGGACCCCACCTAGGCTCCACAAACTGGGGATACTGAAAACAGGCAAATGCTGGTGCTGTGAGGAATCAACTCAGCCAATTGAACACATGTTCTTCCCATGCAAAATGATCCACCCGCTATGGTCCAAGATACAGCAAACCCATCCAAGACGTTTTCAAAATCCACTTCTCCCTGACCGGACTGACGTCTGCATTAGTCCTAGCAGCGCACCTCCCAAACATCAACCTGTCTCCACAAGATTCACTTCTACTCGACCTCATGCTAGCCCTAGGTACAAAAACTGTTCTACTATAGTTGAAATCCACCACAAAAGTCCCATTCAAGGGATGGTGTAACATCTTATGCATCACCAGAAGCACCGACAATTTCATGTACAAGTGGAGCCGATGGGACACCCTTGAGAAAAAGTGGAACCTCTATAGACCCCATCCACCAGAGCAACATCTTATCCTCATATTCCAAACAACAGAGTGAATACCACACCCTCCTGTTCTACGTGTCTCTGACCTACCCTCACCCATCACATCCAGACTTTGTTTCAGTACAGGGGGTCATCCCTCTTCCCCCACCCCGCAGGCCCGCTCTCTCTCTCTAGTTTCTATCTTCCTATCTTTCTTAGTTTTACTCTCTGTTCTAGAATTGCGCTCTGTAAGAAAGTGGCTCTGTATATACTGTTCCCAAATAGGTACAGTGTGCACAGTCCACAGTCCCCAGCGGTTTGGCAGAGGCTAAAGTTAGATATAACCTTACTCTCTAAAGTGGTAGCTTGGTCGAGCAGTAAGACAGTATCAGAGGACAGTGTAAAGCATTTGTTGTACACACTCAGTCAGCAAATGGTCTCACACACTCAAGAACTGAACTCTAGGTCAATGGTTTTGTATAAAAATATATAGTTGTTTTATTTTAGAACCAACAATAGGTATCAAAATATACTTTCTCAGAATGATATGCTTTAGATAAATAATTTTCAATAGGCAGTAGACTTTTGAATGCAATAGTTACAGTTGTTGCGATAGGCAACACAATTTCAAACACAATTATACATTGAGCTCAATGGGAATTTCTAGTTAAATGCAATAGATTACTTTTTGGATTACTTTTCTTACCACAGGACTGGATCCTAGATTCAGTCCTGGGACAGTTCCTGTAATCAGTTGAGTAAAAACGTTTTGGTTACATTAGTGATTTTTAAGGAATATTATTGTATTTTAAAAGTTGACACAAACTTTTTCACATAGAATCACCAATGTTATCCTATGGGAGGAAATTCACTTTGCAGGTAAGTGGGGTTATTGTTACTTTCTCTAACTCAGTGTTGGATCCTGGATCCAGCACTGGGACATCTCCTGTAAACAGTTGAAAGAATGTGATTTTGTCATACAGGCGATTTGTAACAAATATTTGTAAGTTTGCAAAATCGACACAGAAGAAATTCTGGTGAAAACCAGGCAATGTTATCCTATTGAGGAAAATCAAGTTAAAGGTAAGTACGGTTGTAATTACTTTTCAGGGTCAGTGCTGGGCCCCAAGATCCAGCACTGGGATCTCTCCTGATAACAGGTGAGTAAATCCGTTTTCGTAATTCGGCTGATTTTGAATGAATATTTTAAATTTTCAAAACTCAACACGTAGAAGAATTTCCAAGTGAAACCAGTCACTGTTAACCTATGGAAGAAAAGTGAGTTATCGGCTTTTGGGTAAGTACTCGACTGGCAGAGTTAAGGTTCCGGGCATAGACTCTGGGGTCTCCCAGGGTCAGGTAAGTACAGTTGTTACACCCTCAGTGGCACAGGGGCAGCCGATTGCAGAGTGAGTTAGGCCCAATGTTATCTTATGGGAGGCAGGGGGCCTTTGGTTGGTGCCTGCTGGCTAGCAGGCCATGCGGCTGTGGGAGCTGGGCTCCTGGCCACTTGCTCAGGGCAAATGGGGAAGTAGATTAGAGTAGAAGTTGCACTGCCAGGGGCACTCGGGCGGCTGGGTGCAGGGTTGTTTTGAGCCGTTGGGCGCTCAGTGAATTGCAATTGAGAAGCTCAAGAACGAACAAAGGCTGCAAGCTTGGGGACGAAGATTCTTCAGGTGCAACCACCACTTCAAGAGGTAAGTTGGGTAGTTGGAGGATAGGTAGGCACCCAGGAAATGGGCACAGGGAGCCGCAGGGCACCGGGTGCAGGGGTGCCTTTTGGTGTCGGGAAATCTTACCCTCTGCTGGTCGCGGTTGGAGGGGTCCCTGGTTCTGAGGCTGCAGGCGTCGTCAGGAGCGTCGAGGTGGGTCCTTGGGTGCTGGATTCGGGGTCACAGTCACCGGGGGGATATCCTCGAGGTCTTTGTCCACTCCGGCACAAGCCAGGCTTGGCGGGTGCAGAGTGTGCAGGGTTCGCGGTTCCTGGCTGATGCCAGGGGTCAGTTACTTGCTTTGAGCAGTACCACTGCTCGTGGGAGTCCCAGGTAGTCAGAGTCACAAGGCAGTCAGGTCCACCGGGGTTTTTGAGGTTGCTGACCACTGGAGATGCCGGGGTTTAGCAGGATCAGGTTCGAGTGTCGACAGGCAGGTAGGGCTGGGGCCAAAGCAGTTGGTGTCTTCCTCTTGTTAGCAGCTGCATGGCAGGTCTTCTTGTTCCTTGTTCTTCTTTCTTGTTTCGGAATCTGGATCTGAGGAAGGAAGGTTCAGGGTGCCCCTAAATACTGAATTTAGGGGCGTTACATGTAGGTAAAGGGCAGGGACCAATAGGTTCCTTCCCTGGGGTGGGTATACCCCCTATTCTGCCACTCTCCTGTGGGAGGGGGGCAGTAGCCTAGTCCTGATTGGGCAGGGCTTCCCATCTTCAAGATGGCAAGAGCCCGGAGATGTGCTTCACCTCGCCTCCCCCACCTGAGGGGTGGGGTTGGCAGAGGCTGTCGCACACCCTTTCCTTCCTTGGAGTTTCCGGACAGTCTTCCCGCCAGAGTGGGGGTCAGAACAGTAGGGTCCAGTTGCTGAGTACAGCAAGTGGCCTGGAGAAGCTCACAAAAGGCGGCAAGACTTTGAAGCTTCCCCTGCCCATCCTGGAGGAGGAGACCTAGCACCACGCCCAGGATGTGCATCGTTACGGGCCCAGGAGAGCGGATGGCGCTCTACCCAGGGGTCCAGCAACATGTCTGCTGTGTGGCAGCCTAGGCAGCTCCTCAGACAAGACGTGGATTGTAGGTTAGGTTCAGGGGGCATCTCTAAGATGCCCTCTGTCGTGCATTGTACATTAAATCACACACTGGCATCAGTGCGGGTTTAATGTGCTGAGAAGTTTGATACCAAACTTTTCAGTCTTCATTGTTGCCATCATGGTGCTGTGGAGTTCGTGTTGACGACCTCCCAGCACCATATATTCTTAATGGCAGCACTGCACTTACAGTGCCCAGGAATTGACCTGGGTACTGTAGGGGCACAGGGCTCATGCACCTGTACCCACACCACTGGCATAGGGCACCCAGCTAGAGGGGTGGATGATGTATGCCAGGGCAGTGTGTGTTGTGGGCATGGCACACAGGGATGTGTGCCATGTCGACTCTCTGTTTTGTTCTGCACCCAGACACTCAGCCTGCAAGGTCAGTGTGTGTGTGTCAGGGTACAAGGCCTCTAAGGGTGGCACAATAAGTGCTGCAGCCCTTCGGGGACTTCTCTGGTCACAGGGCCCTGGGTACCTAGTGTACCATTTACCAGGGGCTGACATGTGGCCAGAGGTGCCAATTAGGTTTAGGCTTCAACACAGTTTTATGGAAGGGACATAGGCCCTGGGTACCTGATTGGCAGGGGCCCAGGGCACACTCAGTCAAAGTACATCAGCAATTCAGCAAAAAGTGGGGGCATACCATGCAAGAAAGATGGCTCTTTCTCACACTCTCACTCTGGATTTACATCCTTTTACCAGTCAGAGGCCCTTTATCTCTCTCCCCCTCACTTTGGATTCCCCTGCGTGGTTTGCCCAGACGTGGGTCCACTTCACCGCTACCATTGGTAACGCCTCAGCCATCCACCCCATGTCAACCCATACTTCAAACACTGGATTTTATGTAACGCAGTTCTTCAACAAATTGTATAATCCTCTATACCGTGCTATGTAGTGTGCTTATACCTCCTACTGTGTATCAGTCTTTTTTTTCCTTATCTATACTTCTGAATATAAAACCGTTTGAATTTTAAAATATGTACAGAGGTTCTTACAGAAACAACGATTGCCAAGGTATTCCCCACAGTCTGGTAATTGGCAGCATTGCTGCCCCTACCCTCTACCCTCTCGTCTCCCCCAACCAAGATTAACCAATGTCCTATGGGAGCTGGAGACACCGGAAATGCACCCGATTGGTAACTGACCCCTTATACACAGCAGTCATTTCAAAATCTGAAACAAGTTTTTGGGGCCTACGGGGTGTTTGCATTATAGGGCAATTCTATAAAGTACGCCCTTCTCCACATAATGTAAGCCCTCCATCACGTTGGTGCCACCTTGTTTATTTACATGACGTAGAGAATTATTAGCCATGATAACAATGGCAGCTCAAAGTCTGGGTCTTAATTAAAAGAGCGCCAATCACACACGTCAGTAACACGCGTTCGCGCGTCAGCGGGGCTTCAAGAGGCATTGAACACATCTGCCAGAGAGTTACGACATGATACGGTGCGTCACGAAGGAGCTGGGCATTCGACGGGTCCTGGGCATTACGCAATGTAACAATCACGGAGTGTGCAGTACTGCGTCTAAATCTGGCAGCCTGACCTTTTATTTTATAAACTTTTTCGATAAACCCGTATCCGACCTTGAGCAAGGCGAAAGCAATATTCAAAATAAAACCCAGTAACACTCGGGAACGCAGATACAAACTGAACAAGCCACGAGCTAAGCATAATTCAAGATTTGACTTTTAGAGTTCTGCCAGGTTCTTTGTTTATATTGAAAGGACTGTAGTAAACGATATTTCAGCTCCAGTTAGAATCTTTCATGGCCATTAATTAGGGGTTGCGGGGGTGGCATATGTTATCCAGGCACTGCCCTTGCTACTGTCATGAAGGACAGTGGCCGGAGCAGGAACTACGCAGAGAGAGCTCCTGGAATCCTGTTTACTTCCTGTCTTTCCATACCAGCCTCTTACCCCAGTGCCCAAACAGGAAGCTGTTGAGGGTCTAAGGGAGAGCCAAGGGATCCGCCTTGTGATGTCAGCAAGGTCAGGTGAGGTCGCTTGTAGTTCCGCTGTATTTACGTCCATGGAATCCGAGGCAGAAATCTATGTAAACTCCAACAAAGCTGTGGCGGTATCCAGGCTCTTTATCATTTCTGCGCCTGGATACCCTCATGGGTGACAAGAAGCGCTCTACAAATCTACTGATTGATTTATTGAGTGACAATGTATCACATACAAGGTTAAAGGGCCACTGTTGGTTCAAGAGGGACAGAGCCATGTCAGACTTCTGGTATCTATACTCACGGTCAGATTGGTCGCTGGGTAATCAGCCACTCCCCAAAGGGCCCCTGCCGCAGTCCAATCCGTGCAAAAAGAACAATTGATGGACAGAATGCAGAACAATGTTAAACACTCACCCCCAGTACAGAGCTCTGGGCCTAAATCCATTGTTTTTTGCTTACCATGCCACTTGGTGCAAGGCAGCCAAATTGTCTGCCAGTGGTGGCGAAGAGATTAGCACTGCCCTATTTTAGTAGATTTGGTACTGTCCTGCCCTCTCTGTCTCATGCAATGTCGCACAGCAACCAAGGTTGCTGCACTGCGAAGCATCAAATAATAGTAAAAATGCACATTCCTTTGAAATACCAGCGTATTGTTTGACCTACCCTGCAAGTAGACAAACTTTAAGGGGCAGATTTACTAAAATCTCATGCAACGCAGATCCGCAGCCAAAAAAGCTGTGCTGTGTTGCGTGAGAAGGAAAGAGTAGGAGAAGGCCATATTTACAGAAATATGGCACCCTCCTTCCCTCTCCCTAGTGCCGGTGTTGACATTTGTTGCTGTAGGCCATGCACACACCTTTGCGC
This sequence comes from Triturus cristatus, assembly GCF_964204655.1. NCBI lineage: Eukaryota > Metazoa > Chordata > Amphibia > Caudata > Salamandridae > Triturus > Triturus cristatus. The sequence goes on from NC_140592.1 coordinate 1,053,582,087, forward strand.
CATAGTGCAAGAGTATATGCACTAGGCTAGCATAGGTTTTGTACTCAAAGGATACCCTTCCAAATAAAATACAATGCCTAAACTAACTTTAACACGTTCCCCACTTTGTATGTTTGCTATACAGTGCAGCACACATGCTCAGTCGCAAAAGAAAGGAGAAATAAAAGCATTTCTCTATGATTGTGCATATGTTAAATGGGCTCTGTTTTTTGACGCAAAGCCCTGTCTACTTTTTTAAGTAAATAGGGTTTTGCGTCAAAAACCTTGGGTGGTAGCATGGGAATGCCCATGCACCACCCATGGAACGCCCCCATGGAGCTATGCAGTTGCTTCATAAATCCACCTCTTTTGCAGCTTATGCAGGGTAGAGTTATTGATGGGCCTCTTCTGTCTACAGCTCAGCAGACTAAGGCTCTTAAATAATGTGAAATGAAGGTGGTTGGTTGGTTGGTTCAGCGAGTGAAAGGACTGCTGGATAGGATGGAGGGTTAATGAATGAAAAGATGGAGGTAAGGATGGATGAGATGAGAATGAATGGATAAGTGAAAGTGAGGGTAGATGAATGGATACAGATGTGGATAGATGGTTAAGAGAAAGAATGGATTGATGAATGAAAGGGGGTGGGTGGAGGGTTGAAAGGGTGAATGGATGGATGAGTGAAAGGATGGATGGATGATTAGAAAGGGTGTATGGATGAGTGAAGTGAAAGGGTAGACAGATGGAGGGAATGAAAGGGTGGATAGATGGATGAATAAAAGGTTAGATGGATGGATTGGTGGATGGATGGTTGCTGGGGCGCAGTGATCCCCACCAACTTTGGAAGCTACAGTAGGGTGATGTTCTGGATGGGCCTCTTCTGTCTGCCACTTGGCAGACAAAGCAAAGTTAGTGAGTGAAAGAATAGATAGATGGATGTTTGAGTGAAAGGGTAGACAGATTGGTGAGTTAAAGGATGGATGGATGGGTAGATGGATGAATGAATGACTTAAAGGCTGGATGAGTGAAAGAATGAATGGATGAGTGAAAGTGGATTGATGGATGAACGGGTGGATGACTGAAAGAATGGATGCATGAGTGAAAGGGACGGTGGATGGATTGATGGATGAGTAAAAGAGAGGATGGACAGATGATGGAGTGAAAGGGTAGATGGATGGATGGAGTGAAAGGATGAGCAAAAAGATGGATGGATGAGTGAAAGGACTGATGGATGAGTGAAAGGACGGATGAATGAAATGATGGATGAGAGATAGAATGGATGAGAGAAAGAATGGATGGGTAAGTGAAGGGGAGGGTGGATGGATATACGGATGAAAGGGTGGATGGGTGAATGAGTGAAAGAATGGATGAGTGAAAGGGAGGGTGGATAAATGAAAGGGTAGATGGATGGATGAGTGAAAGAATGGATAGATGAGTGAAAGGGAGGGTGGATGGATGCACAGGTGTGTGAAAGCATGGATGGATGAGTGAGTGGGTGGATGTGTGAGTGAAAGGGTAAATGGATGGATAAGGGGTTAGGTGGAAGGATGAGTGAAAGGATGGGTGATTGGATGGCTGAGTGAAAGAATGGATGAATGAGTGAAAGTGAGGATGGATGGATGGAGTGAAAGGGTGGATGGATGGAGTGGAAGAGTGGATGTATGGATGGATGACTGAATGACAGAAAGGGTGGATGTAGAGATGGATGTGTGAAAGGGTGGATGGATGAATAGATGGATGGATAGGTTTAGAGATGTATCCATGGGTTTGAATATGGCTGGTTGGTCGGACACAATAGTGAAAGACTGAATTACAGATGAAAGAATGAACGGATGACAGAATGTATAGGTGAAACTGTGAATATCAGCATGAGGATGGAAGAATGAATGGATGGAAGAGACAAGAGAGCTTGTATGGGGAGGGCCATGATGATTTGCTTCATTTGCTTGGTGACATAAAAGCGTTTATTTGAAGTGGGGGGTTATTTTCTGGCTACTCCCTTGGCCCTAAGCAATGCAAAGGAGAGCTATGCGCTGCTGTGTGTTACTTTCAAGTGATTTTCCAGTGAAAAACAAGTTTTGCGCAAGAAAGTAAATTGGTAAAAAAAGATTTTGCGTCAATTTGCGTCACATTCGTAATGCAAATAAGGGGCAAAATCTTAGTAAATCTACCACTAAGTTCCTCACATAATAGTGGGCATATTTCACCTTGCTGCACTGCCCTGTGTCAAAGTGAAAGTGCAAGAATGCACCGCATCTATGGCATGCAGTGCATTCCGGTCCTTTCCCACGGGCTGGTGCCATTTGCATGCAGCATTGTATTTGTGCAGAAAGGGGCACCTTCCTGCACAAAAACAATTCTGGGAGGCTATTTCGTTTTTCTATGTGTGTTACAGAATTCCCTTGAGGAGAAGTAAAGTTTTGGCACATCTCCAGGTTGACATGGTATTGTAAATCTGGATATGTGAAAAAAAATTCCATAGGTGTTACGTGGGATCACCCACTGCAACGACCCTGGAACGTCTCCCTAGCGCGGAGTAAGGCAACGCAGCGATTTGTACTACCTTGCCTTACTTCATATCTATGAGGCCATCCGAAAGCCATGCAAAGTGACTTTGCATGGCCTCATTAATATATTTGGGTGGTTTGCTCTGCCGGAGCATCACAAAAAGTGACGCTACAGCACAGCAAGGGGCTCGTAAATATGGCCCTAGGTGTTTAGGAAAATGTTCTGCCCACTCTGTCATAGCTGTTTGTTAGGTGGGTACTAACCTTTGTTCAGACACCCTGGGCCTCATTTACAAGAAACTGGCATAAGGCAGCGCCACAAGTCATCTTGCCGCGCTGCCCTATGCCATTGAGAAAGGGAAGGAACGCACCGCATTTCCCTCTGCGCTGGTGCACAATTTGCTGCCTAGCACTAATGTAGGCACCCTTGCACCTTGGTACAAGGGTGCCTCAGTTGCAAGCAGGATTGTTTTTGTGCAGGAAGGGGCACCTTCCTGTAGAAAAACAATCCAGAGAGGCGTTTTAATCTTGCAGCAAACATGGCAATAAAAATATTTCTCCTCATTATGCCTGTTCTGGGGGAGTCATAAGGTTTTAGCACTGCCCCAGGTTTACACAATTAAGTAAACCTGGGGCAGGGTCAAAATCCACGGGAAACCCCACTGCAACGCCCAATGAACGCCTCCTTGATGCAGAGTAAGGCAAGGCAGTGACTTGAACTGGTTTGCCTTACTCCATATCTAAGAGGCCATGCAAAGCCACGCAGAGTGGCTTAACGTCCCCTCATAGATATGATTGAGCGGCTTACGCTGCCGCAACGTTAAAAAAAAATGACGCTCCGGCGGCGCAAGTCTCTCCTAAAATTTCTCCCCTGTTTTCCCCACAGAATTTCAGTGGTTTTATTTTTCTTTAAACTGCTTTCTCCAGGATAGTTTTCAATCTGATTTTTTTTAACAAATAATGTATTGTCTTAAGATCTTCAAGGGGCTCTGAAGTTTGGTGTGAGGATGTGCCCTCACAACGCTTATACTGATGGCAGGACAAGATTGCCGTATTAGGAATAGTACATTTTCATAATAATACTGAAATAACTCCTTAGAACGAAATTAAGAGCTTCAGTTAGAGGAATGAGAGAAGCGAATGATCCAGTGACTTTTAATCTTACAGAAGAAAGGTTTAATTCTATTGATAACAAACTTCCCTTTCCCAACAAAACACCAAGGATTATGTTTTCAAGTAGAATATACTGAAGTATCATGTTACGTTCGGCAGGTGGCATTTGGACTGAGTGAATGCAACAGTGCATTCACCCAAGACCGCTCAGGCCCCCATCTCTACCATGCAATGCCCTCCAGGGACCCAATTGACAGTGTCCGATGGGCTGTCAGTTACAGCATGGGCTCCAGAGGTGAAACGTCCCCAGCTCGCCCAATGTCAATCATAGGTGCACTAATGGTCCTTTCGACTTTGGCCCTATTGTGGCATCGTCCAGAGAGTCCAGGGTGTCTAAGTGCTTATATGAAGGGACCAATGGATCCCAGATGTCCTTCGGCCATGACTTGAGCGGGATGAGCTCTCAATAGTTTTCAAGCTGTTCATGACAGTACACAGCATCCTGTATCCAACACTTAGGCCTGGCAGGGGTCGCCTCCCCAGTGCATTGCAATTTGTCTCTTAGCTATAATGGGAAGAAGGCCTGTTAAGCTTTCAGATTCTTTTTGGGATATCCCTAATGTATCCCAATCATGCCACCATTGGTGATCTACTCATCCAGTGGTCAGTAATACATTCAATGGTGTCAAACACTGATGTCCAAAGGGCTTCTACTCCAGGCAGTTCCATGATAGATACAAAAAGTCTGCATCCAGCGCTTTGCATCTAACACACCGAGCATCATTTATTAAACCCATTTTAAATAGTGTGCTGGGAGTACCATACATTCTGTGGAGGTATTTAAAATATTTCAATCATAGGCAGTAGTTGGGCGAGGGTGTACTTGTTAGGGTGCAGCAATATACCCACTGTTCATCTGTCAACTCCCTGTCTAGATATATTGTGATTAACCCTGGGTGTAGGACTACGCTACGCTCGCGTAATTTGCGCAACTACACGCTACGCGAATTGCACGCAGCACAGTACAAAAACGCGTAACAGGCATTTTTTGCTTGCTCGCGGCCCTCAACGTCAAGTTGGCGACCGTGAGCGAGCAAAATAACATCCCGGCGAGACTTTTTCCTCGTTCGCGATCAGCAACATCAAGTTGCCGATTGCGAGCGTGGAAAATAAACCTCCCGGCGAGATTCTCAACGCGGGGAAGTCAGGTTTCTCATTGCGAGTGGTCGTGTATGCTCACGACCACTCGCGATGAGAAACTACCAGTCCGCGTTGAGAAAGCTGGCGCTCGAGTACAAATCTACTCGAGCGGCAGAAAACGACTGCTTGCACTGTGCAAGATGCCGTTTGCAATGATTGCCCAGTGCGGAGAAGCATCCGGCACTGTGCAATCAGTGCAAACAGCATTTTGCACAGTGCACCTACGCAGTTTGCGTAGCTACGCGTAGCTTGCGTAGTGCATAGTGCACTTCGCGTAGCTATGCGTAGCGCTACTACACGAACTACGCCCAGGGTTAATTGTGATAGGGCTCTTGGCTTTGGCTGGCTTAGTGGGGCTTTATATTCAGCACTTAATTTGAGCCGGTGGTTTCTGGTGTTCAGCACAGGTACTTAATTGTCGGTACCGCCACTTCTGACTCTGCCATGTAGTGGTGCTGTCTATCTAATTTTGGGAAGAAACACAGCGGTTTTATAATTCTGTTTACGTTAAAAATTACTAATTGTTTAGGTATAGTTTTGGGTGGCCTGAAATAGTCAGAATTGTCACACTTATAGGAGTGTCATGGTTAGTAGTTGTGGTGGTGCTGTCATTGGCAGCGCTGTCAGGAGTAATGGGTGGTGCCAGCTGCAGTGGCCACCAGACAAAGGCCTTGACACTTCTGTTTTTTGCAAATTTATCACTGTTTATCCTGCATGGTAGCATATGGTCAAGTTTTAAGCCACCATGAATATGGCAGCCTAACATTGTTTCCATTGGGAAGGGGCATCAGGAAATGTTTTATATACCATTTTACAAGTGGCTAAAAGTCTGTGAATCATGAAAATGTTCAGGGGGTGCTGTCCAGGTCATATCTTATGTCTTGTGTCAATAGAAAAGTGCAGTCTAGGAAAAGCTTCCTGAGTGTCATCAGTTGCAACGGTCTTAATTTGATGCAGACTTTACGGTCCTGAGTTGACTGTCAATCAGGAGTCTGTATGGTGGGGATTGCACTAGCATTAAGCCCATCTAGGTTCACCTTCTGTCTGAGACGATGATAAGCCTGACCAGTGCATTTCACCATGGCCACCTCAGATCTGGGGCATTCATATGCAAACACCACTGTCGTCAGTGGGTAGGGCCCAACATTGTCCATCTCACAGCCACATGCAGCTGAAATGGTGTGGGGCTAGAAATGCACAAACTGGCCCTGGGCAGAGTAGTAGTATAGCTCCAAATCCAGTGTGCATAGCCCACCCAGCTCAAGTGGGAGGGTAAGTACCTCCCACATGACTCTCGGTTACTTGCACCCCCATGTCAGGCTGCTTAGTCTAGACCTGAGTTGAGTAAAGAAATGTTTGGGGAGTGGGATGGGTATATTAATAAAAAATATAGGAATTTCGGAAGGGATACCATCTTGGCAACTGAGATTCTGCCCAGCAAGGAGAGCCGTAGTTTGTTCCATATAGGCACCCTCTCTTCTAACCGTTAATGTTTTCCCATAATTCTCTCGCCAGATTTCATCTACGTTCCCTTCTGATCCATATGCGACAATACTTGATGGCAGTGTCTGCCCAACACAGTGGGTACTCAAGAGAGACCCTACTAGTAGTCTGTGGGAAGGGGAACATGACAGACTTGGTCCAGTTTATTGTAATCCCTGCAATACCGCCATAATGAATGAATTCCCGGACTATCGGTGGGACGGTGGTCACTGGTTCCCACAAGTAAAGCATGATATAACTTGTGTAAATATGGATTATTAGGCATCTGGTGGTAAAGTCAAGGCCACAGGGTGAGTATTGCTGGCATTATCGACCCCCCCCACGAGATCCCAAACAATATTAGCAATGGGGGTAACCTTTCCTGGTGTCGCTGGAGATAGCAAATGAGGGTATCACCTCTCCGTTTAGACAGAGGCATTCAGTGGGCTCAATCTATAACAGCGAGATCCATTGTAGGAATTGTAAGCTGATGCTTATTTGTTCCAGGAGCTTGAATGGATATTTCCATTTGAGTAAGGCAAATGCCTTTGTGGCATCAAAATAGATTGTGACAGTCTGCAGCCGTGGGTTTAAATAGTGTAAAAGTGCGTAGTGGTACATAAGTTGCGGGCCGTGGAGCATCCTGGGACAAGACTCAACTGATTCTGCCTAACAATATCTGGCAACAAGGGGGCTATTCTATTGGCAATTCATTTGGCTAGTATTTTATTGTCAACGTTTATCATGGATAGCGGTTTCTAGGAGGCACATTGTCAGACTTTCTTTTTTTTGTTGATTTTGTTTTATTGTTATGTGCATCAAATACAGCTGGTTACCATCACTTACAGTTACAGTTTTCCGTTCACATAATATACAAAGTAGTGCCACAGTGTGAAAAGAGTATAAGTACTGTCGCTTCAACCTCACTTCCATAAGACCCGTCTGTGCATTACATAAAAGACCTCCCATGTAAAGCGGTCTCAAAGTTTATCAGTCACTCAGATCTGGATCAGATTCTTCGGGTGGAGGGGCGCATATGTTCCCCCGAAACGTGTCCCTTTTCTCCCAAACTCGCATCCATTTCCGGGGGCATCCTCTATTAATAAATACTGCCTTTTCCGCAACCATGGCGCTGTCTAGGTCACGGCACCACTGCTGATGAGAGGGGACCGTCTGTGTTCCCCAGTGTTGAGCAATATTCCTTTTGGCCAGTGTGATACCTAGGGTCGCCCAGTCCTGCTCTGCATGGTTGAGGATCTGTTGGCTCCCACACATTGAGTAGGCATCTCCGTGGTTCAGGGGGGACGGTGAAGCCACACACTTGAGTAATTGGAGCCATAACTGCCCTCCAATATTGTGTAATATGGGGATATTCCCATAATATGTGGTAGAAAGTACCCGTTAGCTAACAACTCCGAAGGCACAGTGGTGTAGCAGTCTTCCCTATTTTGTGGAGTGTGGTTCTAGTGCAGTATGTTCTGTGCAGTATTTTAAGTTGCACGAGTTTTAATCTGGAGGGAATCTTCACCTCCCGCGGGGACGCCAGCGCCTCCTGCCAGTCCTGTTCGTCCATCTCTCCCACCTCTGCCTGCCATTTTTCTTTAAGGTTGTGTGTGGGATCTTTCTGATTATTAACCAACTTACGGTATGTTAAAGAAATTGCTTTTTTGGTAAGACAGTCCGTTAGTAAGCGATCCTCGAGCGGCGAGGAATCGGGTAGATCAGTTCCTGGAGGTCTGGCCTTCGTCAATGCGTGGTTTATTTGCATGTATCGGTATTGCTCTGTCCCTGCCATCTGATACGTTGCCTGCAGTTGAGCGAAAGTGACCACCCCACCCTTTTTCCACAGGTCCCCGACCCTGGAGATGCCTATGAGATCCCAGCGGGAGAAACCCTTACTTGTGCGCAGCTTGTCCAACCTAGGGGTGTCCCAAAGTGGCATGTGTTGAGTTATTACCCCCTCCCAGCCGAGCGCGCGCTGTGCCGCGAGCCATACATGCACGGTGTGCGCCGTGGGGCCGATCAGTGTGTGTTTCCGAGATTTATCATATAATGCGCCCAGGATTCCGGTCGTGCCTAGAGTGTGTCTATCCATACGTAGTGCTGGTTCGTCCTGTGGGGCGTGAAGCCATTGATTGACCACTATGAGCTGGGAGGCCCAGTAGTATAGTTGAACGTGGGGCAGGGCAATTCCGCCATCGTACCAACCCCGTATTAGCATGCTCATTGCTATACGGTGAGGCTTTCCTTCCCACAGGAGGTAGCCCACCTCCGCCGCAATGGACTTGAAGTAGGAGTGAGAGACTGGCATAGGTGTATTTTGCAGTGCATACAGAAACCTAGGGAGAGCCATCATTTTATACAAAGCTGCCCTCCCCAGTAGTGTCAATGGCAAGGAGTGCCAGCATTTCATGTCACTACGGAGCCTTTTCAAGAGTGGGAGTAAATTCCGTTCAATAAATTGCGTGGGGTGAGGCGTGATCTGTATGCTGAGGTATTTAAAACCGTCTTCTGTGATCTGTATCGCAACCCCCCAGGGCAGGCAAGGAGGAGGGCCCTTAAGTATATATAGCACCAATTTTGCCCAGTTAATTGTATTGCCGGAGACTCTACCGTAGGATTCGCAAATGTCAAGCAGGCAAGAGAGGGACCGTCTAGGGCTCGCCATGTACAGTAAGATGCCATCTGCGTAGAGGGAGATGCGATCCTCCCACCCCTCCACCCACTTCAGATCGCGTATCACTGGGTCTCTCCTTATCCACGCCACTAATGGCTCGAGCACCAAAGCAAACAGGAGGGGGGAAAGGGAACAACCCTGTCTAGTCCCGCGCCCTAGGGGAAAGTCCTCCGACAGTCGCCCATTGATCACTACTTGTGCCAGTGGTTGCGCGTAGAGCAGCTATATTGAGGCACAACATTTTGGTCCGAAACCAAAGTGCTGCAACACCGTAAGGAGAAAGGGCCATTCCACTCGGTCGAAGGCCATACTGGCGACCGGCGAGAGAATGACCTCCTCCTCCTGGATAGAGGGCGCCCGAGCCAGCACACCATGGAGTCTCCAAAGGTTCATCACCATGTTCCTGACCAGCATAAAGCCGGATTGATCGGGGTGTGTGAGGGTCATGAGATAGGGCTGAAGCCTACCACCAATGCTTTCGCGAGTATTTTCGCTTCCGCATAGAGGAGCGAGATCGGTCGTTAGGAGGTGCACTCCTGTGGGGGTTTACCGGGTTTGAGTTTCGCTATGAGTGTTGCTACCCATTGGTCCCGAGGGATTGTTCCCACCTCCAGGCTGGCCTGGTACATTCTCAGCAGGTATGGCACAAGCGTGTCTGCCTCTTTTTTGTAAAGTTCCACTGGGACACCTTTTGGGCCCAGTGCCTTCCCTGGCTGGAGCCCTTTAATGGCTGCAGTGATTTCAGCTATCGTGAGATTTGCCTCCAGTATTTGTACATCCTGTGGTGTCAGTCTTGGTAAACGTATGTCTCTTAGGAATGCCAAGTTCTCCTCAATGGATGTCATTGCGACGGGAGTGTATACGTTTTCGTAGTGGTATGCGAATGCTGTGACGATGTCATTTGGGTCCGTTACTGTCTCCCCGTTAGGCAATTTAAGTTGTGCTACCCAGCGACTGGCACGTTCCTTTTTATCTAACCATGCCAGTTGTTTGCCCGCCTTGTCCCCCACTTCGTAAATCGTGTGCTGTGTTTTCGTGACTCGCTCCTTAGCCTCCTCCCATACGTGGTCTCTGTATGCTTGTTTCGCAAGGTTAAGTGTATGGGTTGTTATATCATTGGGATCTGTTGTGTGCGCGCTCTCTGCCCGGCCAACTGCTTGTTCCAGCTCCCATACCCGCTGCGCTTTGTCCCGTTTATGGGCAGAGATCAAGGAGATGGCCTGTCCACGGAGGACCGTTTTGTACGCTTCCCATAGGATAATGGGAGAAGCCACTGATTGTGCGTTTTCTTGGAAATATTGCCCCGAGGTCTTGTGTATGCCCTTCCATATATTCGGGTCTTTGAGATACCCAGGGTGTATGGGAGATATGCGTCTCCGTCCCTTGAGGTGTGATGTATATGTTATTAATACGGGGGAATGATCCGAAATACCTCAAGGGAGGTGTTTGATCTCCAGTATTCTTTCTAAACCCGTGGATGAGGTAAGGATGTAGTCTATGCGGGATAGACTGTTGTGTGCACCCGAGTGATACGTGTATTGACGTTCTGTAGGGTAACACGTGCGCCAGATATCCACTAACCCAAGTGCGTCAAGGAGTTCCTGGAGGGGCGATGAACCTGTTCCCTGGTCTCTTGGGGGGTATCTGTCCCACGCGGTATTAAATGTGGTATTAAAGTCGCCCCCTATGATGAGTTTCCCGGGAGGCAAGGCAAGCAGGAATTTACCCAGGGCCGGGAGGTCAGAGTGTGTGTAGCGCCGGAGGTATATATACGGAAACTAAGTTATATATGCGCCCCTCCCATTCACAGGAAATCGCTGCGAAGCGCCCTTGATCGTCTGTCCACGTCCCGGTTATCATAAGAGGGCAGCTCTTTTGGATCAAGATCCCAACCCCTCTAGATCCAGATGTGAATTCAGAGTGTGCCACCATTTTAAAGCCCCATCTATCCAGTGCTTTAATGGCCGCACCGACCAGGTGTGATTCTTGTATGAGGGTGACTGATGGGGCATGTCTCTTGAGATGTTGTAGTACTAGTCCCCTCTTAATCTTGTTACACAGGCCATTCACATTCCAGGATATCACGGTTAGGGGAGAGCCCAGTGTGTGTATGTGATATCTGGCGGTGAGTGTGGAGTGACAGATGCCATGGCCCTTGGAGTATGCGAGTGGTTATTCGACATTGAAGCATGTCCAGTGGTGTACCAACTCTGTCATGCAATGATCTTGTGGCTCACATTATCTGCTGTAAGTGAGCTCGTATGCGTAACATGAAATGAACAAACATAAACAAAAAACATTCCCCTCCCCCCTCCCTGCTCCCCTGCCAGACGGATTCCCAACTACCCGCCACCCCAACAGTGCAGAGTGCTTCAATCCCATTAAACAGTACTTCCGTGCCGGGAGAGGAAGTCCGAGAGGAGCCTTAATCGTCCCCCTGCTCAAAGACATTCAATCAGATTTGGATCGTATCGTTACATGTATCATCGGGTTTCCATTGTAGTGTCCCAGTCCACTATCCAGACCAACCGGTCCGGCCCCGCTACCTGGTGCCGGCTAAGTGCAGCTGTCAAGTCTCGCTGTTGTCTCCGTATGGGTCTCTTTGATGTGGTGGGACCCCGCTGCTGGAAGCTACCTGTCTTCATATCCCAGCCTCCGTCAGGGAAGAGTCCTCCTCACCGTCCTTGTTTCTTCGACCTCAAGAGTCGTCCCCCACCCGATGTCGTTGCTGGTGTTTGCCTGCCCACCGGGGTCCTCCTGCCTGCCCCCAGCCTTCAAGCCAGTCATGGACCTCCGCGGGTGTATCGAAAAACCAAGTTTTTCTATCTGCCACTACCCGAAGTTTTGCTAGGAACAGCATTGAGTAGGCGAGTTCTCTACTTCTAAGTTCCTTTTTTACTTTAAGGAAGCTCCTTCTCCTCTTGGTGACTGGCGCAGTGTAATCCGGAAAAAATGAGACCACTGAGTTCTGTATATGCAGTGCTGGAGCCACCCGCGCTGTCTGCAATATGGCGTCTTGGTCACGGAAGTTAAAGATACGAGTCAGAATGGGTCTGGGGGAGCCCCCGGCTTGGGTCTACCCCCAGGTACTCTGTGTGCCCTTTCTACTGAGAACAAACAGGAGAGGCCCCTAGGCTGAAGCCGTGTCTTGATGAGGTCTTCTACGGAGAGATCCATCGCTAGGCCTCCTTCGCTCTCCGGGACGCCTGTGATTCTGGCATTGTTACGCCGAGAACGGCCTTCCTGGTCATCGAGCTGGGCCGCCATAAGCTTGTTTTCGGCTTCCAACTGACTGACCTTCCGTTACAGGGCGGTGGTGTCTTTAGTGAGGGTCGTCGTTCCATTTTCAACCTACGTGACTCTCGTGGCCATCTTCTGAAAGAGGACACCAACTGTGAGTTGAGTGAAATATTCTACGATTGCAGTGCAGATGTCCTCTTTGAATTGTCAATCATGGAGCACCCTTAATGGGAGTTTCCACAAGAATGCCCACTTCCTAATGTCAGTTTCAGCTCTTATAGGGGCATGATCAGAGAGCGTCCTCGGCAGGTGCTCCACAAACACAATGCTACAGCAGAAGTCTCTAGTGACTAGCCAGTAGTCTGTACAGGACCACGTAGTATGCATACGCGTGTGCCTTCAGAGGCATCTTAATGTCTGAGCCTCCACACATCGATCAAGTCATTGTCAGGGCCACTGGAATTTTGCGGCAGGGGAGGACCAAATTATGCGGCAGCATTGAGTAAATTATGTGACAAGAAAAGGCAAATTATGTTGCATAATGCGGCATATTTTGTGATAGTATTCCTTCATTATTTTGTGATTTTCAAACTTGTCAACATTGTCTGGGCATTGGCTCTAGCAATAAACAACCAAAAATGTAACTAGTCAACCTTTGCAAAGAGCCTTTCATTGCGTGGTGATGTGTTTCGCTGCATATTTAGTAACTTTTGAACAGTTTGAGCTAGAAACACATATATTTTTGTTAAAATTTGCCAATTCTGCAGTAGATGATGGATTATGTGGCAAATGCGGCACAGCATTAATCATGCAAAAATCGCTGCCGCCACACATTTGTATAATTCCAGTGGCCCTGGTCATTGTCAAGGATGATATTATATAAATGGTGGGCAGTCTGAGGGTGTGGGCACCTAGTGGTGATAGATCTAATTTGAACTGCATCCGGAAACAATAGACTCTCCCCCCCACTCTATGGCACCGGAACCCAGGCCCAATACTTGGACGCATGACCCATGAAGAACTCAGGATCTTCTATGTTGGGCCCATATACAGATACAATATTCACATTCTTTCTTGAAGTAGCTCACAGAAGATTACATATCTACCCTTTCTATCATATATTACTTTACTTGTGTGCCATGGGATCCATTTACAAATCACTACTGCCATCCCCCGGCAAACACTGAGTATGTGTTAACATATGCATTGGCCATCCACCCAACCTGTATTATTTGCTGTATGTGAGCTGTCAAGTGGAGTTCCTGGAGGAGACCTAGCTCTTTACGGTGCTGGTTTAGGTAGGCGAATACCTGTCAAGCCTTTTGTGCATTACTCATCATACGGATATTCCAAGACAAGAATCTAACTGTAATGTATCTAGGCTTCGGGCAGTCATACCTCCTGGTAACTATGCATGAGGGGGCTCAGAGCCCTGGGGGAACACATTTCGTCCAACTATCTCGGCCATTGTTGAACCATTGATCCAGCCTTTAGGGACTGACTAATTTCTATCATCTGGACCCAATTTCATACCCACCAGTCCCTTTCACGCTGGGTGAGTTTAAACCAATCTTACTAATTTGCTCATTATCTATTTATCCTCTTCCTTCTTCGATGAATCTATTGATTGTGGTCAGGGATTGGCAAAATAGTATCAGAATCTAAAGAAAGTACCATCACAAAGAATAATCATTCAAAATAACCAAATTGACACTAATAAATACAAACTCTGTTTTCTTATCAGTATGCTTTATCTAGAATAATGTGATTGCTCATCAAGTACAAATATAGCTTGAATCATAGATCATCACAAAAGAGAACAGTAATGAGATAAATCACAATTGTACATCTCAAATATCAGTGCAATGAGAGAGCGGATAGGCATAGAGACAAAAGGTTAAAGACATTTGCAAATAAGATTTATGCAAATTTAGAATATCATACTAACCGACCCCGCAAAGTGTTACAAATCTGAAAAGCTACCCTCTGCCCATGAGAGTAAGCTGGGCACCCCCAAGAAGAATTGTGGAGCAAAGTCAAAGAGTCAGGTTCAGCAGAACAACAGCCAGCCAAAGTTAGGAAACAGCAGCACAGCTCTCTCCTCTCGCAAAGTAGGTATGAATGCGCCTCTTACTCCACCCTCTTACTACTAATAGTTATACCCTAAATTCACTAAGGACCAACCCCTTCTGTATCATAATACATAGAATTCTCAAATCCCATTGGTTCAAAACAAGGGGTGTCTAATCACTCCACTCTCGATGCGCCTAACTTTTCAACAGTTCCTTTGTATTTGGCAGCTCACGTCATCAAACTTTCAGCAGAGGAAATGCAGTTATCGTTCTTCCGTGGCTTGTACATTTCTCCTCTCGCAAATGTATCAATCTTGTGGTACAAATGTCCACATACTCCGTTCAGCAAGGAAGTTCCATACAAAATGTTCATTGTTTCCTCCATACAACCATGGCCATCATCAGGAACTCATAAAGGACAGATTACATGTTTTCATTCTACATTCTAATAAGCAAACTAAACCTAAAAAGACTCTTGAGGACTTGTTTGCAGAGCCGTAAAATGCGCTCTCGGAAAAACAAATACAAGTGTGATTATTATTATTATTTTATAAAACTCCACTATTAAACGCTATATGTATGCTTTTGCTCATATTTTCTAACGCTCTGGACATTATTTTCAAACAGTTTGTGAAAAGAAACTCGCAGCTTTTTGGCTGTTATTTTCTGCATTATTCATGTGCATTTGTGGTCTACACTAACTTTTCCCAGCACGCACTTGCACAGTTTTCATTTTTACCCCTTTTTAGTTTTGCGCTGTTAATTTTCACACCATTTTGTTAATAATCCACACAGCGAGGAGTTCAATCCGAACAGGTTTTATTTCACGAAAACCCTGCTCCATTAATCCCCCCTTTGATGGCAACTTATGCCATCATAAAAAATAATAAAAATCTGATAATCATCATATTATTCGATTTAGAAAGCAGTAGTTTTCTTCTGTTTCAACATAACTCCATCTATATATTTTTCTATTTCATAGTAATTTCCTCTTCTGCCTTCCAACTCTATTTCTTCTCTCTTTCTCTTTCTTGCTCTTCGTTTAGTATCTAGTGTTTGTCTGTTGCACGTGCAACACTTATATATTAATACCAGCATTAGTATCCCTCTAGCTACAGCAACTATTGGCGTTAGTATTCTCCCTATCAAACTATGACTAAAAGTAGAAAACCAATTACCCACTGAGGGTAAACCCTTACCAAGTCTCTCCCAAGAACCATCAACCTTCAGTTCAGTTAAATCTTCCCATAAATGTGTAATATTTGTACTATATACCTCCAGGTTCTTACTTTTGTGGGGATATATGTGCAGCACTGTTGAATTTTCAACATACTACAGACTCCGCCCTCTTATGCAAATAATATATCAAGAGCAAGTTTATTTTCCAAGACCACAGATCTTATAGTAACCATTTCTGTATCAATCATTAAGAACCCACCAGTGTCTGCTGATAAACGATTAACCACGGTGTTCAATTTCCTAATTTTATGTGAATTTGAAATTACACTAACTGAAGGTATCAATGCTCAAAAAATATCACCCACAATCTCTGCCACACTAATTCCCCTTTTATTTTGTGTTAGTTCACCCTTCTTTTCATTTGTTCCATGACTTTTATCCAAATGATAGACCTTGGGAAATACAATCCCCATATATTAACACCCATACCAATGTGCAGGCAACCTATAGTAGGCATTCTTACAACACACATAATATATTCCAGGGAAAACAGGATCCGTACCACCTCTTATTCCCCAACCCCCCCGTAATTAGGAAAATATGATCACATTCACTAGAACCAATTAAATAATTATTAAAATCAGCTTTCCACTATGATGCCAGTCCAGAGTCATTGCAGCATATGCCTCACCCTTATTGTAATCACCTTCTCAAAAAGCCCAAGGAGGTATATGAGACTTTTGCTCAGCAGCTTTCTTCTTAAAATTCTGTCTCCTATCTTCCACCAAATTTATAAATTCAATCTCCTCCTGACGCAAACTACAGGTTAAATTATTACGATGTGCATACACAGTATCTATCATTTTGGTAGTATGAAATAACTCTCCAAAGTACTCTGCCTTTTTCGCACTATTCACCGTATTCTTTCTAATAGGCACTTCAGAAAATACTAAATCATAATTTGAATAGAAGTACTGCAGGCTTCCTTTCTCATAAAACAAACTTGTTAGTACACTACACGAAACTCCATATGTTTAAGGTAGGTAATGGTAAGTCACCCCTTCAGACACAGACGAGCGTAATTGCATGCACACAATAGCTCGCATCCATAGTATCCACGTATTCATACAATAATTTGGTAAAAACATTTAACGAAAAATCATTAATAGAGTTATCCTGGTGATCTATATTATCACCTGTTATTTTCTCAATGTTAGTCTGTGGCTCTTTAAGTTTTCCCACATCTACTTTTTCACTCACCAATTTATTAGCAATAGGATACACAAAATATGGTACAACAACAATTAGTGTTAACCAAACAAACATTAGTAGTAAAACACTTAGAAGGCAAGCATTAGTACATCTACGTTTAAAACTTTGTTTTTGATATCCAGTCTCTTTAAATTTTGCTTTTGCCATTTTTCTATAAAAGATCAAAAACTTAAACAAAAAAACCTAAAAAAACAAAAACTAGGTAAAATAATAATGAAAAATGATGTGCAGTGTATACAAGCATTTCTTAAGCCTCCTTGCTTCTCCACTTTTTAAAAAAATTCTTCACAGCCTTTAACTCAATTCCAGCTTAATTTTATGCACCCTTCAGAGTGATCTTTTCAATCTTCTGCACCCCAATTTTTTGACATAGTTTATTTAGGGTGGTTCATAACAGTTCTTGTGACTCGATTCTGCAACAGTCTCCTCCTCACACTGATCTGTATGTTCATTTGGTTCAGTTACCCTGTATGTCCACTCAGGTGCTGTATACTTCTTGTTCGGAACTCTTGTTTTTTTGTTCTCTGAACTGTATCTTCTTCTGAGTCACTTTGTTCTATTTGGCTCGATACTTCCATTATTGCATTTGGAACTTTTTTATTTAGAGTGTATTTCAGTCTTTTCACTCCCTTTGGCCATATATCTCCTTTTCTTGCCTTTTTCACTTGCACATAATCACCAGATACAAGACTTGATTCAAAACTTGTCTTGTTTGCTTCCCTTCTTGTTTGCGATTGTTCTTGAATCAAACTCTCTTCTTCATTGGTACTGACAACAGTCGCATGAGACCCAGTAGCTGTTGCCTACTTTATTCCACAAAACGATGCAAGTCTTTGAAATCTCCAATGCGTACCTTCATTGGTTTTGTTACTGGAGTTCTGATCATTTGTTTGAAACACCTACAACTTGGATAGTATCTCCCGAGAGGGGTAGATTAGGGATTTCCACAGTTCTCACAGTGGAACAGGTAGCACCAGTGTCTACAAGGAATGTAATTGCATTACCTTCTACTTCTCCATCCACAAAGGGACCACACTGATCTACCTCTAGAGATGCGCCAAGCACGCACTCCTCCTCCCCCCTCAGGCACCGTCATTAAGATGTATCTGAATCACTCTCCTGGCACTGCAACCAGTATTGTGAAGCCATTTGCGCATTTTGAGTATTATTAAATCACTCTCCCGTATGATAACCCACATTTGCACTGTATCTTTGTACTTGTCACATAGGGGCATATTATCAAGGACGGCGTTAACATTATTGCCGGTTTAGCGGCAGAAAACTGCCGCTAAACCGGCGATAATGGGCTTGATAATATGCCCTGGAGAATTCCCATAGAAGCCCATGTTCACACCAGAACATGGGCTTCTATGGACATTTCATAGAGCATATTATCAAGCCCATTATCGCCGGTTTAGCGGCAGTTTTCTGCCTCTAAACAGGCGAAAAATTCTTACGCCGTCCTTGATAATATGCCTCATTGTTTGGTATTGGGGCTTGTGGTCTTTGTACCTGTTGAACTACCTTTTGCGGTTGTGTCTGATTTCTACTCACCTCCGCTTGCATTTGCTGATTAAAGTCCTGATTCATTTTATTATTTTCTAGGAAAACGTTACACTCGCGTTTCCAATGTCCCAACTTGCCGCACGCATGACAAGGAAGTTTGGTCTTTGTTACCTCTACCTCTACCCTTTCCTTGAGTAAGAACACCTCCATTCATCATGATACCTCCCATGTTAGAAATTTGACATTCTCAGTATTCTGATTCTTTCCCTTTCCTTGGAAACCTGTTTGCGAAAATTCTACAAAGTTACCACCTTTTTGTGCCTCTTTCATCTGTACCCACATCAATTTCTCTTTCAACTTCTTATGCCCTCGATTCAATATCATCACTACAATATTTCACATACCACAATATTTCATCTACACTCTTGTTTTGCCAACAAATTAAATGTTGTTGAATGATGTTACTAATCTATGGTTTCAAACCAAACACAAACCTACACAAAAAGTGTCCCATATCTTTGTCAGTTATGCTTTCAAGACTACTATACTGTTTAAACACCTGTAAAAGCCTCTCATTATAAGCATGTACTGTTTCTTTCGTCTCCTGAGTCGTTCTATCTATTTGTACCCAATCTGTCTCTTTTGGGGAAATCTTTCCCTTCAAGTAGCTAATTACTTGATTATATTTTTTCATCACTTCATCTGATGGTGCTCCAGTCTTTGCATCTCTGGTATATTCTTCTTTTGGCCACTCTACTGCAATTTTACACTCAGTCCATAAACCAGCTGGAACTACAATGTCAAACAAACCATCTAAATCTTTCAACAAGACTTTTGAAACTTTTACAAATCTCTCTACTTGTTTGTACCACTCAACTGGTTTTCTCTCAATCTGGGAAACTCATTTGTAAAAGACAGTATATCCTGCCTTAACCACGGAACATGAATATATCCACCTCCTGGTACCTCTCTCATTGGATATATCATTTCAATCGTTGTTGTCTCAGTCCCCATCTCTCTCACTAGAAACATACACAATGCTCATTTACTGGCAAGCATTTCTTTTTTCTTTTTAGCCATCTGCCTTTCCGACGTTCCAATTCACCCCATCATCTCAATGTATTAATCAACTCCTTAATTTGCGATCGCTTACCAGAAGCATTCAAACTCTCCAAATCTTTATCACTAAAATCCAGTCTATATGTCTCTTGCAAAGCCTTTGATTTCTCTGTATCCACTCCATAAGTTTGTGCAACTTCAGCAAACCTCTAATGAAGACTTTTCACTCTCATTGTAATATTCTTACACAAAAACAACAATTCTTATTCCTGTAATTTACTCAATCTTTCTGGACTAATCGTACCTAGAATCATTTCCTCCAAATCTGCTTTTAATCTACTCACATCCATGCTCGTATCCACCTTATTAGACACCACCCCTCTAATCCATTCATCCAGCTCTTCCGGTGATGGTCATATTGAACCTCCTGAAGTAGGTGTCACTTCTCTCACGTTTTGCACTAATCTTCTAGGTTCCATTTGAACATTACGCTTTGGGGTTTCCACTGATCTTTCTGAAATATCAATCAATGTTCCTGTCTCACTCATTTCAACACCACCATTATTCCTATTATCTTTAACAGGTACTGTCAAGGTATGTACTTGTGAAATATTCCGACCCTCACTATACAATGGGACAATGGGACCAATAGTCACAGGAACTGATAAAGCTTCTGCATTCAGTTTAAATTGAGTCATATTTTGTGTTAAATCATCTTTCGCCTGGCTCGTTACATTTGTATTTCTTACTTGCGAAGGCTGAGGAACCTCTGCTTGAATCAATGGAGCATTTGGGCTAACTCTCTCTTGTTCTTCCTGGTATAGCGGAGGTCTGTTTAGTAATAACAACTCATTATCAACCTCATTTGGATCTGAACATTCTACATTTTTCTTTTTCTCTTTACACTTTCCTCCAGCCTGATCCTCTACTACAGCAACCGGATATAAACCTTCTCCTGCTGCAATCACACCCCTTCTCCATATTTTCATTTGGGCATCCCATTTTGCCTCTGAGTATCTACTCACAGTATTTCTATATTTATTTGCAGACCTGTCCCAATCTCTCTTATATGCTTCATGCTCCCATTCCTCAAGCGCTTCGTACTGCATAGGTCTATGGTTTGGTCTCAGTTGATTCATTTGGTATCTCATGTTCTCTAAAATCTTCACATTAAAAGTACCATACTCTGGAAACGCCAAATTCCCATCTCCTTCTGTATATTTCACCCAATTCTCCAACCATGGACAAGTATGAAATCCTTGTGCTAAAGACATAAAAGAAGCAGGCGTACCATCAGGCGGTACAGGAATTCCCTCGCTAATTGGTATAGGATCATCTTTTCTAAACAAAGCCTTCATTATTTTCAATAATTTTATTTTGTTTCGATTGCTACGCTAAAACCCAAACAAAACAAAGAAAATTCCTCCATATTTCCACAAACGCTATTCGTTCACACTGCCCAATACCAGCATGGCTCACACCAACCAACCAACAACAGCACAGTACCCTTTCGTGACGACTCCCACTAGCTGACCAATGCTAGCGCAGCTCTCTGTGACGTCAGTATAACTCCTACAACTGACCCTCCCTTTTTCTTTATTAAACGTTTTTATTGGGTTCCCATTTCGTGTATGATATACAATAACATTTGCAAAAACAGACAATAAGCAATGAATTGTATTACATCTCCAGAATATGTCCGTTTTTGGTTTGGTTTGTGTTTGAGGAGGTTATCCATTGTGCGGGTCTGAGTGGAGATGTATTGGGTCTGCTTGCGCTGTCTCTGATGCTAAGGCTCAGATGTTGGGTCTGTTTGCAGTAGGTGCGATGGGTGGGTACTGTTGCCCAACTGGGGGTGAACCTGGGAGGTGGGGGGAGTGGTGTGGGCCAGGCAGTTACAGATTCTCCTTTTTATTGTCCTTCTGCGTTGGGTGCGACTAAGTGGTCATGGTACTAGAAGTGGTGCGTTTCTACGCGAGGAGGTCCGTTGGTATGTCCTAGCAGGAGAGGCTGTGAGGGCATGGGAGGGCCGGGCAAGGGACATTCTTTTGTACTTATGGTTGGAGGGGTTATGTCTAGTGACCTGGCCATTTTGGGTGAGATCCTGTATTATTGAGCTGGCGTCTTTTGTAGTTTAAAATTGTGGAGGAGTGCTGTCCACTCAATGGATATGTGGCATCACCACATGCCACGCTTTTCCTTGAGCCTGATTGTGTATTCTTCTGCCGTGCCCCATTTAATCACGGTGCCTCTCCAGGCTTCTAGTGGAGGCCCTGTGGGTGCGCACCAGTGCATTGCGAAACATTGCAATGGGGTAGTGAATGTTTTTTCAACTTTTCTATCTTTGCTACGTCGGGATATACCCAGTGCACAAGCCTCCCATGTATTGAAGTCAGATAGTCCCATGGAATCTTGTATTGCATTGTGTATTCTCGTCCAATAAGGTTGCAGGATGGGGCAGTCCCAGAATATGTGTTGGAATGCGGCATTGGTAAGATGCAGCGCGGGCATCGGAATTGTGTCATAGGATAGATGTGTTGGAGCTTTTCTGGTGTCAGATATGCTCGGTGTAATATGTTGGATTGGATGTTTTTAAAGTGAAGGTTGCAGGACACTTGTTTGGGGTCCTCTAGTGTGGTCTGCCATTCTTTGTCGTTTAGTTCTCACCCAAAATCGTCCTCCCATATCCACCTGAGCTCGGTAAGTGGCGCAGCTGTGAGTTCCCGGATGGCCTTATAGATCCATATGATGAGGTGGCACACAAGTGACCCTCCTGTATAAAAATAATCATCAGTAAATTACAAACTCTTCTTAGAGGAAAATAAAATTAGAAACAACACAAAACAAACCTGCTTGTCTGCCCCACTAAAAGACAGAGATAGATTAAATTATACAAAGAATCCTTTCACTGCTAGCGGAATATCGGCCAGCGTTATTCCACCCCCAATCAAGTGAAAAAGATCTCTGGACTTCTTCAGCTGCGCTTTCTAAAAGTACCCAAATAAATCGCCACTATACTAAGTTCAGAGTCCCCTATGCAATATTAAGAACCCATCTGTTGCTTAATACCACACCAGCAGACAACACAATACTACTTAGTGTATGCCACACTAAACCTGCCCATTAGGCTAATATCATCCCGGGATCTTAGGCCACTTCGGCCCCGTCTTTCTTGAGGTCAACGACAAACCACAACATATAACAATAATATGATATGTTAATAACCAAAATTATTAAATCTGACCGATTAAATTGCCAATTTGATCCCAAAAAGCATCCTCTGCTACCAAAATCTGATCCAGCGTTTAGGGACTGACAAATTTCTATCATCTGGACCCAATTTAATACCCAAAAGTCCCTTGCACTCTGGGTGAGTTTAAACTGATCTTACCAATTTGCTCATTATTTATTTACGCTCTCCCATCTTCGATGAAGCTTTGATTGTGGTCAGGGATTGGCAAAATAGTATCTGATTCTAAAGAAAGTACCATCACAAAGAATAATCATTCAAAATAACCAAATTGACACTAATGAAGACAAACTTTATTTTCTTATTAGTATGCTTTATCTAAAATAATGTGATTGCTCATCAAGTACAACTACAGCTTGAATCATAGATCATCACACAAGAGAACCGTAATGAGATAAATCACTATTGTACATCTCAAATATCAGCGCAATGAGAGAGTGGATAGGCATAGAGACAAAAGGATAAAGACATTTGCAAATAAGATTAATGCAAATTTAGAATATCATACTAACCAATCCCGCAAAGTATTAGAAATCTGAAAAGCTACCCTCTGCCCATGAGAGTAAGCTGGGCACCCCCAAGAAGAATTGAGGAGCAAAGTCAAAGTTTCAGGTTCAGCAGAACAACAGCCAGCCAAAGTTAGGAAACAGCAACACAGCTCTCTCCTCTCGCAGTTGGAATAAATGCACCTCTTACCCCACCCTCTTACTACTAATAGTTATTCCCAAAATTCACTAAGGACCAACCCCTTATGTATCATAACACATATAATTCTCAACTCTCATTGGTTCAAAACAAGTGGTGTCTAATCACTTCACTCTCGAAACGCCTGACTTTTCAACAGTTCCTTCGTGTTTGGCAGCTCACGTCATCAGCCTTTCAGCAGAGGAAATACAGTTATCGCTCTCCGCGGCTTGTACATTTCTCCACTTGCAAATGTATCAATCTTGTTGTACAAATGTCCACATACTCCGCTCGACAAGGAAGTTCCATTCAAAATGTTCATTGTTTCCTCCACACAACCTTGGCCATCATCAGGAACTCATGAAGGACAGATTGCATATTTTCATTCTACGTTCTCATAAGCAAACTAAATCTAAAAAGACTCTTGAGGACTTCTCTGCAGAGCAGTAAAATGCGCTCTAGGAAAAACAAATACAATTGTGATTATTACTATTATTTTATAAAACTCCACTATTAAATGCTCTATGAATGCTTTTGCTTACATTTTCTAATGCTCTGTACATTATTTTCAAACAGTTTGTGAAAAGAAACTCGCTGCTTTTTGGCTGTTATTTTCTGCATTAATCATGTGCATTTGTGGCCTAAACTAACTTTCCCCAGCACGCGCTTGCGCAGTTTTCATTTGGACCCCTTTTTAGTTTTGCGTTGTTTCACACAATTTTGTTAATAATCCACACAATGAGTAGTTTAATCCGAGCAGGTTTTATTTCGCGAAACCCCTGCTCCATCACCATGTAGACATCCACAATGTGCCATTTTGTAAAGCGCCTTCAATTCCCTCCACCCGTCCACTCCAACACCCCAATTTTGTTGAAGAATTAAACTCTCTCTCACCCATCTCAACAACCCCTGTCAGGGCCGGATTTAGCGCTGGTGTCGCCCTGTGCGACGGTGCCTGTTGGCGCCCCCCCAATGACCACCTCTGTCACGGTTCCCTCACTAGCACCCTTTAACAGTGCCTCTCAAGTCTCCATAACCACTGTCTCTCAGATTCATTCAGTTTTATAGCACCACTCATACCAGTGTAAGGTGTCAGAGCACTTTACACCACACACACATTGTACAGGGACAATCATATGTGTGTAAATCAGTGCATAGGGAATATTACATCAGACAGCACTACAAGGTGTAATGTAGGAGTGACATGTCATCGATACTGATAGGCAAAATAGTTTAAGTTCTTATGCAGGAAAAGCACAATTTCAGAATTTAAAACGCAACATCATTGTTAGGGGTTCCCTTTCATAATAAGAATTGTTTTCTACCCAAATGAACCCTTTTCACAAGATTAGGATGATGAAAGACTGGGCAAAAAAACACAAAGCTCTAACGTATTTCTTGCAGTTTGCATGCAGATCTAGGATGACAGTTAATAGATCAATGTTCTTGTTATAATTACATCCCTTTACCTTACATATTTCTTCCTCCATCTTATACTATTTTTTTCCCTTGGAACCTTCCTCCCTTCTCCCGGTCTTCCCCTCCTCCCCACGCTGTTGGTATATTCCTACTGTTGGCTTTGAGGTTACCTTAGAATGTTGAAGTGGACCTTCTGAAGAGAGCTGTTTAGATGAAGATTGTGGAGGTTAAGCAGAATACTGTCATTCTTGAGAATGGTCAATGCTGGAGCATGGATCGACTGACCAGATCCCTTGATCCTGTCTCGGAACACTTAATGGTCTTCCTTGTTCATCCTTCTCAGCAACCATCCTCAGGAAAATAACATAGAGGCATTTATCGGAACAGTTTTCAGACTTTAGCTTTTGAATGGTTGTTAAGCTGACTGTAATAGTACTTGTATTTCCCCTTCTTTAAGGGGGAAGATGTGTTATAATTACATCCCTTTACCTTACATATTTCTTCCTCCATCTTATACTATTTTTTTCCCTTGGAACCTTCCTCCCTTCTCCCTGTCGTCCCCTACTCCCCACGCTGTTGGTATATTCCTACTGTTGGCCTTGAGGCTACCTTAGAATGTTGAAGTGGACCTTCTGAAGAGAGCTGTTTAGATGAACTGTGGAGGTGAAATAAAGATGTTCTTACCTGCATCAGCGTTCCAGTCATCTTTGTAACAGTTCTATATTAGGATTTTGACTTATAAACGACAAGTAACAAAAGGAGCTCCCTTACAGAAGCACTAACCCACTGACCGATATACATCATATGCACTTCCTTATCTGCATGGTACACGTTCTTAGAAGCATGCATTTTAACCCTCTGCGCTACCTTAGGATGAGTCAAAACTTCCACTAGACGTACCTCCGGTCCAGGGCCGGCTTTAGAGCTGGTGGCGCCCTGTGCGACAATGTTTGTTGGCGCCCCCCCAATGACCACCTCCACCATGGATTCTCTCACTAGCACCCTTTAACAGTGACCAAGTCTCCATAACCACACTCTCTCAGATGCACTGAATTAGTTATATAGCGCCACTTATACCAGTGTTGGGTGTCCGAGCACTTTGCATCACACACACATTACCCAGAGACAATGAATCATACCTGTGTAAATCAGTGTATAGAAAATGTTACATAAGCCAAAGGACTAAAAGTGTTGGAGTCACGTGTCATCCATACTGGTAGGCAGTATAGTTTAAGAGTGCTTGGTGTGGAGAAGCACAAACTCAGAGTCGAAAAAGAAACAGCATAGTTGGGAGATTTCTTTAATAATAAGAATTGATTTCTAGCCAAATTAACCCTTTTTGCAACATTAATCAATGTTCTAATAATGTATACTTTGTAGTGTGTATGCAGCTCAAGATGAAAGTTAATAGCTCACTATTCTATATTGGGACTTTAAGTTATAAATTGCAAGTAACAAAAGGATGTCTCTTTTGAAAGCAGTAACCTGCTGATCTGTTTACATCATACGCACTCTGTAATCTACTTGGTACACGTTCTTTGCAGCAGGCATACTAACCCTCTGCACTAACTTCACCTAAGTCAAAACGTCAACTATACAAAATGCTGATCTCTCTCCAGGAAGATAATTAATCACACGAGTTATCTTGACATTTATGTGAGGCCTGGTAATTGCAGCAGGTGCTTCAAAAGCATAATTAACTTTCAAACACGGCGCCCCAGGAAGCCAGCACCCGGTGCGGTGGCACCGGTCACACCGCCCTAAAGCCGGCCCTGCTCCGGTCTCTTCCCAGGAAGAGGATTAATCACCGGAGTTATCTTGACATTCTAATTGATGTCTGAAAGTTGCTGGAGGCCAGGAACGAGGCAGCATGTGCTTTTAAAATGATAATACCCATTTTCAAAAATGACACCCCCAACCCAAGTCAACGCCCTGTGCGGTCGTACTGATCCCTGTAAAGAAACCAACAAACAAAACAGATATACATTTACTGGGATTCTTGCCTGGAGTAAGCAGCAGGGGAGGGTGGTTGTGGCCAACATTTTCATGCTTTGTCAGTCGGACGTCCCACACTTTGGTTCCGACATGACAGCGCCCAGGGGCGCAGTGGTTCCCCCTCGGCCACATCGCTGCAGGCCCAGGTCACACCACAGCAACAAAATAAGAGACAAGGCAGGCAGTGATATATAGTGTCTCAGAGACATTGTGGGTTGCGGGCAGCTCAATAAAGTGAGTCTGCTAATCAGTATTGGGATAAGCAGTGCTTTAAATGGGAAAAAATTAGTGCAGGTACTCATTAAAATGAGCTACAGGTGTAGTGAGGGGGCGGGGCTAAAGGCCAGACATGATGCTACTTAACGACTTCTATATTAGTTGCAGCACATACCAAAACACGAGAAATGTGTTTATATAAACAAAGCAAGTTAACTTATTACACAAAATGAAAGAGAAATGCGATAATATGTTAACATTTCCTTTTTTTTGCAATAGTTGCACCTTTTTAATGTCATACTGTAAATTGCTGTTTGGCACAATACTATATATTTTTAAGCATAGGAGTAGGAAGAAACTGAAAATACCCCCACTTCGAACAAAAGATCGTATGGCACCAAGCAAATGAAGCAAACAATCATGACCCTCCCCAGAAAAAATCTCTTGTCTCTTCCATCGATCTATCCATTCATCCTTTCATCCTACCATTTACCTGCTGATGTCCACCATTTAACCTTTACATTCTATTGTCTATTCAGTCTTTCAGCAATCATTCAGTTTTTCACCATTCCGTCTATCCACCCTTCATATCCAAACCTATCCATCCATCTCCAAACCTATCCATTCATCCTTTCACTCATCCATTTCTTTATCCACCTTTTCCCTCATCCATCAATCCATTCGCTCATCCATCCATCAACCCTTTCACTCTTTTATTCCAGCCACCTTTTCATTCCATCCACCCTTTCACTCAATCTCTCCTTTCACTCATCCATCATCCACCCTTTCATTCATCTATCCAATCTTTCACTTATCCACCCAGCATCCGCCCTTTTAGCCAATCACCCACCCTCTTTCACCCATGCATGCTTTCACTCATCCATCCATCTATTCATCCATACAGCCACCCTTGCTCACTCATCCTTCCACTCACTCACCCACCCACCCTTTTTTTCTTATTTATGAATCTTTGTCGCCGAGCAGACATGTACACACTAAGTGCCACACATTTTCTTTAAAATACCTCCTGAGAGTGTCTTGATTCTCTCTCTTTCTCTCACTTTTTTCTTACAAAAACAGGCATACAAATGCAGGCAAACACATAAACATAGCAGACACACAAGGGCAGAAATACATGAGCACCAGTTACATTACAGAAAGTCACATTAGTTTTTGTTTTAGGACTAGGACAATTAAGTCATTTGCCCGGAATCACAGGATGTTGAGCTGAAGCTGGGACTCAAACCTATTTTCATAGTTCCTTGTTAGGCAGCTCTGACCGGCCCTAACATTACATCCTCTCAATTTTCCTATCTGGGAAAGATGCCTCACAGCCTCTCAATATTCCTATCTGGGAAAGATGCCTCACAGCCTATGCAAACATAAACCCCCCATCAAGGCCTGAAAGACACTGGAGCGAAGGTGCTAACAACAGGCACACAGCAAGTCCAATTCACTAACTCTCCCCCTTCCCCAGCAAACTATAGCTTCAGGGCACTAGCCTGGACATGGAGCAGGGAAGAAAAGCAGAGAGTCCCTTTGGCACCATCCCATCGCCCAATGTCCGCCTTCCCAATCTGATGCTGGGTAGCGTGTAATACACCCCCTTCGCAGACTCGTGTTGAGAGGTGCATTCATCTCGGGTGTCACGCTGTAATTAGATTTGTGGGGTAGGGGATAGGCTCAGAGTCCCACACCTACAGTGTGATTGACTGGGCAGGGTCTGATTGGACCCTTCACTTTTATTCAGAGAGGGCCGCAGGGCATTCACAACCCTAAACAGCCCTTAAGTGATGCTAATGAGCCACTGCTGGATTGCTCAGCAGCGGCTCCATTCAGAGGCATACACTGCCCCTCCCTCCATTCTGCCTTCTTTTTCGGCAGCAGCCGAGCAGAGTACTTTCTGCGCAGCACAGTCTCCAGTGCCATCCAGCCTGCACTGCCTGACTTTCCCCTGAGTACCGGTACTGTCCTTGGCGAAGGAAAAGTTCCGGTACTCAAAGGGAGAAAAATAAAAAGTGGCGGTACTCCGTACTGGTGAGTACCGGCCCATTTAAAGCACTGGGGATAAGGGACTCTCGTGTTCCGCCCTCAGGGGCGTATATGCCATCCAAAGAAGTATTGACTAATTTACGGCAGAATTTGGCAGGATATGCAGTAAACGTGGTCATCTGTTCACACCCACTCGTAACTTGGTGGGATAAACGAATGAGTACAACACACCAGCTTATGAGTCGTTTGGCTGGCAGAAGCTTCCGCCTGGCCGTCTGAACCACCAGAGTGAAATCTGGGTGGATAGACAAATGGTTCCCCCTGGTAGTGAATCTCTTGTCTCTCCCTCCTAGGCTTAGGATTGTGCGCTCAGTCTCTGTAGTTGAAGAGCTTCTCCATAGGTGTAGTGATCCCCCGCAATCATGTCTCACTCGCATTTCATTGCTTAAAATATTACAGCTTTTACATTTAACAAAACGATATCACTGGTCATTTGTTTACATGTAAAAGCTACAATATCACCTTGCACCAGTAGAGGGCTCCCCTGGGCTGTATGCACATGTGTCAGGTGTGGGCTGTTGCAGCCTGTCCTTTCACAGATGCAGTACATATCTGACATGCTGCACTAGCGTCAGACTTCAGCATGTCAAATATTTGATGTATGATTTAGGGCCTGTCAGTGATGCGCCGGTATGCCGCATCGGAAACCATAATAAAGGAAAAAGATCTGCCTTCGGTCCTGTCTGAGCTTCTGATTGGGAACAAGGGTGGGATCCTCACTCTGGCGCCTTGTTTGTTTGATCTAAGAGTTAGGAATCAACATGCAGAGGAAACTGTGCACTGAGTACTACCCCAGGTAAGATTCCAAGTTGTGTGTATGAGCAAGAGCACACTTATGTTGTTTAGGTGCCTGCCTGGAAGCATGCGGCAGTGTGTGTGTCTGCCAGGGTTTGCTTGTATGTGTGATTGTTCAATATTAGGCAAAAGAGTAGCAAACAATAGGCGTGGGTGAGCGAGCAAGTTAACAGGGAATGCTGATGCGAGCCTTGAATGCACTAATTCGAGTCCTGACTACCATTTTATAAAAGCTATTGTTGAGATGTTGTAAGTGTATTCCAGCAAAATGATCTTTCATCTGATAGCTTTGTCATCAAATGCCTCACTACTTTATAAATTCACCAGCCGCCACTCTGAGGCACCACTATTGTGTCAAGCTGGGGGACTGTATGACGTTACAACGCATACATTTACAATGCATGCCTTTACAACGCAGTTTTTACATCGCGACATCCTTTACAATGCATTCTTTTACATCGCATGCCAATACATCGCATTTTCAGAAACTACCTTTAAAACGCATTCCATTACATCGCATTATACCTTTACAACGCATACCATTACATCGTATTTAAGGTAAGTGTTGGATAGTATAGGGGTATTAATTACTATTCTAACTCCAGTGAGTTCAACAGTAGGGTAAGTGTTGGATAGGGTAGGCATAAAAATTACTATTCTAACTCCAGTGAGTGCAACAGTAGGGTTAGTGTTGGCTAGTGTAAGGGTACTATGCGTTGTAATGGTATGCATTGTAATGACTTGCGATTTAATGCCTGCGTTCTAGTGACATGCGCTGTAAAGACATGCATTGGGACATGCAATGTAATGGCGGCGTTGTAATGACATGCGATGTAAAGGATGTTGCGGTGTTATGACTGCTATGTAAAGGTAGTGCGATGTAATGACTGCATTTTAAAGGTTGTTTCCCCGCTGGGGGCTTGCAAAGGGGTTCTCGGCCCCAAGGATCGATATACACGTTCCTTGGAGAACAAAGGTGTCAGGGTTTCTACAATCAAGGATCGGAACACGGTTTCAAGATATGTTTCCATTTTGTTCATGGAGGTTGACAAGGGGTGGCGCAGGATATGTAGAATGTTTTGTCCTAAACGTTCCTCCAAATCTTAATCTTTAGCTTTTATTGCAGCCAAAACTTTTTCCATTCTGAGTAGTTGCTCATTGTGAGGCATGGCATTGTCCTTTGTGTCGGACACCAGATGTTCCTGTTGGTCTAAGTGATCATTGCGCTTGTTGACCAACCCTTTCATATGCTCCAGTGTAGTCGTGAGAGAATCAATGTTGGCGTTGATCATGTGTAGGCTCTGCTGCATTTCATTGACTAGCCTCCGTATACCCTGTTCAGGCAGAGCATCAGAAGTTGACCCAAGGGCGACAAGCCTCGCCCTGCCCATCTTCCACTGTCCATGATGGCTCTTTTGCTCTCCAAGGGGAGTTTTGCCTGTTTGTGGCAGTGTTTGCCCATTATGGCAGGGTGCGCGATTCCAAGTAGTAGTGCCACTGATCAGGGATTAGCCATGAGGTCTGTGCCAATGTCCGTGCTGCTCTGGCAAGGCCCAGGTCCTGCCACTCCCCAGTCTCCAGGGAGGCACGAGCAGACCAAGGACCACACATTCTTCTGATATTCTTCAAGGGAAGAACACAAGGGACAGGATTTCAAAGTATGTGGTAGGAAGGGCTGCCAACAACGAGTGTGTGTATTGTGTATCTTCAATATACGTAGGACGTTGCTACATGTGGGGGTTAACCCTAAATCCCCTTAATCACAGACCAAAGATCATACACAACAACAAAGAGCCTGTGCACACGTCCACAGTATCTGCAGAACAGTTCTCTGTATCATAACATTTCCACTCAATTGAGATATAGTGTTACAAAAATACAATTTAGAATGAAGATGAACAGTCAGGAGTATTGTTTGTTCTGTTTAATCCAGAACGGTTGACCAGCCAACACGTGTTGTATTTTCAGCATTTGTATGCGTTTATGTGTGAATGGTAGTGTATGTGTGTGTGCTCTCTTGTGTTTGCTTCGATGAAATGTGCTCTGCTGCATTTGCTACTTGGATGCGTGTGTACTCAGCATTTGCAGAAATTATTTGTGCTTTGCTGCATTTGCAGCTACAGCTTGTCTCTGGTCTACTGTATTTGCAGCATTGGTGCATGCAGGCATGTGTGAGCTCTATTACTCATGCTGTATTGGCATGTTTGTGCTCCATTTAAATTTGCTGCATTCATTAATATCCTCCTCTTTGCGGTACAATATGCTTAAGCCCCCGGCAAAAATGATGATTCTATTACCGATTTTTACCCTGTTTCCAAATTAAGAAAGTAAAACATATTAATTAGACAACAATTTGAAAAATGAAATACAATCAACAGGAAGTACTCCAGCGGTCGGGCTTACATCCCCCCCGCCCACCGGTAAAAAATATAGTGGGGAGCCACGGCCAACTGCCAATTAGGTCAAGGGAGCCATAGGTCAAAAAAGTTTGGGAACCACTGCTATACACCCATCAAGGAAGATCCCACTCCTAGGTTACAGAGGACTATTTGCTCAATGGTCTTCACTGCTGAAGTAGAAGGCTGGATTACAAAGAAAGAGGCCAGCTTCCTAATAGCAAAAGAACCAAAAATCCCCTACTTTTACGGCTTACCTAAGATTCACAAAGGGATCAACCCGGTGCCCGGACACCCCATAGTATCAGGGATTGGTTCCATCTTGAAAACATGTTGAACTTTCCAGCACATACCCTCACAAACCTTAGAGTGAGAATGTGCGTTTCACTTTGGTTTTAATCAGGTTAGTGACCACAACTCATTAAAATTGTTATGAGTGAATCACTATCTCCTGTTTTATATCACACTTATTTCACACATCACTGTCACCTACACTAGTTACTATAGGGCCCTCACACGCGCCACACCCATCAGCATGGGAAAAAAGATCTCCGCGAAGAAGGCCCCTTCCGGCTGCCTGATCGGGTATTGCACCGCCGACCCGATAAGGAGCTAGACCCGATAATGAAGCAAGACACCCGCTTGTTGGGTGTGTGAGGGTCTCCATTCCATAAGGAGGAATTCTCTCTCCTGCCTTCCCCCTTACCCATACCCCGGCACCACTGATTTACTTACCATTACCTGCCACGTCTTTAGGAACTGCATACTAATTCTGGTTCTCTGTCTTTTGGGCACGTATGATGGACCTCAATAATTAAACAAATCATTATTTAAAAGCCCATTATTCCCCTTTTTTGAATAAGATCTCCTGTCCCCAGCCAGACGCCGGTCAGGGGGCCTCTTGGTCCTTCTCCAGCAGCCCCTGGGGTCAGAATTCAGGCGTGGATGGGAATTCTGAGTGAGGATAAATGTCGGGCTAGGGCCTCAGACGACAGAGCCTCACAGATATGCAGCCATCTTGCAGCCCGGCTCTCTAGCATTCCCTCAGTCTGAGTCCAAACTGGGGTGGCATGATGAACAATAAAAACAATTTATTTAACCCAGATCTGTGACTGGGGGTGAATGTTTGATAATGTTCAGCATTTCATCCATCATCTTTTTATGTTGTTATAGTTGCCCTAAGTTGGAGGGCTGTGCCCAGACATAGGTCCCATGCTTGCTTTGCCACTTGATTCAAGCTAGCCTGGCTGATGAGGGTTGATACACCGAAACCGGTCCCAGGATGCTTGTTTTCCGGTTCAGGGAGGATCTGACCAGGCAGTTCAGTTAGGACTGTTCCCATGGGGAGCAGGGTCAAGACTGATTTTCATATGGCTGGGTCCAAACTAGGGTGGCATGGTGAGCAAAAAAAATGATGGATTTAACCCAGATCTGTGACTGGGGTGAATGTTTGACAATGTTCAGCATTCCTTCCATCATCTTTTTGTGTTGCTATTGTTGTGCTAAGTGGGAAGGGCATACCCAGACGTGGGTCCCATGCTCACTATGCCATCGGATTCTAGGTAGCCTGGCTGATGAGGGATGGCACCCTAAAACCGGTCCAACCTCAACAATGGACCTGTTCCGTCTGGTTGTGTGGACGAATGCCACGACACGCAAAATTAAGGTCAGAATTCAGGAACATGTGAGTACCCTCAGGTCAGGCAAACTCACGACTAAACTGGTCCAACATTTTGTCACCCAGAATCATCAACCCAGGGACAGACGATGGGTGGTACTAGAAAAGGTTCTAGGTGACCAGTATAACATGGAGAATAGACTCATCACGAAGGATGCCCGATGGATCTATCAAGAGGGGGCAGATCAACAGGGTTTGAATGACCTGATAGAATGGAACAAAGTGGCACCATTCTAGGCAAGCGTTGGTAGAAAATATCATTTGCAATTTGCCTTTGTTTGCCTTAGCCATATAAGGACGGGGTAAGTGGAGAGATTGTTTTTTTGCTCCTTTTTTCGGTTTTTCCCCCATGTCTAATATATGATAATTGAATGAAAAGCTCCTGCATAAAAACAGTGAGAATGCATCTAATATGATGGGTATAACTCTTTTGAGTTTATCAAATATCCGTTACACATAACATACATAACTACAATGGAAGTGTTAGCCCTCTAACATTGGACAAACAAACATGAGATGAGAATAAGTTTAGATCCATGGCACATTTTCGCTGTCAAATAAAAGCGTTACACATTTTTACTCTCTGTATACACTTGGGACAGGCTATTTTATACACTCTAAGATGGCCGCTGTTGCAGAACGAGTATCTGTACACAGACGTCAGGACCGGAAGTAGGGCGCGACTTGAGAGCCAGCTCCACCGCGCGCTGTCCGTGATAAAGATCTCTTCAGGTAGATGAAGATGAGGGACTGAGCGTTGGCCGGACACCCCCCGATATATCGGTAAGAAGGGGATATCATAGGGGAAACTAAGGACAGACTTAGGCTACTTTGCCTATTACGGGAGACGCCCAGCATTAAACATTAATAAGAGGCGGGACTGTTCTCCCGGGATTGACTAAGTTGTTCGGAATCCCCGGTCTAGCGGTTTTGAGTAGCGATAGTCCCGCGTAACCTAGGGAATTCATCGTGGATAACAGGGAGTGACAGTAAGCGATTTCATGAGGAATAGGGGCACACTTGACAGGGGTTTGCCCATACAAATTCCAGAGGGGATCCGTTGGTATCCCACGTTAGGTTTGAAAAAAACTGGTGGAATTACATATTAAAGTGCCATGTATCCACACGAGGGCAATACATACAGCGAGTAGACCAACCATGGGGACTATAGCGATGTGTTCAGCCAGATACGACGACACTCTGAGTAGGGTTGACTGCATTATGTACATAGAGGGTTGGCAACGAGTTCCTAAATAACTTCCATTTCTTTTGTATAGACTGACTAACTGCAGCGATTGAGAGGGGACCTGTAAATAAGTTACAGTTTCTTTACTGGGGTTGCAGGTATGCTGACGAGGGGCAACCACCCGGTAAATATATCACATGTGATATCTTTGATTCCCCAGAGATATATTTTTATTTCTTTTAACTTGATGTGGTGTCTGGTATATGTGTTGACGAAATGTGGTATGCTGTCTCTTGCAGGTACAATAAACGGAGAAAAGAGGTGCAGTGAGGACGCTGACCCTAACCCTGATGAAATTGCCACAAAGTTTGTAAGGCAATGAAACATTTTAATTGAGCAGAAACACAGCAAGGAATAAAATAGTGTTGCTAGTGGGTCTAGCTCGTTTTTAAACTAAGGTGTACCGGGTTTCTATGCTAGATCCCGGGTCTCCTTAAAGGGTCACTTGTAGCACTTACACCACATTTTTTGGTTTTCCTTTCTCCTCACTATTTAATTATTTTTCAAGCTGGCAGATGCTAATGATGAGAACCTGAGGACACAGGCGAGTACCAGCCTGTAACCTCCCTTGGTGTTACTCCTGTGAGGCACTGCCAACTTTTCCTCGCCTTTTTTCTTAACTTGTTTTTCCCTCTTTTCAGGTCGCCCGTACATTGGTGGGAGACCATGCAGAAGTAGACAGCACATATCACAGTTTAAAGTAGTGATTTAGGTCACTGTATGGCAGAAGTAAGATTTCGATTCTCTGCTGTGACACATAAAGTTGTGTGTCCTTTTTAAAATTATATGGTTGGCATTCGTCCACACAACCAGACGGAACAGGTCCATTGTTTAGGTGAAGTTAATGAGTGGGGGGGCGACCTGTTCTTCTTTACCCCCTTGGCTCCCAGTTGTGGATAACCCTAAAACCGGTCCCATGAAGCTTGTTTTCCAGGCCAGGGAGGAGCTGGCCTGGCAGTTCGGGCTGGGCTGTTCCCATGCAGAGCAGGGTCAAGACTGATTTGCATATGCTGGGTCCAAACTAGGGTGGCATGGTGAGCACAAAAATGATAGATTTAACCCAGATCTGTGACCGGGCTTGAACATTTGACAATGTTCAGCATGCCGTCCATCATCTTTTTGTGTTGCTATACTTGCCTCCCTCAGACACCTTGTTTACGTAATCTCTTTATTTACAATGTTAAATTCCCCTATTTATTCTCCGTTTATTTATATAGAAGCCTCGTGCCATTTCTTTGCTACTAACTGTTGTGTTACATGTACCCTACTTTTTTGTAAAAAAAAAGCATTCCGTGTCATTATTGTAACGATGTAATCGTTTTCCGAATGAAACAATATTTTGTAGAACATTCTCTGAAATTGACAGCCTCATTTGAACCCGCATAATGAGAACTGATGCCGGCAATGTTTAGTGCAAGCAGTACTTCCGTGTTACATAATGGCCGCAATATCTGAATCAAAAGCAACGCACTCAGTGACTCCGCCACTGTTTATCTCGTTTTGGGCGCAGCAGCTCCGTATCATGAGCAAAGGAAAACAGAAACAAAGCCCCAGAAAGCGGCTTGTTGTGACGCACTGCTTGAGTTACTAAAACGGTGTCATCTCTGTGGCGATGGAACGTGACTAAAGGCCCAGGCGGGGAAACTTCCCAGCAGGCTAATGTGCGTGCCTCAGAAATTGTTATAAATAAAGGGCTGCCATCTTTAACGTTCCTTCCTGTCCTCGTCATGGTGTGCTCACTGCCTGCCTAATAGGTGCATACTGCTCAATCCTTATGTTAATTACCCTTGTTTTAGTCTTTTTCACTTCCGCCTTGTCATTTGTTTACTGCTCAAAGTTTACGAGAACCTTGAGTGAACTTGCTTCGGGCACCAAGGTTTTAAGATTTAAACGTGCGTCACTCCATTACAATTGTAATTGTCTTTCATGGATGTGCAAATACCCCATGTAGCGAATGTGACAACAAACACCCTTTCACCTCTGAAGACGTGATATGGTGGATTCCTTGTTGTACCCAGAGCCCCCCAGAAACCTTCTAATTCCTTGTAGTGGAAAACATCAATTTCGAATTGACATCCATGTTTTAGCTCACGGGGAGACCTTCCATTCCCCACTCCCAATAACTTTTTACAGGTAATATTCTTATTGCACGTTTTCAAGTTTAATTAATAATGATCCACGAAAAGATTTGATTTTTTTAAAAATATATATTTTTTTAATTTAAGTAAAAGGGAAAGCCATTGTGTGTCCAGCAGCACTGGTTAGTTTCCAACAGACATTTATTCGCATTATATATAAATCATATAAGTGATGTAGTCAGTAGGGAAGTGATACAGCCTTACAAAGGTCAGATGAACAATAGAAGAAGCGTGACGTAAAAGGAAATTGGGTGATGTTATCACAACTTAAGTAAGAAATTTAGAAGCCCCTGTAATTTTGCCCAGTTTCCTTTGTTAAATGACCAATATGTTATGCTCATGGGAGCAAGCTAGTGCCCTCTTACTGGTGGCATCCTAGCAGTCTTACAATTGATATAGATATATTTTGTAGAGCACGCGAATGCACACAGGTTCAGCTATAAACTAATTAATAATGTGGCAACAAGGTCGAGAAGAGCCAGGTTTTAAGTTGTTTCCTGAAACAGGTAAGATTGGGCTCGGCTTTGAGATGCCAGGGTAGTGTGTTCCAGAGTTTACAAGTAGAAGA
This sequence comes from Triturus cristatus, assembly GCF_964204655.1. NCBI lineage: Eukaryota > Metazoa > Chordata > Amphibia > Caudata > Salamandridae > Triturus > Triturus cristatus. The sequence goes on from NC_140592.1 coordinate 1,053,619,807, forward strand.
ATCAAAGCTTCTGCCACCCCGAGATGCTTTGTTTGTCTTGTGGATTACTGTTGTTCTGGACGGAGCTGATCAGAGAGCCCTCCAATGTACGTACCATTTGAATTTCTTTCTAAGGTACTCAGGGCCTTTGTTAAGAAGGCATGTGGGAGCCGTGCAGAGTGCCTTGAAGGCTACTCGCTTCCTGTCATTGTGGCTCAACGAGTGCAAGAGAGACTGATTTGAATTTTGGAATTCTCATTAGAAGATGCACCGCTGCATTCTGAAGTGATTGTAGTTTGTTCGGGGATCGTTGTTGAATGCCCATATAAAGGGCATTACAGTAATCTAACCTGGAAAGTACCAGTGCAGCGATTACCATTTTCTGAAGTTCGAACGGGATGAATGAGAGAATCTTTCTCAGAGTTCGTAAGAGAAGAATGCATGAGAAAGTGAGCTTATTGATCTGATCTGAAAATATGAGATTAACACCAAAAGTTACTCCCAGGTTCCTTACGTTTAGAACTGGAGATGGAAGGGGGCCCAGATGTTGGGTCCACCAGGACGTGTTCCAGAAGGAGGTCTCTTTCTCAAACAGGAGGACCTCGCAGTGGCATAACAAAAGATGAGGGCCCCCCTGCAAAGTACAGGGAGGGGACCCCTCTGGACTCAGTCAAGAGCTCTCAGGCCAGGATACTGTGCTGAGGGTGCCCCCTGGAGTTCTCATCCAGCTCACTACTTCACTCATGCAGCAGTAGAAGCGTTTAGAAACGTTATTATTGCAAAGTACTCCTGTGTGCCCTGGGCAGCCCCATTTTTTTGCTGTCTGGTACTAGTGGTAACTGACTCTGACTGTCCCTGGGCTCTGACTAACCAGGTCTAGGGGCAGTGCCATGGTGAAAACACAGTGAAAACACACACATACACAAGGGTACACTATATATTAGGGCACACATATAATTGGCATGACCTACCCTTTAAGTCCTTAGTATATAATAGGGCAGGGGAATTAAACTACCTTTAAATTCCTAGTCTATAATAGGGCATGACAGTTTAGAGCCCAGTAGACTTTTCTGCACTTGCATGTGTGCACTGCTGAGAGCCTGTGGTCCTTTTTTAAAGCATCCCTGTGTTGCAGCACTTTTAGATGTAAATTGTGCACAAACATGACTTTGGTGGTAAAAGTGATTAACCTACAATATTTTGGCATATTAGGTACGCCAAGGGACTATCCTAGGTGTCCCAGTGGTGGGAGGTCATGTACTTATAAGGAAGGCCCTTATAAAAGATGTTTTTATGCCCTGGTGCTCAAGAAATTGCACATCTCACTTCCACCATTGTAGTAAAGTGCTTCCCAAAATCAACTTTCTGTGACAGCCTTTCTGACACAGAAAGGCTGTTGGAGTCCTACTTTAGGCCCACCCCCAGCAGGGCCCCCATCAGTGCAAGGCCTCCGAATGGCAGCCTTTGATCCCTCCCCCGGTGGCAGGGATCACAGGCTGCCATTTGGGGGAGTCATGGGTGTCATGTCTTAACCCATAAGAGTGTCTCTCTTTCAATAACGTTGTTTATTTGCAGTTTCTAAAAAGGATAGAAGTCCAATGTAGATTAATTTTACTTGGATTTAACTTTTCCAAGTGTGGGGAAAAACTTCCATATTGGGAGAATTGCAGCGCACTTAAAGATCACTTGCAGCTTTTGAGCTATAGTGGCTATTTGCCAACTCGATGAAGTGCATTTAAGTACTCTCTCATGCTCAGTGCCTAGAAAGTGGGGCTCAGTCACAAAGCCGTTCCTTTTCTGAACCTGACCCTGTGGCGTTTACAAAGCCAACTAGCTGCTCGGCCTTTAATTCTGAGCAAATCTCTGGGATTAAGGTCGAGTTGTGTGAAAAATTCATGATATCTCTGAGAGAAAGAAGTGCCAAACAGTAGACTAACCTTACGTTCTGTTGTAAATCAGACAGCTAATCACCACTAAAAATGCTACATTTTGATTGGCTCCTAGCCAGTCAACGTCTAACCAGAAAATGAGGAATTACTGGTGAAATCGGACCGAGCCACCTACTGATTAGCCTGGCAATCCCTCACTTCTCAGGGAATTCCCAAGGTTCAATCTGGAATCCCTGATAATTCTGTAGCCCCAAAGTGAACAAGCCCCCAGGTATTGGTAAGTCCGGTGGTGCCAATTTAACACCCCTGCATTTCGAGGCACTCATAATGGGGCCCTTAGAGGCAATGCCTCAAGAGCTGTTCACGCACATCTGCACTTCTGTACTGCCTGGTGGGCCCGCTTGAAAGTGCCAGCACGTGGGTGTTTTTTTTAATTTAGTTGTTGCCATGGGCGATGACGGAACCAAACAAACTGGCCCACACACTGGCAAATCTGGTAGTGGCACGCTGCCCAAAAAAGGCCGTCCAAAGCGGTCTGTGTGCAGTGCTTAGTAACTTATGACTAGATACATTTAACTATATGAAAGTGACCCATAATGTAGCCATCTGTTGGTGCTGGTATGTATTCCTATACTGACACTACAATGCTCCCCTAGGACATCACTAGTCCCAATAGAGCATTGATGCTTAAGTAGTCAGAGCCTTGTCTTTTGGTCTTTCAATAAGTGTGGAAGCACATCACAACGAAAGATAGGCCACTTAGAGCCTAGAACTGTTGCAACTATAATTGATGTCTGTATATTTTCATGGTAGATACTTGTTTACATTGTAACCCGGCTGCTCTGTAAATGTTAATAATAAATGAGCTAAAGGTGAAGTGTGTCATGGAAAGTGAAGAGATGCAAACTGGCAGGTGGGTCCACAGTGCAGAAAGCGGCAGTAGAAACCCCCGACTGAGTCCATGCATTTAGTGTTAGTGCACACAGTTGTCCATTTGGCTAAATAAGGGTTTCTAATGGTGAACAGTCCAAAGGAGGGGTGTTGTTGACATTTTGACCCTTCATCTAACATCAGTGGCTCTCATCAGGATAAGCAATATGTGGTCAGTCCCGCGTCCTTCCTCTTCAGAAGTTCAGGTTATAATGAACCGATCCAGGGAAGATCAGTGCTGCAAGAATCCCCAGCCTCCGGAAAGTAATCTGGTCATTGGTGTGAACACAGTGGCCCATCCCCGCTCCTCTCTATCAAGATCCTACCATCCTGCCACCTGGTGGTACTCAAAGGAACCCCCTGGAGTCATGCCATAAGAACAGTTTGCGTCAGAACTCCTTGACACACTTCAAACCTTGCTCCATGCTTTATTCTAGTCTTGGTTTACACACTCCCAAACTGATGCATGCATTCTTTTTCTTGCTCAGACTTTCCATAGATCCCTTCCAGGAGGTGAAGACCAGTTTGTTTGACTATTTCCTGATCTTTACAGATTCACTGATCCTCTACATTCACAGTTTTCTGACTTTCCTCTGTCCCTGCTAGGATTTGTACCCTTTTCCTGGTCCCTAGTTTTTCCCATTTCCCTTCTGATTTACCCTGAATGAGGCATTGTTTGCATCTCCAAGTCCCAGTGCAAACTTCACTCTATTAGTTGTGGTGTGATTCCAAGCACTTGGCAAATTACTGACACCTGGCTCTCTCCCTGCACCTGTGTTCTTCCAATCAGCTACCCGTCACATGCTCTGAGAGCTCAGTGATCAGAATTCATGCGACCATTTCCCCAATGAAAATGTGCTTGAACCTGATCTGACTTGCTGTTCTGCTTGAAGGCTTGTTCATAGTTTCTGTGTGATTTGCACATTCATTATTACTTTATTTCCCAAGACCTGTCTTGTTGCAATAGCTCCCCAGTTCCTTTTTTAGGTTTTGCTTGCACAACGCTTGCGCTGTGCTTGAGAAATCTATTGTTTTTAATATAAATTTAAAAGGGACTTACATCCTGCCACCTCTCTTTCCAGGGTTCTCTTGTGTTCCTGTGCGTGCCACTTACCTTTGTCCATTTCAATTGGCTGTAGCATATTTTCTTGCATTTGCCAATGCTTGTTCCTCATCTGCTTCTCTTATCAGTTTCCCGCTGCCGAAATACTGTTAACATTCGCTTTGGTGGTACTGCATTTTCATAAAGCTTTGCCTTTTACTCTTGCAGCATATTTATATAACAATTTATCACCCGAGAGATGTAGGGCCAGATGAACGACCATTTGAAATTGCGACTCGCAAATTGCGCTCGATTGCGAGTCGCAAATTGCGAGTCGCAATTTCAAATGTACAACAGTGTCTGAGACACTCATCACGATTACCATTGGGGTCGCAAAATGCGAGCCTCATGAATATTAATGAGGCACTCGCAATTTGCGACCCAATCGGGAATGGCTGGCTCTCCCAGGGATGGTTGGCCTACTGGGCTCAGCAGACCTCCAAGTCTGGGACTGCTTTTAAATGAAGCGTTTTTTTTAAAATGCAGCCCGTTTTCCTTAAATGAAAACAGGATGTATTTAAAAAAAGAAAATTAAACGTTTTGGTTTAATTTTTTACGGGCAGGTTGAGGTCCTAAAAAATATTTTCCCCTGCATTTCCCAAGGGGAAGGGGTCCCCTTGAGTACCCTTCCCATTTGCGACTGCATTACCACCCTCTTGCAGAGGGCGGTAAATTGCGAGTGTTTTGCGACCGCATTTGCGGTCGCAAAACATTCAAACATGGCTTGTGAGTCGCTATTAGGAAGGGAAGGCCTCTTCCTAATAGCGAGTCGCAAAACACTATTTTGCGAGTCGCAAATTATTTGCGAGTCGCAAAATAGTGTTAGTACATGGCCCATAGGAAAATGGCATGGGGAAACAGGTCACAAACCCGTTTGCACATGCAATTTTCCGTACATCTGGCCCGAAGGGATTTGCATAGAATCACAGGATGTTGCGCGGCACCGCCAAGACTGGAACCGGTATCCCCAGCTCTCGAGTCAGCAGCTCCGACCTCTTTGCCACATCCTCTCCACTCCCGTGTTATCTGTCAGGGAGCTCTTTCTTTCTCGCAGACGATGATTGATGAAAACAGCTCTTTATTCAATACCTAGGCTAAACCGATGCACTAACAATGCTTGTTGCTTTGATGCTTTAGCTCTTTTGTCACTGTTTTTGTTCTTTGTTTCTGTAGCTACCTTTTTCCATATTCCAGAGTTTCTTGTTCTATCTTCAAATTTCCGGTTATGTTATTGTCTGTATTACAGAAACCTTGCTCTGTGTTCTGGAGTTCCTTGTTCTATTTGCATACTACCACTACTTGCTCCTGATATCTACCTTTCCTAGTTTCCAGTCTTTGCCTTGTTTTAACAGGTAGCTAGTTTGGTCTCTCTCCTCTTTCTGTATTGCATGATATTTTCCCCATTGAAATGTTCTTAGAATGCAGCCCTGTTTCTGTATTCCATTCCCCTTGCACCATCCCCTTTTCCCTGTTATGACTTTAGGTTTTAAAACGTAGTATTTACCAGAGGATGTCTAAGGTTTGGTTCCTCATGCATGAATTCTCACTTAGCATTCGTCTTCCATCAGAGCTGGGTTTTTTTGTGAGTACAATGAGATCATTTTCCATGGAAAACAAGCATTATCCATTTTGGTTTAGTCTATTGTTTTTCTGCTTAATACTTTTTTGTTATTTGTGCAATTATTGTTTTTATTAGTTATAGAACTGAGTGTGTTTTGTCTTGCTAGTTCTGATTTCTGAAGGCACATCCCAGTTCCTGTCCTGTCTTCAGAGCACCAACCTGTTCCAGTCTTCAGCTCCTGTCCTTCTTCTTGATTTCAGGTTCTCCCTTCATATATGCTCAACACTACTCCCAAATGCCATTGTCTCTATTGAGAACAAGCTCTTCCTGTAAATTATTCCCAGCGGGAGTCCTGACACTGTCTCGGAAATGAATCATACAGTGGCATAACTCACATTGTTTGGGCACTCATATGAGGCAAATATTGCACTCAGCAAGTACCAAACCCCCAGTTACCGTAATGTAACAGGTGCGGTAAATACCTCGCCCTTTACCACACACCTCTTCATGAGGGTCTATGTGTGCTTTGCACCAGTGGTGGCCTGCACAGCTCACGGGTAACAGGACGGATGCGGGGGCACAATGTAAAAATGTTTTAAACAAAAATAAACACCTTGCCACTGGGTCCCACGTTTCTGCTCCAGCTGTCCTCTGTCGGTTTCCAGGAACAGGAAGCACAGTTAGGCTACCCTGACCAATCACAACACTGCAATGCAGCGTTGTGATTGGTAAGCACCCAGGCTTCCCTGGCCAATCACAAGGCTGCAATGCAGCATTGTGATTGGTGTGAGCGTCGGGGTTCGATGTTCAGCCAGGGAAAGGGGGCCTCGGCCCCAGAGGGCCAGACAAACAGTCATGTGCACTTAGAAGTGGGCAAACCACTCCTCACCTGCCCTGCGCCAAGGGCAGAGCAGCTACACCCACCTACCCGCAAAGCAGCATGGAATCATTTTATGTTTCCTTTATTTGCTCTGCTTAACCTTTTCTATGCCCATGACGAGATAGTCTCGTCGTGGAGCGCGGTTGCGCTGTGCCCATGACGAGACTATCTCGTCATGGACCCCGCCCGCTAATACAATGCCCGGCACAGGAGGGGGAAAGGGCGGGTGTAGGAAGGTGGATATCTGACTATGGTTACCCCCAAATTTTTGCCTAGTGTCTAGCTGGTTTTTCGACTTAGTTGGCCTGAGATCCTGCCATTCAGGATCTCAGCCTGGCTGTTCTCTCTTTAAAATGGACTCCATGTACCCTAGGTACATACCCAATTGGTTGGATCACCCTGTGAGCCCCTGTACCAGTGTACACTAGGTACCCAGGGCATTGGTGTATCTAAGGCCTGCCAGGGGCTGCAGCATGTATTATGCCACCCCAGGCTTGCCCTAACAAATTTGACACAACTGGCTGATCACTCAGCTGGGGTAAGTTGGTGTAACCACCTCTTACTTAGGTGTAGTGTACCTATACCTAACCTTAAATGGAACACATGTTAACCTATCAGTCACTCCTATGGCAGGCCTTAACAATCCTGAAGGCAGAGTGCTTGGTTCCATGTGAGATGGTGCTCTGGCATGAGCTGAGCCTGTCTGCAGTGGTCGGAACCACTTCCTTCTACTGTTTCCCGATATCGTCATACCATATACTCTTAAGTGCATTATGAACCTCGCGGTTAAATGCTATCTTTGGTTTGGCTTTATCAAAACATGTCGAGTAAGGTGTCATACGAATTGGAATACTAACCCCTCGCCAATTCTGGCGACGGGGTTATCATTCCACCCTTCTAGAGGGACACGACATGTACAGTACCTGAAACCCGGGTAAAATCAGACATAGCCTCAGCTCCACAAAATGGATGCTGCCACCACAGACACAAGTCTGCCCTCCTGCTGCTGGGAGTCCTTCCAGCTTGGGAGGTGTGGACAAAGGGTTTCCTGCCAGGGGAGGTGCGTGCACCACCCCAGACAGGATTTTGTGTATTGGTCAGGTAGGGCTTGAATAGAACCAGACATGCCTGAGGCTCACAAGGAGCCTCGGTGCATATGCCAGTTCAAACCGGTCCTGGGGCACACCAGCCCTGGACCTGGGGCGAGCTGGACAAAGGATTGGGGGTGTAACCACCCCCCTTCCTGGTCCCACCCTTAGGGAGGGACCTAGCAGGTAGTCCGGCCCCTAGAATCCGAAAAAAGGTAGGAGCTGTGTCCTAAGACTTTAGACATCCTGGAATCAACTTGAAACTAAGAAGAAGACGGGAACTTCGACGCTCTGCCGCACAGAGGACTGAAGCCAATCTCCCCTGTGGTCAGGGAGTGACCACCTTGCTAACGCAAGCACCATCCAGCGAATCAACGTCTGCTTTGCCGCCGCCTCCCGCCGGAGCCCGAGCCCAGAGACTGACAAGACCTGGACCTCCAGACCTCTCACCGCCCGATCCACAGTCCCTGAAAAAGAGAGACCCGTGGAGGCAACGAGACACGTGGAGCCAGCCATCTTGAAACAACCACGACAAGCTGCAAGTGCAACAACCGAGGCTCCCTCCAAGTTGTGCTTTGGGATCTGAGAAGCCCAACCCTCGAGCAGCATCTGCACCAAAGGTGAGCCCTCCAGCATCTCCACGATCTGCGTGGGGCCCTTCTGCATTTTGCCACTCAACGCGCCTAACCGGTTGCTGGCCCGCTGGCTAGTGGCCATCTTGGCGACGAACTTCAAGAAATACACCGCTGGTCTGGTTGCTCCAGACTGGCCCTTGCTCCCCTCCAAAGGAGCAGTCCCTCTGACCTTGCTGGTCAGAACCATCAGCTTATTTCGTTTTCCACAACAATTGCTTTTGCCAAGGCGTGTTTGCTTCGATCAAGTCGCCGACACCGCCGACAGCGAGAGCCTGCGTGGGACAGCTCGTGAACCGACTCCTGGATGTCGTCGACCTTCAGGGACCACGTGGCTACAGAGACAAGCTACACCTTTCTTCCTGTTTGCACCCGACATCGCCTGGTACCCACCTGGTGCCACGCTGGTCACTGGCTAGTGACTGTGAACACTGTCCCCTCTGCTTACAGGTCTTCTACGACTCCGATCCACTCTTGGATCCACCGTATCTCTTACGGACCGACCGCCTGCAGCATCTTTGTCCACAGGCTCCACTGAACAGATAGAAGAAACCCGACGCACTTCGAGGCCTATGCACCCGCTTCCTGTGGGTGAGGTAAAGCTGGCACTCCGGTGCCCAAGTGTAGAGAATCATCTCTAGTGTCTGTGTTTCCAATCTTGAGTTCATAGTCCATCCGGAAGATCCTTTTTGCAGTAACTTTGTAACTTTTACGCACCCATTGAAAACCTATGGGAGCCCGCGTGTGACTATTTGCTCTGCACACGCAACCCGTGGACCTCCTGGTCACTAACTAAAGTTAGCTCCTTGTAGGCCCAGCGATTCTAGAGGCCCTAGGCCTTTTCCCTTTTCTGTTCGTGGTACTTATACCACTATTTTAGTATATGGTTCGAGCGGCCACCAGGGCCTATCCATATAAAGTGCAACTTCTGTGTATTCTAACGTATTCTTGTTTAACGATTTGTGCTCCTGTGCTCATAAAGAGTCTAGGGGATACTTTGAGAAATAAATACATATATATTTTCAATATATATCTGTGTGGTGTCCTTTCATTGGTATAAAGGGGGGTTACATTTGGTAAAACAGCCTGCTTAACACGCTTCACGAGTTTAGCCTCAAAGACTGCTTAGCCTACGCTACCACTAGGGCAGCTGGTCCGAAAAGGTTGACTTACAACCACACCATAAGGGTTGCTTGGCATGGTACAAGGTGGTCACTTTAACTAGTGAACATCATATACCAGGCCAACTTCTCACATTGGTGAGCAGCGGTTGGATTTGAGCTTGCTGTGTTTTACCATTGTAATCTCTTGGTTACCAATTGAAAGATCACATAGGTACCTATAGGTACATATAAAACAAGATTAGATATACTTAAGTTCTACTGAACTTAGTGTTGTAGAGCAAAGGGAGTAGCACACCCTGACTACAACTACTAGATAGGTTTAGTAGGTAAACCCAAGTGTAGGTAGATTGCAACACATCCACCCACACTTAAGAGCAATGGCTGGGGCAGAGGGGTCCACTGTACCCATCTCTGTTGAGAGTGACCCCCAGAGGGCACCATCCATCTTTGCTACCCATAATCAAAATGAGCTCAGGCAGTTGGCAAATATCAGGGGCCTTAAACAGCCCAAGAATCCTACTTCTGCTGAACTCAGGGAGCTTTTACAGGCTGATGAAGATCAGAAAGCTCTCAGGAAAGCCTCCCAGTTAGGCCCCTTAGGGACAGGAACAGGAGGCCCCCCTTCTGAAGATGCTACTGAAGTACCCCTTTCCAATAGCCATCCCTTAGATGAGAATCATACTACAGAGGAGGAAAGTGGTGAGGATACAGAAAGTAGTGAGGATGAAGGGAGAACTAGCCCAGTGCCAAGTGTTATACGTGGCCCAGCTAACTTAAGGCTATTGGGGACTGACAATGGGATCATCCCATTGGATCTCCCCAGTGGACTTAACCAGGGGCTTGGGAGGCAAAGGAATCATTCAGGTGACTCTAATGCTTCTCATGCCTCTAGAGGCTCTCAAGGTCACTCCAGGAGAAGGATGACCACCCCTCAGAGGAGGGAACATGAGGCCAGAATGCAGGAAGCTCAGCTGAGAATCAGGAAACAGGAGCTAGAAGTAGCTCTGATGGAAGAGAAACTGAGTAAGGCTAGGCGACCTAAAGAGAGTGGGTCTATACCCACTGGTGGCAGCATTGTCCCTAAGGACAAAGATAGGGTCTTTGATAATAGGAACCTGTCTAAGGTTGTGCCCCCCTACAAAAGTGGGGATGACATCCACAAATGGATGACTGCTCTTGAGAGAGCCTGCAAAGTGCAGCAGGTTCCTGAAGACCAGTGGGCAGCAATCCTCTGGCTCTCCTTTGAAGGAAGAGGCAGAGACAGACTCCTCACTGTTAGGGAGCAGGATGTCAGAAACTACAGAGTCCTGAAGAGTGTCCTAGTTGATGGGTTAGGCTTAACCACTGAACAGTACAGGTTAATGTTCAGAGACACCCAGAAGACACAGACTCAGGACTGGTCTGAATATGTTGAATGTGCCACTAAGGCTTTGGAGGGTTGGTTGCTGGGAAGTAAGGTATCTGATTATACAGGATTGTACAATTTGATGATGAGAGAACAGATTTTAAGTAACTGTCAAAACCAGCTCCTCCATCAACACCTGGTAGACTCAGATTTGACCTCTCCCCAAGAATTGGGAAAGAGGGCAGATAAATGGGTCAGGACCAGGATCAGGCCTAAGAATCAGGGTGGTGACCAAAAGAAAGATACCACCAAACCTCAAGAGAAGGGTGGGGATAAAGCAAAAGAGAAATCTTCCTCAGGGCCCCAAAACTCCACACCGGGTGGTGGGTCCCAAGCTCCCTCCTCTACCACAGGTAAAAAGCCTTACTGCCATGAATGTAAAATTCCTGGGCATTGGAAAACTGACAGCAGTTGACCAAAGGCTAAAAACAAAACTGTTCCTCCAATTACTCCTGTCACACCACCTATTACTGTCAGCAGTAATCCCCCAGGTGGTGGGAGTGCCCCCAGAAATTTGGGTGGGTTTACTTGGGGAACACAGGGGGACCCTGGCTTAGCCAATTCCCCTACAACAGATACTCTTGTCTGTGATGGTGGCATGGGGTTTGCCAACTTCACTGCCTGTCCCAACACTTTGGGTAGGTACAGACAGGAGCCCTACATCAATGGTATAAAAGCTGAGGCCTACAGAGACACTGGAGCTAGCATCACTATGGTGGCCCATTGGCTAGTTCCCTCTGAGCAGCTTTTGCCTGGTTGCTCCTACCAGGTAACTAACATTGATGGCAAACAGAACAGTCATCCCATGGCAGAGGTGTGTCTCAGCTGGGGAGGTGTCACTGGCCCTAAAAGGGTGGCAGTATCCCCAACCTTGCCTGTAGACTGCTTACTGGGGAATGACCTAGAACTCTCAGCTTGGGCTGGAGTTGAACAAGACACCCATTCTAAAATGGTAGGCCTTTCAAAAAAGGGTTGTGGGGTTGTGCCAAGCACAACCCCTGTCCAAATAGATTTCCTCCCTGGAAGGGTTGGAAGGGCAGTGGTAGCCACAGCCCAGGCACAGACAGACTTCCCTGTAGAGACTGGCAGAGCTGTGACAGTCACAGCTCAAACCCAAACTGAGTGCCTCCCTGAAAAGGTTGGCAAGGCTGTAATGGTCTCAGCCTATACTCAGACTGACATAGGTGTAGTGAAGCCTGAAACAATGGATCACTCCACACAAACAGAGAGTAGTGGGGAGGAAGAAAAGTCTCCCTCTCCCCAGACATTAGGAAAAGGTCAGCCTCCTCAGGGATCTGACCCCACCCCTTGTGAAGGAACTGCCCCAGAGGTAGCCAGGCCTGGCCTGGCAGAGCCTCTGATGTCAGTGGCCCCTTCCAAGGTGGGACCCAGTCTGGTGCAGGTAGCCTGCCTCTCTCTACCCTGCCTCAGTCAGCCCAGGGCAGCAGAGGTCAGGGAGGCCAGTGGACCCCAAGAGGGCCCCTGTCCACAAGAACCCCCCATCAAAAGAATGAGGATTGCCTGGCTAGTAGTCCTAGCCAGGTGATGGGTAAAAACATTCCTGAGGGATCTCCTTTACAGGTAGTTAGGGACCTCCCCCAGAGGGATTCTGTTGGGCACAGGCAAACATGGGACCTTAGGGCCCCAGACCTGACCTGTCCCTCCAGTAAGCCCACAAAAGGGACCCAGCCTCCAGCTTTAGGTAGCCAGAGGCTGACCCTGAGAGCACAGTGCAACTCAGTTAAGGAAAGAAAGGCATCCATGGTGGAGGATGATTGGAGGAAGCTGAGGCCTCACTTTGAGGACACTCACTTCAGTACTCCATCTCAACACCAGCCTTTTACTTTGCCAAGACACACCAAAGGTAGAGATTCCCTATGGTGGAGACCCTCTGATACCCTTAGGGTGAGGGATTGCTTAGTGGACCATGAGACAGGGGGTAACCATGCCAGTGCTGGTTCCTCCTTATATGGCCACTTGGGCAATATAGGCTTACCTGGTCAAGGTCAGCCTTATCTCCCTTCGTTTGGGGGGGGGTTGTGTAGGAAGGTGGATATCTGACTATGGTTACCCCCAAATTTTTGCCTAGTGTCTAGCTGGTTTTTCGACTTATTTGGCCTGAGATCCTGCCATTCAGGATCTCAGCCTGGCTGTTCTCTCTTTAAAATGGACTCCATGTACCCTAGGTACATACCCAATTGGTTGGATCACCCTGTGAGCCCCTGTACCAGTGTACACTAGGTACCCAGGGCATTGGTGTATCTAAGGCCTGCCAGGGGCTGCAGCATGTATTATGCCACCCCAGGCTTGGCCTAACAAATTTGACACAACTGGCTGATCACTCAGCTGGGGTAAGTTGGTGTAACCACCTCTTACTTAGGTGTAGTGTACCTATACCTAACCTTAAATGGAACACATGTTAACCTATCAGTCACTCCTATGGCAGGCCTTAACAATCCTGAAGGCAGAGTGCTTGGTTCCATGTGAGATGGTGCTCTGGCATGAGCTGAGCCTGTCTGCAGTGGTCGGAACCACTTCCTTCTACTGTTTCCCGATATCGTCATACCATATACTCTTAAGTGCATTATGAACCTCGCGGTTAAATGCTATCTTTGGTTTGGCTTTATCAAAACATGTCGAGTAAGGTGTCATACGAATTGGAATACTAACCCCTCGCCAATTCTGGCGACGGGTTTAGCATTCCACCCTTCTAGAGGGACACGACATGTACAGTACCTGAAACCCAGGTAAAATCAGACATAGCCTCAGCTCCACAAAATGGATGCTGCCACCACAGACACAAGTCTGCCCTCCTGCTGCTGGGAGTCCTTCCAGCTTGGGAGGTGTGGACAAAGGGTTTCCTGCCAGGGAAGGTGCGTGCACCACCCCAGACAGGATTTTGTGTATTGGTCAGATAGGGCTTGAATAGACCCAGACATGCCTGAGGCTCACAAGGAGCCACGGTGCATATGCCAGTTCAAACCGGTCCTGGGGCACACCAGCCCTGGACCTGGGGCGAGCTGGACAAAGGATTGGGGGTGTAACCACCCCCCTTCCTGGTCCCACCCTTAGGGAGGGACCTAGCAGGTAGTCCGGCCCCTAGAATCCAAATAAAGGTAGGAGCTGTGTCCTAAGACTTTAGACATCCTGGAATCAACTTGAAACTAAGAAGAAGACGGGAACTTCGACGCTCTGCCGCACAGAGGACTGAAGCCAATCTCCCCTGTGGTCAGGGAGTGACCACCTTGCTAACGCAAGCACCATCCAGCGAATCAACGTCTGCTTTGCCGCCGCCTCCCGCCGGAGCCCGAGCCCAGAGACTGACAAGACCTGGACCTCCAGACCTCTCACCGCCCGATCCACAGTCCCTGAAAAAGAGAGACCCGTGGAGGCAACGAGACACGTGGAGCCAGCCATCTTGAAACGACCACGACAAGCTGCAAGTGCAACAACCGAGGCTCCCTCCAAGTTGTGCTTTGGGATCTGAGAAGCCCAACCCTCGAGCAGCATCTGCACCAAAGGTGAGCCCTCCAGCATCTCCACGATCTGCGTGGGGCCCTTCTGCATTTTGCCACTCGACGCGCCTAACCGGTTGCTGGCCCGCTGGCTAGTGGCCATCTTGGCGACGAACTTCAAGAAATACACCGCTGGTCTGGTTGCTCCAGACTGGCCCTTGCTCCCCTCCAAAGGAGCAGTCCCTCTGACCTTGCTGGTCAGAACCATCAGCTTATTTCGTTTTCCACAACAATTGCTTTTGCCAAGGCTTGTTTGCTTCGATCAAGTCGCCGATACCGCCGACAGCGAGAGCCTGCGTGGGACAGCTCGTGAACCGACTCCTGGACGTCGTCGACCTTCAGGGACCACGTGGCTGCAGAGACAAGCTACACCTTTCTTCCTGTTTGCACCCGACATCGCCTGGTACCCACCTGGTGCCACGCTGGTCACTGGCTAGTGACTGTGAACACTGTCCCCTCTGCTTACAGGTCTTCTACGACTCCGATCCACTCTTGGATCCTCCGTATCTCTTCCGGACCGGCCGCCTGCAGCATCTTTGTCCACAGGCTCCACTGAACAGATAGAAGAAACCCGTCGCACTTCGAGGCCTATGCACCCGCTTCCTGTGGGTGAGGTAAAGCTGGCACTCCGGTGCCCAAGTGTAGAGAATCATCTCTAGTGTCTGTGTTTCCAATCTTGAGTTCATAGTCCATCCGGAAGATCCTTTTTGCAGTAACTTTGTAACTTTTACGCACCCATTGAAAACCTATGGGAGCCCGCGTGTGACTATTTGCTCTGCACACGCAACCCGTGGACCTCCTGGTCACTAACTAAAGTTAGCTCCTTGTAGGCCCAGCGATTCTAGAGGCCCTAGGCCTTTTCCCTTTTCTGTTCGTGGTACTTATACCACTATTTTAGTATATGGTTCGAGCGGCCACCAGGGCCTATCCATATAAAGTGCAACTTCTGTGTATTCTAACGTATTCTTGTTTAACGATTTGTGCTCCTGTGCTCATAAAGAGTCTAGGGGATACTTTGAGAAATAAATACATATATATTTTCAATATATATCTGTGTGGTGTCCTTTCATTGGTATAAAGGGGGGTTACATTTGGTAAAACAGCCTGCTTAACACGCTTCACGAGTTTAGCCTCAAAGACTGCTTAGCCTACGCTACCACTAGGGCAGCTGGTCCGAAGAGGTTGACTTACAACCACACCATAAGGGTTGCTTGGCATGGTACAAGGTGGTCACTTTAACTAGTGAACATCATATACCAGGCCAACTTCTCACAGCGGGGCACTAAAGGGGTTAAAAGCAGTAGGGGCGATGCTCCTCTGCCATAATGGAGGGGCCGCGACTGCTTTGCACGATCTGTCACGTATTATTTCCAGTTCACTAAATACAAATACTCAGTACCAGTATCACAAAAATGGATCTGAAAAGTTATTACCAAAACCTCTCTTCAATTATTGCCATAAGAAACATCTTGGAGTTACATTAAATTTTTTAACAAGAAAACTAATACATTGGTGTCATTTAAAAATAACAAGATGGCAGCTTTGTTAATGCCCGTAGGGGCATCATAGGTGTATGTGTGGTCGAGTCTGTTAACAACCTGAAACTAAAACTGAGCAGAATTGTGTTTAAAGAGTGTAAAACAAACCAACAGTTGTATGAGACATTTCATGCTACAAGTGAGTATGTATTCTTCATTCGTATTGCTCTCTAGTGTTCTCATACATGTGGTTTAAAGGCATGGGAGAACACATTTCAGGAAGAAGCTCCAGGAGCAATTGTATGTTAAGCCTGAGAGGTATTTAATATTTGTTTGTAATTAAGTGTAAGCTGCTTAACCCCTTCGCCGCGGCACGAATTCCGCCGCGGCGCTGGGGGGGTTCGGGGTCAGCGCGGCGCCGCCATGCTCGTGACGGAACCACTCCGTCATGAGCCACGGCCGCGCTGTGCTCATGACGGAGTGGTTCCGTCACTCGCATTATTCGCCCGCACAGGCGGGAAATCAGCGCCGCGTGGGCGGAGCGGCCGCAACGGCCGCAGCATGACGGAACCGCTCCGTCATGAGCACACGGCGCCCGTGGCTCATGACGGAGTGGTTCCGTCATGAGCACGCAAGGGGTTAAGCAAATGTATGTGAGTCACAGAAACAAAAACTATTTTGACCATGTATGCAAACTTACAAATGTGTATTTATTATAGGAGAAATAGTTGATTCTGGAGATAACAAAGTACCGATCAGTGGTGCAGGAGGCATTCACCATGTTTGTTGCATATCTGTGGGGAGACGCTTGCATGAAATGGCTGAATGAATGGATGTTGGACATTTTTACAAAAATGCACGAAGCAGCACCGTGGTGTGAGTGCATTGAGGGTGCATGATGCCACATACAGTCTCTGTCTAGTGTGGTGGCCATTCTGAGGTCAGGCTTTCAAACTGACTCTATAATTGCCACTAGAGATAGACTTCTGTGGGACCGGAGCAGGCACAAAGCATGACATTTCACAGAAGTCTATTGTCTCCCACGCCTAGTATCCTCCACATTGTGGTGCATAGTACTACAGCTGTATGTGTTATTGGTACTGACATATGTGTCTCAAAACAGGAGAGGGCCCACATCCCTTAGCCCTTAGGGGCATGTTTTCTAAAATTCACACAAGTCAGGGCAGCAAGCACAGTTGTTGCACTGCATTGCATGATAGAGCGAGACCTGAACAGCGCCATATGTTCTAATATATGGCACTCTTCAGCTCTCTACCAGTGCTGACACACTTGAGACTGCCTAGTGCCAATGCAGGATTCCTGTGTTATGAGCAGGATTGCTTTTGTGCAGAAAGGGATACTTCCATGGTCGGGTTGGCATTCCATCTTGGTGCATTTCCAAGTCTATTGATTTCAGTAAGTGTGGGATTGCGTGAATTTCCATGAGTGGATTCACAAAAACGCCCATGCCCCACCCATTGGTTACCTCCAACTACAAAATGTAACGCAACACAGTGCAAGCCTCTGCATGGTATTACATTTCTTTACAAAGTCAGACAAGGTGGTGGAAATTGCCCCGTTGTGGCTTTGTAAATCTTAAGGCTTGGCTTTGTCTTTTGTTTCCTTGCGTGACACAAGGACAGTACAAAGGCTTAGTAAATCTGGACACAGGAGAGAGAGAGAGAGAGAGAGAGTGTGTGTGTGCGTGTGTGTGTTTGTGTATATAGTATATATATAATAGAGAGCGAAAGACGGACAAAAAGAACATCCAAACATCTTAACTTATTACTGGATACAGGATTGCCTCCATCTGGCTTTTCCATCCAGGAATGTATTTTAGCTATTGAATAATTCCTCCCAACCAGTTGGCTACGTGCTGCACTCCTCTTTATTTTAAAAAGGGTCCTTGGTACTGGGGACACAACGCAGAGTGTATCGCCTGTTCAAGCTGGTAGCTTGGCCTCAGGAACAAATCTTAATCATGTTGAGGTTCACAATACCTTCCAAGCGACTACTTCAGTCACATGGTCAGATCACCTTTGGTATCTTTCCAACATAAAACAGAACAAATCAACACACCTGAGACGACCTTACATGCCGCCACCTATCAACAATGGAACAATCTCAATTTTGAATACTTAAAACACAACTAACATCCAACACAAATCTAGACAGTTTAGTTCAAGTGGCTACAGGATGTTTTTGATATACTGATAACACTAAGAACAACAAAGCAGAACAAAAGAAAATAAGCACCTTAGAGGGATGCAGAACTAAAAAAGACAAAACATCAAATTAGAAAGCTGCAACGCACCTGGCTCAAAACAAACAGCAATCAAGACAAACTTCATCTATGTAAAATTAACAGAATATACAAGTCAACAACCAAAAAGCTAAAAAAGTTACTATTCAGACAGAATTCAAAATGCTAAAAGTGCAAATAAGTAATTTTATAAAATTCTCAACGAATTTCATGAAACGAAATGCACAGAACGAACTCATTCCATTACTCAAGAATTCACTGACAAACTGGCAAATCATTGCACAACCAAAGCAGACACAATGAACTCCTATTCAAAACAAGGGAAAATCACCAGCACAAACCCCTTTTCAAAAATCTCCTCCAAGAGTAGGCTGATCCAGCCTCTGCATTCCTTCAAACAAATATCACAAAGTGAACTTATGGATCTGGTCAAGTAAGCAGGCCAGGCGGCTGCCCTTCTGGCCCTTGTCCACCACAAATCTTCAAGAAAATGTTTCTAAATACCTCTGCTTCCACACCAGTACAAAGAATGATCAATAATTCTTACGGGAATCTGTCCAGAAGACCTAAAAAAGGCATATATACACCTAATATTAAAGAAAACAAACCTGGACCCACATGGTTCGACAGCTACAGACTAATTACTAATGAACCATTCCTGGGCAAACTGATAGAAAGTTCATCATTTGCCCAAATGTCACAATTCATTGAAGATAACTCCATACTTTCAGACTACCAAACAGGATTATTCCCAGGAAGAGGCACAAACTCTGCCCTCATCGCCATCTGGAATGACCTTAAAAACACAGTAGACTGGAACGGGGTTGCTGCACTTTTTATGAAGCGGGCATAGAGGGGACTGCTCTCGACTTCATCATCTCACCCATGCTTTTCAACATCTACATGAAGTAATTACTAGCAATGATCAATTAATTTCACCTCACATGCTATAATTATGCAGGTGACACACAGATACGCTTTAACCCGGAAAGCCCCAAAGGCATTGAAAACTCACAAATCTTCAGTTGCCTCAGAGCCATTGATCAGTGGATGACATGGAGCCATCTCATCCCAAACCTGCTCCTGTTGCTATAATCAACAAATACACACTTTCTAGACCCCTCCCTCCTCTATTCCTCTACTATCCTTTACAATCCAACTAACAGACTCACGTGCACACCGCTCAAATGAATTTCATATTTTCCGGTACTAATTCTGTTTGGGTTCCAGAATAGCGTGCTCTTTGAAAAGTGCTTTGATGTATAAATGCAAACCCCAAAAACCAAAGGAAATGATGGACGGAGTGTTGAACATTGCAAGCACTCACCCCCAGTCAACTGATCTGGGTTTAATCCATCACCGTTCTTTAGCCCACTCTGCCACCCCAGTTCAGACATGGCCATATGCAAATCAGTCTGACCCTGTGCCTCATGGGAACAGTCCAGCCCGAACTGCCAAGCCATGTCTTCCCTGGACCGGAAACAAGCTTCCTAGGACCGGTTTCTGGCATTTCAGCCGTCTTCAGCCAGGCTTGCTTGAATCCAGTGGCAAAGTGAGCAAGGGACTCACGTCTAAGCATACCCTGCCAACTTATGGCGAACAAAGCAAAAACCAAAGGAAATGATGGACGGAGTGTTGAACATTGCAAGCACTCACCCCCAGTCAACTGATCTGGGTTTAATCCATCACCGTTCTTTAGCCCACTCTGCCACCCCAGTTCAGACATGGCCATATGCAAATCAGTCTGACCCTGTGCCTCATGGGAACAGTCCAGCCCGAACTGCCAAGCCATGTCTTCCCTGGACCGGAAACAAGCTTCCTAGGACCGGTTACTGGCATTTCAGCCGTCTTCAGCCAGGCTTGCTTGAATCCAGTGGCAATGCAAACCCCTCCTCCTTTATCCCTCCACTATCATTTTCAATCCAACTAACAGGCTCACATGGCCACATGGCCACCACTCAAATTAATTTCATATTTCTATACAATAATTCTCCACTAATCCTTTTTGGGTTCCAGAGTAGCGTGCTACTCGCTGAAAAGTGCTTCGACATCTCATAAGGGGTAGTAAGCGCTATATAAATGCAATCTACAATTTCCCATTACAATCTCAAATTGAATGCTTCCAAAACCGAAATTCTCACATTTGGTGATTGGAAAAATTATGACCCACTCTGCGCCTGGCCTTACGATCTGGGAACACCTCCTAAACTATCTAAGAAATAATAAACCTTGGAATTACCATTGATACAAATTATCAATAAATGCCCAAGTGGGAAAATTAGCACGACCGAGGTTCATTACCATGAAAACTCTGCGATGCATCTTTCCCACCTGGGATTTCCACAAAAGGTCCAGGCTACTATCTCCCTTGTACTGTCTAAACTTGATTATGCCAATGGCCTTTACCACGGTTCATCTTTATCAACTATGAAAAGATTACAACGGATTCAGAACTCTGCTGCCAGACTCCTCCTAAATGTAAAGCCACAAGCCCACATCTACCCTGACTTGAGGACCCTACGTTGGTTACTGTTTGCCAGAAGATCCACCTTCAAGCTGAATATAATCACCAAAAAGGTTCAACAAAGGAATCTCTGCTCAAGATTGGCACCTCGCCCCAAAACCCTGCCATACAAGAAAAAAAACATGGGTGGTACATCTTTCTCAGTTCAAGAAGCCAAGCTATAGAATTCATTACCCCAAACATAAGATCAACGGACAACTATCTTACCTTCAGAAGACTACTCAAGAGTTGGCTCTGTCTTAAAAAACCACCATACTCAAACTTAATGTACAGCATGTCTCTGTGTTTGTAGACGTTTATAATTTGATCATATGTACCTATCTAGGTATGTGTATTTCTTTGTACAAATATGTATAATAACTATGGTTTTAAGATATATAAATATTCTTTAGGTCTGCTTAAAAAATGTATACATTAAATATAGATAAATATATATATAAATGTATTCTAATATTAACATGTTTATAGGTCACTGCATAGTTTTCATATAAGTTATTTGAATGGATGCATATGGGTCCCTGTTTTATTCATTTATCACAATATGTAAATGGTATCATATCTGTTTATTATCTACAAGTCCTTCACTGTTTAAATATTAAGGAAAAGATAGAATTTAAAAGGATAAACAATTTGAAAAAACAATGATATATTATATTTCTTTAAAAATATGTATATATGTATATATATATCCTTGAAACTCCAACTTTTCCCCGACCTCACTGGAACAGGAGCACGGACCACAGAGTAAGTGCAGATTTTTTAGTTTATTTCCCCAAAAATTACCACCAGCATAACGCGTTTCAACCCCGAAGGGCCTTGATCACATGACACAAAACACAGTACATGATGGGTTTAAATACCCTTGTGCATCATTTCCTCAAGTTTTTTTCTCTTTTTTTCAACATTACTTTCTTTTTTGTGCTTTTTTTTACACTTTTTTACAATTTAAAATGGCAGGTGCCTGAGTAAAGAGTTGTGCAAACATCGCATATTTAATAATTGTTCCGGCATGTTGATCTGTTTTGTGGCATCCAACATTTTACATTTTAATATGTAGTATGCACAGATTGCGGAACATTCAGGTTTGAATACCTGTTTGCCCTCAGACCTAATAATATTTAACCACAATATTGTTTATGCATATAAATTTGATATATATAAATAAATAAATATTTACATATAAAAAAATTGACCTCATTGCAAACATTTGCTAAAAACTATAAATATTTCCCTCAAAGAGTAACATATTTTCAAAGTATTAATACTTCATATTTGTATAACTTTAAAGAAGCAATTTGTTGCTTTAAAGTGCTAATGCATAAAACAGTATTTACAATAGTTGTCACAATATGTTGACTCATATTTAGAAGTGCTATTGTGGCAGGCTAGAGAACGTGCAAGTGCCTCATTCATTTTGCATACAATTTAAATAATTTGCTGCTTGTTTGTACGATTGCTCAGCCCTCAATTTATGTGCAAACAATTAGTGTGACAACCGCATCTTATTTACTTAAAACCCCTTAAAAGTTTGTGTAAAATATATGTGCAAAATAATTAGAAGTCAGCGACTGCTTGAGTTTCTTTTAGTTAGAATCACAGTGATTATGAGTTTGACTTACTTAGATTCAGAAAATATGCGATTCTGAGTAACTCCTAGGTTCAAGTGTCCTCATGTGCTGTAGTTGTTTTACTCTGTTTAGCTATGCCCTTCAGAGGCAGGTGTAGAGTTTGTCAGTTACATTAAGGCCCCCAGGGGCCTTAGTGTCGAGGTCAATTATGTAGCGTGTTTCTAATTGCCTCCGTTTTTTCTCTTTGTCACCCCCTCTTTTGTGAAGTGGGATGGTGTCCACTAAAAAGTATTTTAGCTCTTTGTGATTGGCATTATGTACTTCGCCGAAGTGTCGTGCCACGGGGTATGCTGTGTCTTTGTTCTTTATTGCCCTGATGTGCTGGATTATCCTCTTGCGCCCCTGTAGTATTGTACTTCCTACATATCGTAGGGCACAGGGACACTCCAGCACATAGACCACATGATCAGTTTTACAACTCATGGCCTTGTTAATCTTATTTTCTTGTTCACTAAAAGGGTTATTATAGGTAGTTTTTTGTCAACACCATGTTGGCATGCTTTGTATGTTTTACAAGGAACAAAAGGCTGTCCTTTGCGAAAGCCAAGTACCCCCTGATGGTGTAAACGGATTATTCCGTACTAGGACATCTTTCATAGAGGATGCCCTACTATAGGTTATGGATGGATTTTTGGGGAGTAAATGGCCAATCACTAGATCTTCTCGAATGAGTGGCCAGTTTCTTTTAATGATGTTTCTGATGGCTTTTTCCTGTCTGTTATACTCAAGAATGAATCTGAAGGGAGAGGCCTCATCTGTGTCTTTTTCAATATTTTTAGGTGGTTTGTTGATAAGGCTCTCTCTGGTCACTGCCATACTTTTAGTAATCGCACTGTCAATACAGTTGCGTGAGTAGCCTCTCGCTAAAAACCTCTACTTGCTCGCCTGTTGGGTCAATTTGAGTTCATCTTCCCGACTGCAAATGCATTTGATGCGTAGGGTATGCTATTTATCAAATGCTGGGGGTGGGCACTACCTGCATGTAATACTGCATTGCCTGCAGTTGACTTCCTGTGTAACTTAGTTTCCAATTGGCCATTCCTGATATACACCTGTACGTCCAAGAAATTTACAGTAGTGGTACTGATGGAAGCTGTAAAATGCAGGTTAAGGCTATTTACATTCAGATCATTTACAAATGTTTCTGCTTCATTGATCGAACCTAGCCATATTATAAAAAGATCGTCTATAAATCTTAGCCATTTTTTAACCTTGCTATTAAAGGCGTTAGCATGATCTTTTAATAGAACCAGCTCCTCCCACCAGCCCATATGTACACAGGTGTAGCTGGGGAGAAGCTAGCTCCCATCGCTACACCGCGTTGTTGTAAATACAACACATTCTGAAATAGAAAAATATTGTTATTCAGACAAAAGTCCACCATATTGGTAAGCATCTTGTTGTGTTGTCCGCAGTTGGATGGTCTTTGGCTAAATAATGGTTCAATGCCTTGATACCATCAGAGTGAAGTCACGTCCATTGCAATAAGTAAATAATCACTTCGCCATTCAATATTTTGAATCTTGGACAGGAAGTCCTTTATGTAAGAAGGTAGCCGCTGAACAAATTCTTGTCGATGATAATCGACATATTGGGAAGTTCTTTCCAAAAGGCTATTGCTACCGGAGATTATAGGCCTGCCTGGTGGCTTTGTAGGGTTCTTATGTATCTTCGGTATGAAGTATAGCACTGGAGTTACTGGCTTGTCATTGCGTAAAAACTTTTATTCCTGGATGGAAAGTAGGCCTGCATTTTTCCATGCTATTAGTTTCACGTAATAGTCATTGTAGATGCATTCGAGTTTAAGATGATCACTGCGATGGTAGCAGTCTTTGTCTGAAAGTTGACTCATTGCCTCCTTTATGTATTTGCTCTTTTTCCATAGCACAACATTGCCACCCTTGTCGGCACTGCGGATGATTATGTCATTATCATCTTTTAATTTCTTCATTAGCGCATGGTATTTGAGTTTGTTTTTGTTAGAACGAGATCTTGCAGTTTTTTGCACTCGATGATTAAGCCGCTTGATACCTATGATCAGTTGTCCTTGAAAGATTTCAATTGAATCCCTTGTAGTAATGGTATTAAGGGTGGATCTTGGTTTAAATTGAGTTATTTGTGGAGCCATTTGAACCATTGTGTGTGCTGGGGTGTTCATCCTTTCACTGTTTAGTGTCACAGTAGTATTATCATTGGCCAGTTCCTGCAGTTCCGATAGTAAGGGCATGTCCATACGGTTAAACTGCAACAGGGAGGGCTTGCCACCAGAGATCCTGTGTGGGTTTGATCCATTCCAGCTGTGCTGTTCTCATGGTTTGGACAGCGTTGGAGGAAGTACTTTCTAAGTTTTAATTTCCTAATACTTTTTAAAATGTCCATCCTTGTGGTTGCATAGTTGAATGTGCCGACAGGGCAGTATGAGAGACCCAATGTTAAAAGCTGCTCTTCCGCTTTGTTTAACCCCTTCAGTGCCCCGCCCTTTCCCCGCCCTGTGCCGGGCGTTGCATTAGCGGGCGGGGTTCATGACGAGATAGTCTCGTCATGGGCACAGCGCAACCGCGCTCCATGACGAGACCATCTCGTCATGGGCACTGAAGGAGTTAAAACAATATCAGTTAAATTGTTAACCATTGGGTTATAGATGGGGTCATCACTCGTTGCTGACATTACCGTCTCCAGTTCCTTTTCGGCTGTCTTGTCAGTTTTTTGGGATCTTCGTTGTTTTGCCTTTCGCCTCTCCCGGCGTTTGGTGGATCTATTCTTGATTGTTTGGTTGTTTGATTTCTGGGGCGTAGCGTGTTCCTCCTTTCGTACACTAAAAAATCCACTTCTTCTGCTAGTGAAAGTTTCACCGGAATTGTTTTCATGGCTCGAGTGCATTCTTCACTTTCGGTTTCACTATCCGGCGCTGAGCTGAGATCGGAGTTGGACACTGTATGAGAGACCATATGTGGTCTTGTGCTGGTACCTTCTCCCCTGTCAGTTGTTCGTGCTTCCCCATACTTAGTAACCTTGAGGGCTTCATATTTCTTGGCAAATGTGAAGATACGCCCTGTCTCAAAGTCGACGCGATCTCGGTGAAATGTAAAAGTTTTTCGATCACGAATTTTGTCCTCCTTCTTTAATCTTTTAACCATATCCTCTTTCACAATTTCTTCAGTGCTATTCAAAGTTGCTAATTCTGCATTCAGCATTTCTATTTGTTCTTGTAATTTGGCCCGATCTTTTTATGCGTATTTGACTAATATCACGATTAGCCGTCTAGACGAGTCAAGATTTATTTCCGCCCATTCCCGCATCATGTCATGATCAGGGTTCTCATAACTGGGAGCAGTTAAAATGTGCAATCCACGAGGCACCCTTCCGACATCTAGATATCTCTGGAGGGACTTAGCCTCCCACCACTTGCTCTGCTCAATTTCATCAGTTTCTCCAGAGTTTTCATTTTTTCGTTGAAACTGGTGTTACGTGTTGTTGGTGGTGCATTATGGGATACAGAGTTCTGCCTAGGGGTCCTTTCATCGTCAAACATTTCAGCAGCCGCTTCTTCTCTTTCCTTGAGCGTGTCGGCTGACATGGTGTTTTTTGGTTTAATTTGAACATAGAATAAATGGTACAGAGGAGAGCAGTTCTATAAGACTGCAATGATTCTCTCTCAATGTATATGTACTGCACACCTCCGAACCTGGTTTGCCTTTCAGTTCTTGGCGTTTCACGCACTCAAGCAGTCCCGGTTGGCGCCCTCCGTGTCCTGCGACGCGTGGAAAATCCTCCCGGATTGAAATGCAAAGCTTGTTGTCCAAGCAGCGGCTCCTTTGATGGCGGTGCAGCCCGATTCTCAGAGGGGGTCCATGTATAGCCGGAGGAGTCAGCAACCGGCTAAATTTATCCTTGAAACTCCAACTTTTCCCCGACGACACTGGAACAGGACCAGTAACAGGAGCACGGACCACAGAGTAAGTGCAGATTTTATAGTTTATTTGACCAAAACTTACCACCAGCATGACGCGTTTCAACCCCGAAGGGCCTTGATCACATGACACAAAACACAGTACATGATTGGTTTAAATACCCTTGTGCCTCATTTCCTCAAGTTTTTTACAATTTAAAGTGACATTTATATATAAATATCGAACAGGTTTTTGGCTCTCCCCACTTCCCAGCCTGCGAAGAGAAAGTCACGGACTCCGATTTTTGTGGCAGAATCAGGTCTTTATTTGCATAGCCATATGACGCGTTTCGGACAACTAAGTGTCCTTGTTCACATGCGGAAACACATATATACACAGGTACAGAGATATATATTACCTACTGGCGGTCGCCAGTAGGTAGTTATAGTTAGGACCCTGTTTCCATAGGAAAACCGCAACATTCTATTTGGAATAACTTTGGCGCCGGTCGACGAATCCTCGCGAAATTTTCAAAACTAATGGGGCGCTACGCTCCGCTCCTACCCTGAAAGTCTCGGGGGGATTCGTCAAGCGGGGCCTGAGAAAAAAGGCGGGTCCCAAAACGCGTTTTTCCCATGCATTTTTCCATAGGACCTTTAGACACAGCTACAGCCCGAACGGCTGAACAGAGTTACTTGAAATTTGGCAGAGAGGTAGTCTACAGGTCAAGGAAGTGCCTTTTGTAGGTCTGGTGTAAATCTGTTCAGTAGTTCCTGAGAAAATAGCATTTAAATCAATATATATATCTGTGGCAGCTTACGGTGCTCTTACCGTGCGCTTACGGTAAGCTTACCCTACGCATACGGCACGGTGCGCGAGCGCGATTCTGATTGGCTGTTAGATCTTAGTAAACATTCGAATCGGTCGAAACCAGGAAGCGGCGGCCGCCATTTTCTCTCTCGCACTCTGAGGGGGGGAAGCAAAACAAAGGTTCAAAACATTTAAAGGTGCATGTTAGACAGCCCCTAACCACCTAGCCTTGATTAAGGTGTCCCATAAGAACCCACAAGTCCAAAAATTCTATTTTATATTTTTTCAAAAAAACGGCGATTGCGCTTACCGTACGCGTACGGTAAAAATAAATTATAAAAAAAAAATATCCACATATTCCCCCCCCCGTGTGCAAAAGGTGCCCGCCGGGCACCTTTTGTGCATGACATATGATTAATTTGAAAATTGAATAGTTTACCTTTCACGACGTAGCGCATAATATGTCCTCCGTGTGCGGATGGTGCGCGAAGCGCATCGTGCGTACATGGCCCTGTGAGCGTAATGTGGGCACGTGGTGCGCTACGTGCACGGCACTAACTGCGTAAAGTGGGCGCGCGGTGCGCAAAGCGCACCGCGTGCGCACCGTGCGCGCACGGAACGAACTGCGTTAAGTGGGCGCGCATGCCACGAACGGCGTAAAGTAACTTAGCATTTAAAAAAACGTACAAATTCACTGAAAAAACCATAGGTTTCACACACGTTATAGTTAGGAATTAGCATTTAAAAAACCTTGCAAATGCACTGAAAAAACCATAGGTTTCACACATGTTATAGTTAGCTGGACATTTTACTCATAAAAAAACCAATGAGATTCCCCCGGTATAGTTAGTGCAGGCAACTATAACTCACGCGACCGCAATCCTCTGCTGATGACATATGTGTCTTTATGAAAAAAAAATATTTGTAATATATGTATAGCTAAAATTTAATGGAAGAAGACATGGGCAAATAAGTGTCTAAATACAGTATTAGCATCAGCAGAGGATTGCGGTCGCGTGAGTTATAGTTGCCTGCACTAACTATAACGGGGGAATTTCATTGGTTTTTTATGAGTAAAATGTCCAGCTAACTATAACATGTGTGAAACCTATGGTTTTTTCAGTGAATATATATATATATATATATATATATATATATATATATATATATATATATATATATATATATATATATATATATATATATATATATATATGCTTATGGGTGCCTGTTTTTAATCATCTATCACAATATGTAAATATTATAACTATTGTTACAATAAGTGCTTCACTATTGAAATACTGAGGAAAGGATAAAGCTAAAATAAATAAATGAGCTTCAAGAGTTTGTACAATACAACTTCAATATATTATGTTCCTTATGCATGTATACTATTTCTTTGTAGTTATTCATCTATATATGTATTACTTGACTCCAACAATAGAAGAAGAAAAAACCAATAAAAAATTATACATGTATCCTCTTTCTATGTAATTCTGGGGCATATTAACAAGGAACAGGGAAAATTAACGCTAAGGGCGCTTAGCGTTAATTTTTTTAACACCCACTATCGCTGGATAATATCACCTGGTTATCACGTTATTAACAACGCTAACCGCCTAGGCGATAAAAAATCCAGCAATAGCGGCATTTTGGGAGGTTATCGCTGGTAATGCAGCGATAAAACTACAAGGATAGGGATATCCTTGTTGATAGCCCATGGTGGATTTAGCCATGTAATCCACCTCCCATTGGATTACATGGCTAAATCTGAAAATTAGCAGACGTAAAAAAGCAGCGTTAACCGTGGTTAGCGCTGCTTTTTTTGTCTCTAACAGGGTTAGCGTGAAGCTTGATATTAGGAGAAATGTAGCTTAGCGACATTTCTCCTATTATTTTGCTCTGGAACGCCCACTCTCATTAGAGATGCAAATGGAAGCTTAGTGAAAAAGGGTGCTAACATGCGATTTTGCATGTTAGCACCCTGTTGTTGATAGGGCGATATTTTTATGTCCGCTTCTTTGGCTTTTAAAGCCAAAAAAGCGGAGATAAAGCCCTTGTTAATATGCCCCTATGTATCTATACATTTATTTTAAAAATGTGACTCTCTCCATGCACTACTGTCTCACCTCCTATCTCTCTCAGTATATCCACTACCTCCGTTCTCTGACTCTCCCAAACCTCATTGTACTACTCGATCCTAGTGCTCATGCATTTAACAAAATTGTTTTGCTTTTAAAGCCAGAAAAGCGGAAATAAAGCCCTTGATGATATGCCCCTTAGTTTGTTGAGTCGACACAATAAACACTTCGGTCATACCCGGTCCTGATAACGTCGTTATGTGCAAGGTTTGAGACAGTTACCACCCCTTGTAGAAAGTCCGCACCTTTACTTAAACATTCTCTTCAGAATTCTTAGCCATTCCTCTGCAGGCAGATAATCAAGTAGTCACTTGCAAGCTTCGTGAGTCAGACCAGTCTCAGACCTCAACCACCATAGATATTGCACCTATCGCTGACACAGATTGCAACGCCCCTCCTTCTGACTGGACACATTGCATGTCACACCTCTGGAGGGCCTAGAGGAACTCAAAACACTCAGGGGCATATTATCAAGCCAGGCGATAAAATTATCGCCGCTTTGGCGGCAGAAAACTGCCGCTAAAACGGCGATAATGGGCTTGATAGTATGCTCTATGGAATTCCAATTGAAGCCCATGTTAGATGTCCTTCACATCTAACATGGGCTTCAATTGGAATTCCATAGAGCATATTATCAAGCCCACCATTATCGCCGTTTTAGCGGCAGTTTTCTGCCTAGCTTGATAATATGCCCCTTTGTGTCTTGGTTTGAGTCGCCACCATGTTGCATTTCACGAGGGCTAACTGTAGCACAGGAAGCAACTGCCATTTTGTGTGTGTTTTTGAAAAGCATGAAGGGCAGCCGACAATTAGTCGTGGCCGAATATGAAGGTTATGTTAAGGTTAGGGGAGAGGAGTTGGCCTAACGGCTAGGTGCGGTCGAACTTGAATCTGGGGAACTGGGTTCGACTCTCGGCAATGAAGCTGAACATCCTGTGATTCTGGGCAAATCACTGAATCTCCACGTGCCTAACAAAAATGAATATGTGTCCTCGTGTAACTGGTGCTATGTAAAGCGCTCTGATACCCGATTCGGGACAAGTTGCGCTATACAAAACTTATATAAAACTATACAAAAAAATAAAGTTGCCAGCGCTTGACTGTCAGCGCCGTTGCCTGATGCCAACATGAAAACGGCTGTGGTCATAGATTCTGTGTCTGAGCAGATCCAAAAACACGTCCATCGGGGTCAAGGTATCGCATGCCGAAAGACTGTGAGGTAAAGGTGCCTGACCATTCCCGGAAACTGCGCCTTCCGGGAGGAAGGCGTCAACATTCCACCTGCGGCCGCGGAGTCAACCAGCAGGTCCTGATGTCCGGGAATCGGGGAACACTGTACGAGCGTGAAATGCTCCAGTGACTCTATTACCGCAGAGCCCGCAGTGAGCGATCATTGACTAATCCAGAGACGGTGAGCAGTGGCATGGCTCTGCAGGCGTGCGTTTGAACCTGAACACACAGGTGCATTATGGGATTATGGATTTACTGAATAAATATGCTTGGACTACAGTCTTGAGTATTTACACACACGTGCACATCTGACCCCCTCCCCCCCCCCCCCCCCCCCGGCCCTCGCCCCATTTTTAGAAAGCAGTGATTACAAAAGAAGGATTAAAAGGAAACTAATATGCCTGCTTTTTAGTAAAGACATACAATAAATACCTTTAATCATAAAACTTTGGATGTATTTATTTATTCGGAATGTGTGCAGTGCATGTACTATGCCTGAGGTCATCAGATATAGAGCAGATTTAGAAGGCTGCGAACTGTAACTGTACATTATAAGCTAAATAACACATGAACTACGTATATCTTAGGTTAATCAACATAAAACGCATGATGAGTGCTATAGGAGAAGGTGATGGCGTGATATGGTCAGGGCCCTGGAGCAAGTATGATAAAGCACATGGCTTTCTGTGGCAGATCTCTGGTGATTACGAACATCCTTACGTAAGACAAAGCATCATGCATCCCTGGGCCTCAGCTTGTACACAAGGAGGGAGAGTTCAGCCAATACAGTCAGAATCCGGTGAACCCGGGTCTATAAGGAGAATGAGGAATGTATCTAATGTGTTCAGTATCACAAGAGAGGGCGTGTCTATGAAGTGCAAGGCACGAAACAGAGTTTGAAGCTTCGCCAGGGCCGCCTCTAGGGCAGTGCGACCGGTGCCGCCGCACCGGGCGCTGACTTCAGGGGGCGCCGTATTTGCAAGTTTATTTGGGGTTTAAAAGCACCTGCTGCAGCGTTCCTTGCCTCGAGCAATTTCCAGGCAACTATAAAAATGTCAAGATAACTCTGGTGATTAATGTTCTTCCTGGAGAGAGATCAAAGTTTTGTCTAGTTGAGGTTTTGACTGATCATAAAATATCAGAGAGAATGAATAGGCCTGCTGCAAAGAGCACGCACCTTGTAGATCATAAAGTGCATATAATGTAAATAGGTCAGTTGGTTATGCTTTTCTAAGAGCCATAGTTTTGTTACTTGCAGTTTATAAGTTAAAGTCCTAATATAGAACAGTGAGTTATTAACTGTCATCAAAGAATTGCATGCTCACTGTAAAGTATAGATTATTAGAACATAAATTAATGTTGCAAAAAGGGTTAATTTGGGAGAAAATTGCTTCTTTTTATTAACGAGAACCCCCAACTATAGTGTTCGATTTTAAATTCTGAGTTTGTGCTTCTCCAGACCAAGCACTCTTAAACTATACTGCCTACCAGTATGGATAACATGTCACTCCAACACCTTTTAACCCTCTGTCTTATGTAACATTTCCTATAAACTGATTTGCACGTGTATGATTGACTGTATCTTTGTAATGTGTGTGCGATGCAAAGTGCTCTGACACGCTACACTGGTATGAGTGGCGCTATAAAACGAATTAAATGCATCTGAAAGAGAGTGGTGATGGAGATTTGAGGGGCACTGTTAAAAGGTGTTGGTGGCAGAACTCATGGTGGAGGTGGTCACCACCTCCACCATAGATGGGGGGCGCCAACAAACATTGTTGCACCGGGCGCCGCCAGCACTTAAGCTGGCCCTGATGCTTCTGTCCCTTTTTGAAGAGAGAAAGTGGTGGGAATGGTTGGTCGGAGTGAGGTGAGTACCCGGTCTTGGGCTCATGATGTAGCCTAAAGGTTTTGAAATTTGTAGGGGTGCATCATATTCAATGTTAGTTGGCACCCGCATATAATCAATGTATATTTAGATGTGTCGTGCGAAATGTATTAAGAAATGTATCAGCTATATCGCAACATAGAAGTGTTAGAGATGTGAACACATATTGTGAATGTATTCAGTAAAATGCATGACGATTAGTTTCCGTTCAATGCAATGTATTAGGTTAAACGTGTGACATGATTAAAATTACTCATGTAGGTCGCTTATTCAGGTATATGAAAGTAAAAGCACTAATGCTTAGAATGTGATTTAATAGCGTGTTTAACCGAGTAGAGGCTCGAATG
This sequence comes from Triturus cristatus, assembly GCF_964204655.1. Taxonomy (NCBI): domain Eukaryota; kingdom Metazoa; phylum Chordata; class Amphibia; order Caudata; family Salamandridae; genus Triturus; species Triturus cristatus. The sequence goes on from NC_140592.1 coordinate 1,053,652,111, forward strand.
CACATATATCGTTGAGAAGAAAGGCCTGTTATTTCTTATGTTAGCTGAATGCGGTAGGCCGCAATGATTTATTCTGGTGGAGGTTTTGGGCTGCAGTAAATTGTAAAGTTTAAAGATGCAAAGTATTTCTCCATCCCATGATCTCACCGCAGGTGCAAGGACAGTTGGTTCGTTAGTAGAAAAGGTCTTTGTCTAAGAGTTGAATTATGGGGGAAGCCAGACATGGGAGTACTTTGGAATGTGCCAATCGCAACTCCTAGTGCGGACGGTGTCTGGGACCCAAGGCCAAGCTGATGGACGATGGAGGATGGACAGCTCTGGATGGAAAATTACTGGAAGAAGACCTGCTCGAGGAGGTGTGCCGAAGGGCGTGTTCTATGATTTGGGGTTTTGTATTAGGGACAGCGCCTCGTGGGTTGAGACAGAGAAGAGGTAGGCGAGGAGCTAGAAGGAGCAATTTAGATCAAGCTCTCTCTAAGTGAAGACTTCTTAGGAAGTTTCACTTCTGACACCTTTTTCACGATTTCTTGGGTCTTGAGGGAATGTTAAGCAGGGATGTCATCTAGCATAGAGTAGGGACAGAGATGCTTTTGTTTAATGATTCCTAATATCGACATTGGCTTGGTAGTTATCTACCTCATGCTTTTAGAAGTTGTACTTTTGTTTATATTTAGTCGAATGCGGATTCTTCGTAGAGTAGCATTTGTGTTAGTGCCTATTTACCTGTTGTGCCTTGTGCTAAGGTGCCTATATCTGCAGATGTTTATGTTGATAATAAAATCCAGAGAGCAATAGAGATTGAGTTTTGAGTCCTTAATTATGTCAAATTGCGGAAAATATTCTCTGATAATTGTGTTTGCTCCCTCCACGCTATTGGGCAAGTAAAAAGGTTCAATCGACCAGAGTGGGTTCTTGGAGATAAATGGAAAACAAGAAAATTGGGCCCCAGCACTCACATACATGGAAAGATTGGCTGGAAGGGTGCTTTTTGTTGCAAGCGGATGTTTCTAGAAATAGCGAATCAGAACTGCAGATTTGTTGGAAATCACCAAAGATCTTTATTTTCTTCACACGACAGTGAGAGTGGTCAAACTTGTTAAGTTTATGAACAATGCATATTATTTTGTTAGTGTATGTACCTTCAACAGGAAGCCTAATCAATGAGTGAAGCACTGGGGTAATATGCTCAGTCCATCCTACCCCAGAGGTCAGGCAGCAAGTGCATGCAGAGAGGCAGTGCCATATGACTTTTAGGAATGGCAGATAGGCCTGCATTTCTGTAATCCAATGTTGGTACGATCAAGTCGTGGGTTACTTCTTCAAAGTATTGTTCCTGTAAAAATGGTTTGTTCCCCTTGAGTGTGTCACATGACTCAGATGACGAGGCATAAGTACGCCGAAACTGGTTTGGGGATGGAAATGGCTTACTCGGGCAGTTTCCGCTAGGTTGTTTCTATAGGAGAAGGACCAAGACTGAGCTGCATAAGGCTGATGTCTGTCTAGAGTAGCAAAGTGGGTGAAAAATGACAGTATGGAATGCAGCCCTGAGTTGGCAAGTGAGGAAAATCCACCTCCCAACGAGATTTCTCCACGCGAGCAGTCATATTTCTCAACACGGGCAGTCGAGGATTGTTGCGGATGGTCGCGGATGGTCACGACAGGTCGCGTTTGGAAAACTTTCATTCACATTGAGAAAGCTGCCGCTTGGGTAGAAAATCTACTTGAGCTGTAAGAACAGAAGCAGCGCCCTCTTGCACTGTGGATGGTGCCGTCCGCGTATGATATAAACCATCTAACTGTTTCCTCATTTAAACATTTTTTACGTGCAGTTCCCTCCTGGGTTCCCTATGTAAGTACTGCTACTTTTGTGAGCACGTGGGGTGGAGAGCCCTATTTTTGGTTTCTCTTTCTCTCATCAGGTAGGCACAGCTCCATGCCTCAGCTCGCACTCCTGGTCTTTATTCAATCACTTGAACTAAGATGCCTTTTTAATTATTCCTTTCTCAGGTGTTCCTTACATTGTTTGTCCTGATGACACTCCTTATTTCATAGCGGGTTAAAACGTCGTTGACAGTGTCAGACGAGCCCTGTTACCCAACCCTTTGAATGACGCAATAGTCGCATTGAGATAAATGTGGATTCAAAATGTGGGTCGTTTACTAAAATGTTGGAAACAGTTTTTGTTTTGTCCTATTCTGTATATCTAGTCCTCTGTATTAGTTTTTTTTGTGTTTTTGGATCCCGTCTCACATGGAACACTATGTATGTTACACAAGTTTGATAATATATACTAGATGCTATCATAAATATATCTTGGTTTGGCATTATTGTTTACGTGGGATCTCAGTGCATGGGCTCTCTAACTACATCCTGCTACAGCTTTATTTGTGTGATTGTGCTTTCACTTACTCAAGTCTACAGATATAATTCCACTGAGAACCGTTGTTGTTGATAAAACTATTTCAGGCCCTGGTTCTTGTTGTGTAGGCTTGCCTTTGTGTTTGATAGGAAGCATTCCTTTATAATGCCATAGAACTCTAGGGTGATATGCAATGTCCTTTAATGTACTGCACGGAGTATTTTATTCCTTAATACATGGCCACACCATCGACCTTCCGATAGCAATGCTCAAATCCTAGGTCTCTACAACTATTGTTATAAATATACAGAATAAATGTGGAAAATGTAGTACATAATTAAGCATGCTAATACACAGCTAGTATTTTGTGGTAAAACATATTATATACAGTTAAATGCATGTCATTCTCATACCACTTGTGTTAACATGCAAACACATTCCTGTTTTCCTGTAATAACGTATTACAGTTGAACAGCAACCTACCTTCATTACAGGCTCACAGTAATGTCACCACTAGTCTGTACTGCGAAAATTAGAGACACGTTTCATGCAGGGATTGCAGTATGGACAGCATTTCGCTGCGACCCCTGGCTCGCCTCTTGCAACCCCTAGCAAATCTTTTAGGATCGCTGGCCTCAGAGGTGGCCAAAGCACTACCAAGCACAGGAGGTAAACAGTGTTCTGATGAACATTATTTATCTTCTGCAGATCTTACTGGGAGGTTACACTTTAAGTTAAAAATAAATCAGTTCAGAAGTGGAATGTGCACTCTTCAGAACACAAAAGTAGATCAAACCGATTAAAAAATACACACTTTTTAAAACTGTTACCACCGTCCATTATTTTGAATTTGTGAAATAATATGTTTTTGAACAGAACTATTTCTTCTGTGCACCGCAGGTGTGATAGTTCATTGAAAGCAACAATACGAATATTTGTTACCAATGAAAATGAGTAAATCAAGCCAACAACATAGTCCATATGCAATGTATAGTCCATACAAATCAGTACTGTTGGCCTGACCACTATTGTTCTTCTAAGTCTCCCTGTGATTAGCAATACTATTACTCTTTGCGGTATGCACTAGACTTCAGTGACTTCAATTATTATGATGTCATCAGAATGAAGGTCTCGTGGCATCATTTCCTGGGATTCAGGTTTAAAGGTCATATGATGTCACTTCACAAAAAAAAATCTTAAATCTGCACCTGTTTACATGCTCCTACACCATGGCTATATATGGAACTTCCTAGTAGTAAGTTTAGAATATTACCCCGCTGCTGCTTTCAAGGCATACTCGCGGAAAGTCATGTGGCTTATGTGTGCCTAGGAATTTCCCCCAATTGTATGCACGGTACAATTCTGCACGTAGCTACGAAGAAACCACTTGCCCCACAATCTAAAGTGTGAGGGTGCTCCGTTCCCTCTCAGACCCTGGAAAGGGACTACTCCAGCCCTTGACTGGTATAAGTCTCCGACCATTACCAGTCTGGGAAAGGATTATGAAGGTGTTAATGAATGCTCAGAAACTGGCATGTTTGTGGGTGTTCACTCCCACCTCAATGCACGCATGCTCCACCCCTCCATTGGGCTTACTCCTGTGTAGAATTACACAACTGTGGGGTACAAACCTTGCTATTTCCCATATGTGCAGCGCCGGTCTGCCATGATGCAACAATGCCACTTAGGACTCCATTTTGGTCACAGTCTACTGCAGGATAGTTCTGTTTGAACATTTTTCCAGGGCTGATTATGGTTTCCTATGCCGAATTATGCTCAGTGTACAATTCCCTCAATAGGGACAGGCAGCACCTGTTGCAAATACACATATTTGTGTTCCCCATGATGGGGGGAAAATCCTCCGACACCGCCACGAAAGCTGGGGTTGTTCCCAGCCCTCTGCTGGGGATTCCTCTCTGACCACTTGGTGGGATGGGGTTGGAGAAGAGTTTATGAAGGGCCACAAACAACATTTACAAACTTTCAAAACAAACCGCCCCTTGGTCTGTCCACTTGTCATCCCTAACTTGGAGTTTACTACTTTGTAATTGTACACAGTCGAGGCATACATTTAGACAGTTGCAAATGCCTTTAATCCTACAAACTATGTCGTTGTGGCAACTTGACAGCCCTTAAAGCAGTATTACGACCGAAAATGGCTTTGTTAATGGAGCCTCGGTTATTCTGGAGGCCCACTGTCTTCTACTTATGACAGCTTCGGTTGAATCGAACAACAGCTGTGCATTATGAGGTGCACCCACCTTACTATAATGGTATGGTCCATGATGCAATCTAGCCCTTCACTCTCTGTGCACACAAGGAAGAAGCGGGGGGTGTGGTGTAGGGTGTACTATTTGTTTTTCCTAGAGGAAAACACTTTGTCCTTTAAGCACAGGGGACAGGACCGTCCAAACACCCAGGTGAACACCCAGAGGCATGTGTGCATAGCACGTACTAACCTAGGCGAAGTCACATTTTGCTTTCCCAGTCCCCTATCAATGTAAATTGATAAGTTCATATTTTGTACTTTTAAAATACCTACTTAGTGCTCAGTTCCGAATTGTGGTCTGGAAATCACTTTGAAGGTACTGGCTGCGTCACCGACCTTATCCGTTTCTGCTGGGCTGAAAGAGAAAAGTCCCCGCCCAGATGTGTTAATACGTCACCGAGTGACGAGCACAGAGACCGAGCCCCGCACTGTAGAGGAGGTTTGAAGGGGATATTTCCAATCATTGTTTCCAGAGTGAGGTACACGTCCACGTCAGCGCGCTTCTCATCTGCCTATATTGGCTAATAAACCATCTACAAAAGCCAGCAGCTCCTAAAAACTCTTGAAGTATTCTAGTATTTCCGGGCCTAGCACAGTAACCGTGACGTCTGTTTCTCTGCATCAGTAAATCATGTCTCTGCCTATTGGAAAACGATGCACATTCCCTGAGCTGTGATTGGTTCTTGTGTTGACTGAGGGTCCCCCAGTTCTCCCAGCCCAGGAAGTAGCCTCGTGACCCTAGCAGGGGTTTCCTGCGGTGCGATTTTTTACGGAATTAGTCAAAAATATTTAATATGAAAGTGTCATGTGCCTCGCTCTCTGTTGCCTCCTTATTCATAATCTATAGCGGAAGGACATTGCTTTGCATTCCATAGTCAGATGCCACTTACCTTTTTATTTTTGATACCACATTCTATCTTTGTATTGTACTGTATTGTAATTGAATTTATATGGTGCCCACTTCTTACCCTGACGAGGGTTGAAGCACTATTCGTATATAAATGTTTTAATGGCACCTTTATATTTTATATACCCCAGAAAATCAAATTTAGCAAAATCACATGTTAGTAAATCTATAAGTATTAAACTAAAGCTTCCCTACCGATACATATTATTACAACTGTCATAACAAAACAAGCATTGGCAAAGCCAACAGGGCTCCTCTATGTGAGGTATTGGCTTTGTCAATGTGTTTTTAGCCATGTTGTACAGCAGCTTGGCTTCTGTGCACCATGGCTGAAAATCTTTTAAAATAAGTGCTATTTTGCGGCCAACAAGAGGAAAGGGAGGAAGGAAACTAAGCAAAATGGAAGGGCGAGTGGGAGCATGGGAACAAGGAGAGGTATTGAAAACCGAGGGGGAGAGGTCCACAAGGGAGCCAGCTGAAAAAGACACACTCTGAAAAAAGTAGTGCCCTAAAAATAATCAGTGGAAAGGCACAAGTAATGTGTCCATGCTCCAGGGAAGGACAAACACACGAAGAGGAAGTAACCCTATAGGAGCTGACCAATAAGAAGCAAGGAAATGTGTGTGATAATGAACATAACCAATGGAAAGCAATGGGTGGTTTCTAAGTCTAATGTTAGAAAACAAAACGTCTTAAAGAGGCAGCGCCTGTGCTGTCTACGCAAGACCTAAATAACATCTTGTTTCGCATATTTTTAGAGTCTGAGAGAAACTAAGAAAGGACACGCTACTCTGTTAAAGAGAAGAGAGGAGTATCTACACCCAAGGAGCCGGGCTGTGAGGCGTTTCTAGTCCATTATTAGCATGCAGCCCATGCGTACTCTTCGGCTTCAAGCATCCCTGCAATACATACCTCTTTTTTGTGTTCGTATCTCAAAAGTCATTGTACTGATCCAGTTTTTTGGCTGCATCTCTTAAGACCAACATCAGAACTCAAGCATAAAAATTAATCTTGTGCCCTTTTGTGAAGTTGAAAAAGTGAGAAGTTTGGAATGATACCGTGAGCGCTGTAGAAACGTAGGGTGATTTTTCCCACATTCCTGAGTGAATCTCTGTGTTTAGTTTATTGTGAGTTTTTCTCCAATACATTTTTTGTTTTATTGAGGAATGCATTCAGTTTTTTGAGGTTTTTTCGACAATTTGGATTAACATTCCAGGATGACTAGGTGTAGTATTCAGTTTGTTTTTGCATCCTTCTGCATAGGTGTTAAACATTAGACTTTTGTTAGATTTCTTATAGTGTTTAGGAACCATTAAGATTTGTTAGTCTGTGAGTTCTCCTGGTGTTTTTTTCAGTTTTCCTGTGATGTGTTGCTTTTGGATTAATTCACAGGTGAGATGTTTTGCTTGGCGGATTTAGAGATTAAGGAAGCCAGAACCTTGATTATCTGGGAGGTATTTTTAACAGTTGCCTCAATATTTGAAGTGTTTTTACTTTTTTGATTGCCCCATCCTGTAGTATATTCCTATGTGCTTACACTAGACTCGTTAGAAGAGTGTCAGCATTGATAGCATTTGTGGTGATGATGATTAGGTCTTAGAATTTACCCTTTGTATTTGCGCCACTGGCCGCATGCTCTTGATCAGTTTGTTCACCAATGGTTCATGGAGACATTCTGCATCGCCTTGTATCATCAGGTACCCACTCTGATCTCCATGTAAGGAATAAGGCCATCACTTCTTACCCAATTACAGACCTATTATCTAGCCTGGGCAATACACTCTTTTTTGCTGCTAGTACATGTGAGACAAGTTCCTCCCTGTTAAGGGGCCTCCTCACGATCCTCCCATTGGGGCCGATTCACAGAACTAACTTAAGACAAAATCCTAAACTTACTACTTTTGGTATTCACAGAAGTTAGGATTTTGTCTTAAGTTTGTCTTAAGACAAACTTAAGACAGACCTAAGACAGTCTTAAGACAGTCTTAAGACAGTCTTAAGACAGTCTTAAGACAGACTTAAGACAAACTTAAGACAAACTTAAGACAAACTTAAGACAAAATCCTAACTTAAGTCTGTCTTAAGTCTGTCTTAAGTCTGTCTTAAGTTTGTCTTAAGACTGTCTTAAGTCTGTCTTAAGACTGTCTTAAGTCTGTCTTAAGTTTGTCTTAAGACAAACTTAAGACAAAATCCTAACTTCTGTGAATACCAAAAGTAGTAAGTTTAGGATTTTGTCTTAAGTTAGTTCTGTGAATCGGGCCCTTAGTATTTCACTTTCCACATGCTTTGTCCCAAATACCCAAGCATCCTCCCCTATGTAAACTGTTGAATGGTTGCAGAGCCTTAATGAGTTTGACTCTAAATGAAAGTAGCTGGGGCAGCTTGCATCAGGACTTGATGTTTATATCTGTTATGGGGCTGACACAATGCAGCTATCTCTCCAGTGTTAGATCTTCTCAAGATTTTGGTGAACCATTATACTTGAAAACATAATGATGCCAGGGTCTGGCTCTTCTTTTCCCCTTCTTCTTCCCCCAGATCATCCATGTCATGCCAGTTCTTGGTCCACTGGGCATCAATCTCTGTACCAGTCGAATATGGCTGAGGGTAGACACGTTTCAAGGTGTCACAAAATGGTTGATGGCAATGGCCTCTGCTCTGGTGGCATTATGGCTGCTGATAGATGTGTTGCTGCATGAATTTTACATTTCTGGACCACCGCTATTCCTTTGGAATGGGGTGCATGAAAGGTACGCGCCTGGTCTTCAGATCTTCTTGGCCAAGCGGGCACCTTGCAGTTCTATAGCTGTGGTTGGCCAGGTGGATCCATCAGGAGAATTTCCTACTCAAACCTTCATATCTTAGAAGTTTTTATGCAAACGTTCATGTTTAGCATCCACAATCCCATCTGGTTGGGGTCATTTTTACCTGTGGTCACGTCCCAGTCCAGTCCCCAACACTCGGCACATGTATGGGTTAATTAGTTTACACTTCAAGTCCCTTTTTTCAAAATATAATGATCATCACGACCATCATCCATACAAGGGATCCACTGCAATATTCATGCACCAAATGGTTGAATATATGATCATTGCACATTCAACACCAGCAAGGAACTACATGTACACATTTCAGGCAAACGCCCTTATTCGTGTGCACAACCTTCCCCCAGAAAAACATATTACCCTGTGTGGCCTATACATATGCTAAGAGCGACCAAACCTTGAGAAGCAAATCTGCAAATTTAACTTAACAGAAAAGATGCATGAAAGTCCCCACATACCCATAGACACTTCTCCACTTTATTGAAAGAGACACCTCATTGTCTTATAGATTGAGCCAGTATGATTTCCTCTGTTTTGACAATAATTTCTAGACTCCATCTTTTGTGTGCTTTGCAGTAGTCTTGATAGCTCTTAATTCCAGATTTGTAAAGAACGAACCTAACACCCTTAAGGGTATACAGGTGCTGTCGGGGAGATTATGTGAGCTATTGCCCAGAGTCACATGATGTTGAGCTGAGCCTTGGGCTCCAGGGTCAGCTGCTCTGGCCGCTGCACCACACCACTCCCAAATTCCAATTAGCCACATGTGTTTATGTTCCTGAAAGTGACTAGCTGCAGGAGACTTGGGACTTATGTAGAACCTGGCCATATTTTAAAACCTCCGGCATGGTCGTGCATCGGCTGACATTGCTGTGGCACTCTTCACAGTATCATACGATATGGCCTGGCATAAAATGGCACCATTGAGGGCTAGGAAGAAGTTGCTGTTTTTGAAGGACAACCCCCCAAAGCTGGTGTTTTGTCTTTGAGAAACAAAAACGTCATTGTCCCAACATGCTGCGAGTTTTGTCTGATACCGTGGAGGACACTATTGTGTGTGTCCTACCTAGAACCACCATGCTGCATGGCTGTCCCATGCAGAAAAAAACTGCACCGGAAGACAATGTTAAGGTTTTTTGGAGCCTTGGGCAAGACATATTTTTGGACCCCAATCGGAACAACTTTAAATTTATTATCCAGTTTCATTGAAGTCAAGCTCACATGATGCCTAACAATATTAAATTAATTCAAGTGCGCGTGATACCAAACCATATTAAATTATATGAAAAGCTTTCAGAAACTCGAGAATACAGAAACAGTCAAAAGCTCAAGCTGCCTGACGTCTGCTAGCCAAACAGCAATAGAAGAAAGCTTGAACAAGCATTAATACACATATTCCTTTTTGCGCTTTTCTCTTGATTTTGTTTGTCTTGCAACAGCCCTTATGTAATAGTAGAGATCGGTATGACAACTGATGCACAATATTAAAGTAAAGTCCAGGCAGATAGTTCCTGGAATTGTAGCTTTACCTGCCACATGATTATAATCACAAATAAACCGCACTCCACATCTGGCATTCTTGCAGGAACAGGGAATCTGAAATTAAAGATTTTCACCATTAGATTGAGTGAAATCTGATGGGGTTTTTTCCTTAATTTTCATCCCCTGATTTACACCTCTTCTCCTCTTTATATGTGTACACGTCTCTGGCTATATATTGACCTCTTGTTCTGCTAAGAAACGGGGCAGGAGAAAAACCGAGAGGTAAAAAAACACAGGACAGCAAGGTCAAGTAGAGGGACAAGAAAGCTAGAGATAGGCAGAAGGGAATGTACATAGATAAAGTGGGTGAGGGTACATCGATGGGGGAGGGAGAGGGAGAGGTAATGTAGAAAAAGGTGAATTAGGCAGATGTAAAAACAATAGAAGTAGAGACAGACAGAGAGATAAGGTAGAGGGGGAAATGAGGAGTAGAAAGAAAAAAGGTGAGGTAGACAGTGAGATGAGGTAGAGAAAGACAAGATGGATATAGTGGTAGAGAGACAGTGGTCTGGGAAAGGTAGACAGAGGTGAGGTAGAAAGGTTGTTTTTCCAGATATTGTTTGCAGCAATGTCAGAGTGAATATCAACCACATTGCCTGGCATCATGGGTACCCCTCTGGTGTCCTGGTCTGATCAGTATTCAGCAATGCAAAATCTACCAGTACGACGGGTGAGACTCATTCTAGTTGTTGGCAACACCTTAGTCTCCACTGTTGTACTCTATTCGTAACTGTCTTATTTTAGATATCCCACAGATACTTTTTACACCCTCGTAGTCCTTGGTTGGAGTCCTCGTCTGCATTCATTGAATAAGACAAGTCTACTCAGAGGGTGAATCTAGCCCAGGATCTCTCTTTTTCCCTTTTCCGTGTTGTTCCCTCGATTCCTCTGCAGGGTGTATCATTTTCTGATACCTTCACACAGGCATTTTTGGAGAGCAGGGTTTTTTGACAGGTATCAACAGGTATCAACACACAGAACCTGATATCTGTGCTCTCAAGCCATGGCCAATTTCTACCCTACGTTCAAAAGTGTGTGCTAGATCCCTGCAGCTGCTCTCTCTCTTGTAATGTATCATTGCTTACCTGGAGACAGCAGATGCCTGGTCATCTTTTGCACTCACAACTGCCATGTATTCACTATCCACTGTCTTTATCTCCTTCCCGGTCATGCTTATGACCTTCATCCATGACCCCGCCTTTCCACCATGTATCTAGGTTTCCAACCACTGACCACCATTTGAGTGCTAGCCGTATCCTCGCATAGCCCTTCTCCCTTCTACTGCAGCTTTTAATTCACTATGCTCCCTCACTTACCAAAATTCCAAAAGGGTGCAGTAAAGTGTATGTAACCTCACAGCTACTTGGACTTTGCCCTTTTTATTAATCAGAGGCACCTCCAAAGAGTAAGTAGATGGAGCTAAAGAGCAGCCGAGAAGAGCCCTACAGTGCTGTGCAAAAAGCAGTAAGTGTATGCTATCTCAATCATGAGCCTCTCATCACTTTCTCACTTAAATGATCAAATAGAGTGCTAAAGGTATCTAATACCTTTGAATGGATTACAGTCATGTCAAACACTGTCCACTATAAACTGGACTCAACCCGCAAACCTATTCCCATTCACCAGTATTAAAACAAGCAAGGTACCTTGACTTCTCACTACTAAGCACTATTTAAAAGGCAAAAGCTGTATTACTCTGTAAACCTAGGCAAGAATGTCTTACAGTCTCCTTGAAAATGCCTCCTGTTGTTCCAGATTTTCAAAACACTGCGGTCTCACTCAATTGTTTTCTGTAAGATTAAATCCATCGAGAGGCTACATAGTCCTAGTGGAAATGACATGCCTGCTTCTTACACCCAACGGTGGCACATAAATGCCCCTTTTCTATCGGTGTGTTTACTTTAGCAAGTGAACAGTACTAACGTGTTCTTCTTTTATTTTATTGCTGTAATTGCTTCAATCATCTGAGGGTGACTTCCCCCAGCCTCCCACAGGTAGGCGTGTAATTTGGATTCCCCCGGCGTTCAGCACTTGGTCCCAGAAGAGCACTGAGTTCATCATGATGTGTCTCTGCACACTTCTTTCCTCTGCATGCCGGCGGTGGCCACTGGTGGGGCTGCAAATGCAATAAGAAGACTTCATACTTTCCTGTGGATAGCTAGCTGGCTTATGTCCACATTCGTCTCTGAAAATGCAGCTTCTCTCCCCTCCCATGAGACCTAAGAAGCATTGTTGATGGTGTTTCATATGAAAATGTGGGCCTCATTGAGAGGCTGGTGTTAACAGAGCATCTTCCGAAAATAGATGCGTGGCCCATTTGCCGTCCTCTGGTCCCCCTGCCTCCTTCAGAGTTGGGGGAACCTCTGAGTTTCCAACATTGGAGTCCCAGTTGACTTTGCAGTTGGGAACCATTTGAGGGTGGTCCATCTCCCACAGGGTCACCAGTTAAACACCACAGGTCTTATTTACAAGCCCCTTGCGCCCTCTGTGCCTCACTTTTAAAATGGGAAAAAGTGACGTACCGGCAGCGCAAGGGGCTTGTAAATAAACCCCCATGTTGCATTTCTCGGCCCTTGCCCATAAAACACCTACTACTGTTTTTCCCTCCTTCCTCCTAGAATGTTCTATGAGACCAACATTGTTCGATATACAGGGTAAGCTCTGCGGGGGTCCCGCTACATTTGATACCCTGTGAATAGACCACTCAACTTATCCTGGACTTTGGTGAAACACTTAATTACATCACACCATAATAAGGCCAGCCCTGTAGTCCTATTAGGGATGTTCCCCACATGCCCAGAGAAAATTTCCAGGGCATCAGAGTTATCTCTTATTTGTTTTTCATAAACAAACACACCTTAGGCGGCCTCCAGATATTGCCTTTTCACAAAAGTGCTCTCTCCATAACAGCAGAAGCACTTTCGACAAAAATGCCTCTCCTGCCTCATCTTTACCGAGCCTGTACCACCGTGCTTTGAGGAGGCATTATATCTCGTTGCATATTATTTTCGGTTTCGTTTTAAAAAAAAACTCCTATTGACCATATGCACGTTGTCGCTACTCTTGCCTTGTGCCATAGGAAGGGAAGGCTGTCAATGGAAAGCATCGAAAGGAATATCCAGAGGAACAAAGAGATAATGAATGTAATCAGTGTCGATACAGTGTGTGCAGGTTCAATGGAGGGTTCACAGGGACAGAAGTAAATACTAAGGAAATATGTTGGATCGAGGAAACGGAGCCTTACATTTCAGTATAGTTGGCATATGTTGCACTAATTGAGTTGTTGTCACATTCCTAGTGGCGTTCACTTGTACTGTAGGAAGATACCGTTTAATGTGTGAAGTACTTTGGGGCATATATACAAGCCCCTTGCGCCACTTTTGCGTCACTTTTAACATGGGAAAAGTGACGCAAAAGTGGCGTAAGGGGCTTGTAAATCCGCCCCTTTGTGTTTAAGGGGTATGTATGTCTTGCTATTACAGACATTTACAAAGCAGTGACTTGTAGAATATTTTTGAATTGGGTGAATACAGGAGGTGTCCATAGTTTATGATTGCCAGATTTTGGGGTATTAATTTGGTAGTGGGTGTAACCCATAAAACTTAAAAAGACAATTTGATTAGGTCAAAATTTAGAGAATCTCTGTTCAGATCCTGGTAGCTATGGCACAAGCAACAAGCAATTCCTAGAAAAGTGTATGTTACGTTTAAACATTTCTAATGAGCAAAAAGATAGTAAGATCACAAACCTAGGTCAAGGGCAACCAGAGGTATGAATGTTTGAAATTTTAAGGGAAAAAGCACCTAGAAAAAGTAAAACACTGTTGAAAACAGCGGTTTGTGGTTGACCGGAGTCTAGGTGCAATTTCAGGATTGCTGCAATGGAGCTAAGGTCAGCTACATGAAACAGGTCCTTTCGTAAAGGTGTGAGTCAAAAGCTCCTCCTTGATTGATTTGAAATAAGAGTAGTCAGAGTACCTTGATAAGTATAGGTTGTTGTTTATTTGTTCACAAAAATTCTGTTTATTCCTGTATTTTTTGTGTATTTTATTATTTCTTTCTTCACGTTTAAAACAAAGTGAACAGCCGACACGTGTTTCACCCAGAGGCTCAAAGTTGGGCATGGGCTTTTTCAAGGCTGGTTATTCAAAATTTTCTGCACAATGTTTTAGTTCAACATTTGGATTTTCGTAATTGCTTCACAACCAGGCAGAACAATAATTTTTAGTCTATTTCACGAAGATCGTAGTCCCTCCCAGGTCAAATTTCTTACCTTTGGACAGAGACTCAGAGTCTAGGTGCAATTTCAGGATTACTATGATGGGGCTAAGGTCATTTACATGAAACAGGTCGCCACAGGTCAAATTCTTTAATACTCTATAATGGAAGGCAAAATCTTCCAGCAGAGCAAAATCCAAGTCTGTGTCCTGTGAAGGTCGGAGATGTAGTCATCGAGCTGTCACTAAGTCCAAAAGTTTTGTGGCAATAGCTCCAAAAGGCATACATTCAGATTTCGTAGGTATCACATGTTTCATAGGCACAGAAGACAGAATATGCTGTATGGAAAAGAAAGACTATATACAACTTTAGCCTCTATAGGGAAAACTTGAAGAGCCACGCGGACCTCGTCATTCATTTTATGGTTGCAAAAACATACAATAGTGCAAGTGCACTTTTACTTGGGAAGTGTGTGCCAGTAGCTGCAGCGCGCAATGTAATTATTTTTATTTATTTATTTACTAACTCCACTCTGCCGTAAGCTGGAGTTTACTACCCCCCACCCTGCCCCTCCCCACACCCCACTGCCCCTCCCCCCACCCCACTGCCCGCAGCACTCCCACAAGGAGCCGCTACTGGTGTGTGCGTCTTTCCAGACAAATGAGTTAAACAGCGAAGTGACTCTTTGCTGATGGCAATAAACACGACTCTCGCTTTAATTATTTAAACACAAATGTGTTATTTTTTATACAGGAAGTAATCAAAATCAATAACTACCAGGTCGCACATGGGTATATATAATCTGAGGCAATTTCCAGCCAATTGCAGTGCAAAAAAATGTCAAGGAGGGTGTTAGAAATAGGGGTCTATGGTTGGCAGTGGCTTGCACCCTGTCCAAGCAGAAACCCTTATTCTCGTCAAGGTAAGGGAGTTACACACTCAATATAACCCCTGCTCACCCCCTTGGTAGCTTGGCATGAGTAGTCAGGCTTATCTCAGAGGCAATGTGTAGGAAGGTGGAATCTGACTACATGGTTGCCCCCACTTTTGTTCTGGTCTTTTGATGGTTTTTGACTTAGTTTGGCTGGGAACCTGCTATTCAGGTCCCCAGCCTATCTGCTTTCTCTTATAAATTGATTCCATGTACCTTAGGTACATCCCAGATTGGATTCTGAGGTGCCCTTATAAGTCCCTAGTATATGGTATACTATGTACCCAGGGCATAGGTGCCCCAGAGGCCTACCAGGGGCTGAAGCATGTATTATGCCACCCCTGGAAAGCCCTCCAAAATGACACCACAGGTCTGCTACTGCAGCCTGGGTAAGGTGATGCATGAACCCCTTACTGAGATATAGGTTCACTATATCTCACCTATCACTGCACATAGAAACCTATCAGTCACCCCTATGGCAGGCCTTATCAATCCTGAAGGTAGGATGCTTGGTTATATGTGAGAGGGTGCCCACGCATGAGCTGAGCCCCTCTGCAGCCTTCGGAATCTCTTCTCCGGGGTTGTCAGTAGTGCAGCCTGACCATATACTCTTAAGTGCATTATATTTAAAATGGTTAATGCTAACTTTGGAATGGCTGCATGGAAACATGTTGTGTTTGGTGTCAAACACCTTGAAATCATACCCCCACATCAATTCCTGATGTGAGAATATGATCCCACCCTTCATGATAGCACTTGTATATCCGGTACCAACTTAACAGAGCCCTGGCATCACAAAATGGATGCTGCAGCCACAGACACGGGTCTGGCCTCCTGCTGCTGACTGAAACTCTGGCAGGGGAGGCCTGGACAATAGGTTTCCTGTCACAGGGAGGTGTAACCATCTCCCAGACAGGCTGATGTGTATTGGGGCTGGGTGGGAGCACTCTCAGAGTGCTTTGAAGTCCTGCACTGGGGGCACATTTGGTGTCCCTGTGCATAGTCCTGTTCAAACTGGTTCAGGGGCTTCCAGACCCTGCTCTGGCGTGAAACTGGACAAAGGAAAAGGGTGTAGCCACCCCTCTTTCCAAACCCTCCCATAGGTGGGTCCCCTGAGTTATTCCAACCCCTTTCTTAGGTATAAGTAAGGAACCCCTGGCAACAGGACTGTAGATATCCCTGGACAAAACTCTGCAACTGAATCCTGGAACTTCGACTCTCTACTCAAGATTAGAGGACGGAAGAAATCTCCCTTGGGGTCAAGGAGTGACTCCCCTGCTTAGCAGACACCAACGAAGCAATTGCCGGTCTGCATCTCCGAAGCTCCCGCCGGACGCCAAAGACTTTGCGACACAGGAAGATGATTTCCAGACTTCTCAGAGGCTGACCCGAGTCCCCAGCAAAGCTGAGACCCGCAGCCCTTGTGAATAACGTGGAACCGGAACTCCTGGTCACCGTGGCACATTTGCAAGTGCATTGACTTCTCGACGTCTCTTGAAGTCGTGCTTTGGGTTACCTATAGCCACCACCTCGAGCAGAGAATCTTCTGAAGATTGTTGGCCTAGTCACCCCGAGTGACCTGTGGGCCGCCATTTTGTGATTCCTCTTGAGGTCCCTACGCGATCCCTGGTCTGTCGACTGGTGGGTCTCTGTGAAGGTAACTTTGATTTTCCTTGGGCTTCCCTGGTTGCTCCAGATGTGCCCTGGCTCCCCATCAAGTGGTGAGCCCCTCAGACCTTGCTGTTCTGCACCGAAGCATCTTTCTCCTTTCTGCGTGAGTTGCTGTTGCCAAGGCTTGTTGTGTCCAATCCAGGCACCGATGCTGCAGCACTCGACATCCTTTATGGGTCAGCTCGAATCTAGCTCCAGGTTGTCCTCGACGCCTCCTGGTCCTCGTGGTTGAAGAGTCAAGCTTCACCTTCTTCACCTGAAACACCCGACATCAGTGGGCATTCAACTAACGTGCCCCTGGTCACTGGCAAGTGACCCAGACTCTGTTCCCTCTGCTTTCAGGTTCTTCTCGACTTTGATCCAGGCTGGGATCTCTTCGGACACTTCGCATCTTCCTGGCAGCAGCACTTCTTTGCCAGCTCCCATTGAAAACAACGACGCGACCCGACATCATTTGACACCTATGCACCCGGCATTCCTGGGTGAGGTAACTCGAGTACTCCGGTGCTCCCGGGGGTGTTGACCATAGAACTTCCTAAGTCCAAAAGGATTTGGTCCTAGCTCATTTCCAAGTGTCCCTAATCTTTAAAAATCTAACAGTGACTTTCCCCATAGTAGCTAACGGAGCTCGCGGCTGTGTTCTCACACAGCACACAGCCCCCATGGGTCCACTGTGTCACTACCTTGGGTGGTTCCTTGGGGTCCCAGTGATTCCACAGGCTCTAGGCCTTGTGTCTAGTTAAGTCGTGGTTCTTATACCAGTATTTTAGTATTTGGTTTGGCTCGCCCCTAGGGCCTGACGTGTATTTGTGCTATTTTACTGTACTATTTGAAGTGTACCTTATGTGTTTGGACCTCTAGCCTCATAAAGAGACTAGTAGGGTGTTTAGAAATAAATACATATATTTTATATATATATATACTTGGTGTGGTTGCCTTTCATTTAACCATTCAAGAGATTATAGACTGGTAAAACAAGCTGCTTTACATTCCTTCAAGAATTAGCCTGAAGGCTGCTCTCCATAGCTACCACTAGGATAGCTTTCAATAAAGGTTGTCTTTAACCTATCATCAATAAGAAGTTGTTTGGACTGGTGCAAGGTGCCCACTATAACTAGTGGACAGCATATACCAGGCCAACTTCTCACACAATGTGTAAAGCATATGTACATAAACACATAGTAACCCAGTGAAAACACTACAAAAGGACACCACACCAGTCTAGAAAAATAAACTATATTTATCTGAGTAAAACAATACCAAAACGACAAAAAACCAACATACACAAAGATATCACTTTTAAAATGTTCAAAACAGTTCAGTCCACAGGAAAATATGGATGCATCACTTTTATCACAAAGTACCTGGGATCTATCAAAATCAAAGACGTAAACAGGCGCAGGGGAGGTGAGGCACTGAAAAAGAAAAGCAATGCATCGGTTCCTTTCTTACATGGAAAGTGATGCTTCAGTTTCCGGACATGTGGCCTCTGTTCCTTACTCCTGGGCAATGTCAATGAAGAACGGGGCGCACAGTTGCGATGTGTTGAAAATCCAGATGCACGGGAGTCAAAGCGGCGGTGGCGAAATAGGCGCTGCATTGATTTTCCAGCTGTGTACAGGTGATGCGTCGAATTCTTCATCCACACAGCAGGGCCTGAGTTGGAGTCGGAGCAGGTGCCTCAGACGTCGGAGACACAGTGCTCAGGGCTTGGGAGCAAAAAAAACAATGGATTTAGGCCAAGATCTCTGTAATGGAGTGAATGTTTGCCATTGTTCAACATTCTGTCCATCAATTGATCTTTTTGCATTTGTCACCCCGAGTAGGTCGGGTATGCCCAGACGTGGGTCCCGTGCTCTCCATGCCACAAGGAGTCAAGCTAGCCTGGCTGATGAGGGGTGACACCCGAAACCGGTTCCAAGATGCTTGTTTCCAGTCCAGGGAAGACCTGGCCTCGCAGTTCAGGCTGAACTGTTCGCATGGGGAACAGGGGCAAGACTGATTTGCATATGGCTGGGTTTAAACTGGAATTGCATGGGGAGCAAAAAAATATGGATATAGGCCCCAATCTCTGTACAGGGGTGAATGTTTGACATTGTTCAATATTCTGTCCGTCAATTGTTCTTTTTGCAATTATCGCAGTGATCTTTTCAACCACACGGCAGGCGATGTGTCGATTATTTGGCCTTCCTGCGGCTATACATTGGTTTTCAACCGCACAGCATTGCTGTGGTGGGAAAAACAGGCACTGAAGGTCCATGCATGTATTTCCTTCAGTCCTTTGCAGCCATCCACCTCCAAGGTTTCAGAACTGGAATTGGCACCACTGGGCAGGTCAGAACTCATAGCAGAGGAGTTCAGGGGCTGCAGATGAAGTTTTTGATGGCCCTGAGACTTCTTAACAGGAGGCAAGCACACACAAGCCCTTGGAGAACCTTGGCAAGCAGGATACAGAAAGCAAAGTCCAGTCCTTTCACTGCCCAAGACAGAAGCAGCAAGCAGTAGGCCAGCACAACACAGCAACAAGCAGAGTGGCAGTTCACCTCCTACAGCTTCTCCAGCTCTTCTTGGCAGAATCTCCTCTTAGTCCAGAAGGGTTCTGAAGTTATGGTGGCACAGCTCCAGTACTTACATCAGTTTTTGCATTTGAAGTAAGCAAACTTCAAAGGAAAGTCTTTGTAGTGCTCAAGCCCATGCCTTTCCCTGATCTTGCTCCAGACACATTACAGGAGGAGGGAGACAGCTTTGTGTGAGGAAAGGCACAGCCCGATTCAGGTGTCAGTGACAACCCCTCCCACCATTCTAGCTCAGGAAAACCCAGCCTGGTGATGGGCCATTGGGATATGCAGGGCACACCTTATCCCCTTTTGTATGACTGTCTAGAGTGAATACACAAACAGCCAAATTATCAGAATAAACCAGACATGGATTCCAGAGGCACGCTGAGGCACAGAATGGTAAAGCAAGAAAATACCCACTTTCTAAAAGTGGCATTTTCAAACCCATAATTTACAAACCAACTTCATTAAAACATGTATTTTTAAATTGTGAGTTCAGGGAACCCAAACTCCCAACCTCTAACTCTTCCCAATTGAAAGTTATACTTGTAAGAAGTTACATGGCAGCTCCAATGACAACCTATTGGAGAGATAGTCATTGTAATAGTGAAAAATGGAATTGGCAGTATTTCACTATCAGGACATGTAAAACATACCAGTACATGTCCTACTTTTCACATACATTGCAACCTGCCCATGGGGCTACCTTGGGCTTTCCTTAGGGGTGCCTGACATGTAGAAAAGGGGAAGGTTTGATTGGTTTGGTACACTTGCCAGGTCGACATGGCAGTTTAAAAGTGTGCTTACAGACACTGCAGTGGCAGGTCTGAGACATGGTGCAGGGCTACTCATCTGGGTGCAAAATCAGTGGTGCAGGCCCACTAGTAGCATTTGAATTATAGGCCCTGGGCACACAAAGTGCACTTTACTAGCGACTTACCAGTAAATCAAATATGCCAATCATGGATAAGCCAATCACAGATACAATTTACACAGGGAGCACTTTATCACTGATCAGCAGAGATAAAGTACCCACAGTTCTAAAACCAGCAAAAACTAAATGCATCATACAGTCAAAAACAGGAGGTCAGAAGCAAAAAAGACAGGGGATAAACATGCCAAATATGCCAGGTCTCACAGAGCAGTTTTCTGTCATCCTTCTGACTCAGTAATATAATGCTCCACTCCACTCAATGCCACTCCACACCCAGTAAAACAGACTTAGTGTACCCACTCTCTCATTTAAAGTTTCTCAGTTTGTAATTTTTTTCTCACATTAGCTGCTCATATGGTGCCTAAACATCAGTAGGTAATGTAATTTCCTCTATTTAAGTTCATTTAATTTTCTCTGCAGCATGAGATTTTCTAAAGGTTTCCTCGCTGAGACAAGATCACCACATCCACATGAATAACGAAGCAGATGTTTTCTTCAAGCAGGCCTGGAGGCAGGAATATGTTACACCCCCACACACAACCTTCCCACAATTTACAAATCCCCAAATAAATAAATGGAATGAGGACACTGCTCAAAGTGGTGCACATTCCTGAGCCTGATAGCGGTACGGTTCGCAGTATTGTAATGTAATTGTATCAATACAGCTCTTACTACACCTGATGAGGAGTTGAAGCACTTTCGTGGGCATGTTGCAAATAGCTCATCAAAACATTCCACCATACACAGCCTCTTTTAAAGATGCTCCAATGTTATGTTGTTAAATCTTTTATTTTTTGGTTTCGCCTGCACAGCGCTTGCGCTGTGCTTGCAAAATCTCATGTATAAAAAAAAGCTTAAAAAGGGCTTAGAGCCCACCCATTACTTACCATTAGCTGGTTTCAATGTCACTCTAATTTAATGTCTTCTAATTGGCCAGCCCTTCCTGCTTCCAATTTTTCTTCCGGTATTTGTCCCTGCCGTGGAGCATGGACTTACCACAGCTTCCTGTATTCAGTCAATGTCGTTCCACTGTCTGCACACTTCTGCAGGTACTTTTAAAAAACGTTTTTCATGTTGCATTTTGTGAGAGTGCATGTGTATTTAGTCTGCCATTTTCACCGCTCTACGTGGTTTTGTTTACTCCTTCCTGCCGCTGTGGTTTTCCCTAGCCCTGCCTCGTTTTGCTTGCCAGCCCCACCCTCCTCCCACTGTCCGTCGTTTTGTACCCCCATCTGATCTGTCCCCCGCGTCCCACCACACCACAAAAAAATACTGACAAAACCAAATAGCTCTGGCATATGCAAGAGCTGTTTGGCTTTAGTGATGATTTTTTTTCCTGAAGTTTCCACTCATTGTGTGGTTTTGTTTGCTTCCTCCTGCAGCTGTGGTTTTCCACAACCTCCTTTCCCCCACCCCTCTCTCATGTTGCTTGCCCGTCCAGCCCTCCTCAAGCTGTCTGTCATTTTGTGCCCCCATCTGACTTTTTAGCCCCCATCTTATAGGGCCCCCACTCTCCCTTTCCAACCATGCCACAAAACAACAAGCATTGGCAAAGCCAATAGGCTTTGCCTACATTTTTGCAATGTGTTTTTAGTATGTTGTACACTAGTGTGGCTGCTGTTCAGCATGGCTAAAAGTTAGTGGCATGGATTGCCCTAGAGTGGAGTAAGGTAAGTAAAGTGTTGTTGACTAGATTTGTTGGAGCGGAGTGCCGTAGAGGGGAGGAGGGGGAGTAGAGTGTCGTAGAGTTGAGTAGAGTGAAGTCGACTTCAGTGGTTCAGCGGCAAATAGTTTGTAGTGTGCAGTGTCATAAAGTGCAGTGTCGTAGAGAGAAGTGGCGTGGAGTGGAGTAGGGTGGAATGGGGTGGAGTGGGTTGGAGTGGATTGAAGTAGTCGGTGGATTGGATTGGAGTAGACTGGGGTGGTTGGATTGGGGTAGAGTGGTTGGATTGAGTGGGGTGGAGTGGATTAGAGTGGGTTGATTGGATGGGGTGGGGTGGGGTGGATTGGATTGGAGTAGGGTGGATTGAAATGGGGTGAGGTGGATTGGATTGGGTGGATTGGAGTGGAGTGGATTAGATTGGTTTGGGGTTTGGCTGGATTGGATTGGTGTGGGGTGCATTGGATTGGTATTGGGGTGGAGTGGATTAGAGTACGGTGGTTTGGAGTGGGGGGATTTAGAGTGGAGTGGAGGGGTGGATTGGATTTGACTGGAGGCAATGGATTGGATTTGAGTGGAGTGGACTGGTCTGGAGTGGGGCAGATTGGATTGGAGTGTGGTGTGGTGGGCTGGATGGATTTGATTAAGTGGGGTAGGCTGACCTGGGGTGCGGTGGATTGGATTGTGGTAGAGTCAGGTGGATTGGGTTGTAGTGGAGTGGCATTGACTGGATGGAGTGGATTAGATTGGAGGGGTGGATTAGGTTGGAGTGAGATGGATTTGGGTGGGGTAAATTGGATTGGGGTGGGATGGAGTGCGGTAGAGTGGAGTGGGGTGGTTTGGAGGTGTGTGGTTTGGAGGGGGTGGGCTGGAGTGGGGTGGAATGGAGTAAGGTGGAATGCAGTTGGGTGAACTGGAGTGGGGTGGGGTGGATTGGTGTGGGGTGGATTGGAGTGGAGTAGATTGGTTTGCAGTGGGGTGGACTGGATTGGATTGGAGTGAGGTGGATTGGATTGAGTGAGGTGGATTGGATTAGGGTGGATTGGATTGAGGTGGACTTGAAAAGGGGATATAAACTGGATTGGGGTGGGGTGGGGTGGGGTAAAGTGGATTGGATTGGTGTGGGGTGGGGTCGTTGGATTGAAGTGGTGTGGATTAGATTTGGCTGGATTGGTGTGTGGTGGATTGGGTTGTAGTGAGGTGGATTGGATTGGGTTGAGGTGAGGTGAGGTGTATTGGATTGGAGTGGAGTGGATTGGAGTAGGGCGGATTGGAGTTGGGAGGATTGTTTCAGATTAGAGTGGGACAGATTGGAGTGAATTAGAATGGGGCAGATAGGAGTGGGACAAATTGTTTTGGATTTGAGTGGTGCTGATTGGAGTGGGGCACATTGTTTTGGATTGGAGTGGGGCAGTATGAAGTGGGGAGATTGTTTTGGACTTGGAATGGGACAGATTGTTTTGGATTGGAGTTGGGCAAATAGTTTTGGATTGTGTGGGATAGATTGGAGTGGGGTAGATTGTTTTGGATTGGATTGGAGTGGGGTGGACTGGATTGGATTGGGGTGGGGGATTGAGGTGAGGTGAATTAGATTGGATTGAAGAGGGGTAGATTGTTTTGGGTTTGTTTGGATTGGGTTGGGTGGGGTGTATTGGATTGGTGTGGGGTGGATTGGAGTGGAGTGGAGTAGAGTGAATTAGGATGGAGTGGGTGGATTGGGGTGAGGTGTGTTGGATTGGAGTTGCGGGAATTGAAATGGGGCAGACTGGAGTGGCGAAGACCTGAGTGTGGCGGATTGGAGTGGGCAGATTGGAGTGGGGCAGATTGAAGTGGGGCAAATTGCTTTGGGTTAGAGTGGGGCAGATTGCTTTGGCTTGGAGTGGGGAAGATTGGAGTGGGATGGATTAGAGTGAGCAGATTGTTTTGGATTGGAGTAGTGCAGATTGGAGTGGGGCAGACTCGAATGGACAGATTAATTTGGAGTGGAGTGGGCAGATTGGCGTGGGATGGATTGGACTGGGGCAGATTGTTTGGGATTGAAGTAGGGCAGATTGGAGTGGGCAGATTGTTTTGGATTGGAGTGGGGCAGATTGGAGTGGGGCAGATTAGAATGGGGAAGATTGTTTTGGATGACAGTGGGGTGGATTGAAGTGGGGCACACTGGAGTGGGGAAGTCTGGAGTGGGAAAGACTGGAATGGGGCAGATTGTTTTGGATTGGAGTGAGGCAGATTGTTTTGAATTGGAGTTGGGCATATTGGAGTGGGGCAGATTGTTTTGGATTGAGTGGGGCAGATTGTTTGGATTGGAGTGGGGCAGACTGTTTTGAATTGGAGTGGGACAGATTGAAGTGAGGCAGATTACATGGGGCAGATTGTTTTAGATTAGAGTGGGGCAGATTGTTTTGAATTGAAGTGTGGCAGATTGTTTTGGATTTAAGTGGGGTAGATTGGAATGGGACAGATTGTTTTGGATTGGAGTGGGGCAAATTGGAGTGGGGCAGATTTGAGTGGGGTGGTTTGGGAGGATAGGAATTTGGTGGATCGGAGTGGATTGGATTGGGTGAGTGGTTTGGATTGGATTTGTCTGGGGTGGATTTGATTGAGAAGTGCTGATAGGTGTCGGGTGAGGTGGGCTAGATTTGCATGGATTGGACTGGGGTGGATTGGGGTGTACTGCACGATTATGTGTTGCAGCATAATTTCAGAAATTATGCATAAGTAAGAAACAGTATCGCTATGCAATAAAATAACCCTCATCTTTTGACAACAGCACCCACGATCAAAAACAAAAGAAAACGAGTGCAAAGTGTGAATAGAAGACTTGGCAAAATAAAAGAAAGTTGACTATAGAAAATAAAACTTTGCAATTTTTTTGTGTCTTGCTTCACATGCCTTCTGTTTACAGGGCACTGGAAGTTAAAAAGAACAAAATAGTACCTCATAAAGTCTGGAGCATCGGACGCGCACTGATTACATTCAATCAATCAGGTCATGTTCCCTGCTCCACAGAGAGGAACGGAAACAATGTTAGGCCTGCAGTGACGTATTGCGGGGCAGTAAAGAAGAGTGGCATGCAAGCCAACAAATAGGTAAACCATGCATGGGTGGGCTCCTAGCCCTTTTTGGATGCAAGAGTGGCTCATAAGCGAGACACATGTGCCTTGCAGTCTTGATCCAAATAACACCAACAAAGCCAAATAGCTCTTGCATACACAAGAGCTGTTTGGTTTTACTAATGCATTTTCCCCTGAAGTTTCGACCCGTTGTTAAAAGCAGCTAAATTCTGTTTAAGAACATTGTTTGTTGTGGACTTTAGCGTTGAATTGGCTGGAAGAGTTACGTGCTATTGTGCTCTTCATGAATGTTCGATAAGCACAGTGAAATGCGCATGTCCTATGTTTATTCCATCCTAGCCAAGCCTGCGCTTGCCCGACCGGTGCTTGTTTGTGAAGAAGAATGTTTCCCATCTTCTTCTATGTCATTATGCCTAGAATGTAACTTGAATTTGTCTTCTCACTTGGTTTCATAGGACGTTAGTTGTTTACGGGTAAGTGGTAAAAACGTGTTGTACCTGGTAGGTCGCTCCCCCTCCGCACAGCACCGACTGTGTGTCTGCCCCAGCTGCCGTTGCTGAGGAAGTTCAGAGTAGGTTTGTTCTCTCTGTATTGCCTGTACTGCTTTTCTGTCTTTGTTGTGCCCGTAACTGCTGTTCTCTGTCCTCCCCCGCTGCCTGTACTTGCTCTGTGCCCATTTTTTCCCTCTGTTCCCCTCGCTGTCCCCGTGTCTCTCTGCCCGGTTTTCCCTCTGTTCCCCTCGCCGCCCCCGTGTCTCTCTGCCCGTTTTGCTTTCTGTTGCCCCGGTAACCCTGTGCCCGTTGTGCCCGTTTTGCCTTCTGTTCCATTCACTGCCCCCATATTTCTGTAACCTTCTTTGCCTTCTGTAAACACTTGTTGCCCCCTAATTTGGTGCCTTTTTGCCTTCTGTGCCCTTCGTCATCCCGCTATGCTCCCGCCGCTGCGTCCCCGCCCCCCTGACTGCCCATTCGCTGCTCCCACCACCCAGCTGCTCCTCCCTCCCACCTCCCCATATATGCTGGACGCTGTGCGGCCGCACCGCTGGCGTGCCGAAGGCGCGCCCAAGGCAAGCCCGTCTGTGCCTGGACCGCGCCTGGCGCCAGAACCCCTAAGGCAAGCCCGTCTGCGCCCATCCACGCCTAGACCAGGCCCAGCGCCAGAACCCCTGGTCACCGCATGCGCCACAAGGAACGCCGCCACTACGATGCCAGCACTCTGCATGCTCTCAACTCCGGACGGACCCACACCTGCTTCAAGGCCACCCCAAAACGCACACACGGTCCCTTCACCTGCCGGAACTGCAGCTACACCAGCCTCAGAGCCGAAGAACCACCCGCCAAAAAAACCTCAACCACCTCCGATGCATACTTCTGAACACCCGCTCCACACGCAAACACGCCGTCGAGCTCTTGGACCTGCTCGACACAACATCCCCAGACGTCGCCTTCCTGACAGAGTCGTGGATGAACGACTCCTCTGCACCCGACATCGCCATAGCCATCCCAGACAGCTACAAGATCACCCGCAGAGACCGCACCAACAGAGTCAGAGGAGGAATCGCCATCGTCCACAAGAACAGCATAAGGGTCTCGACTAGCACCAACGACACTCTCAGCACCGCCAAACACATGCACTTCCAGATCCACACAGACCCCAACTCCACCCTCAGAGGCACCCTCGTTTACCGACCCCCCGGACCTCGCCCCCAGTTCAGCGACTCCATCGGCGAGTTCATCAGCACGCACGCCCTGACTTCCACCGACTACATCCTCCTCGGAGACCTGAACTTTCACCTTGAGAACAACAATGACAGCAACACAACAACCCTGATCGATAACCTCGCCAACCTCGGACTGAAGCAACTCGTCACTACGCCCACCCACTCCGCCGGCCACACGCTTGACCCCGTCTTCTCCTCAAGCCCGCACGTCTCCTTCAACCACACCACCGAACTCCTCTGGACCGAACACCGCTGAATCCACTTCACCTTCCAGAAACCCACCACACACCACCGCACCCAACAAATCCCCCGCCACTGCTGGAGCAAAATCACCGAAGATCAACTTCATGCAAACTTTGCTCTCAGCCCACCGACCGTACCCTCCAACACCGACGACGCTGCCCACAGCCTCAGACGCTCGATCGAGGACTGCGCCAACACCCTTGCCCCACTGAAGAAACCCCCCTACAGAGATACCAGCAAGAGGGCCAGATGGTTCACCCCAGAACTCCTAGCCTCCAAGCAAGCTTGCCGGAAACTAGAGAAGAAACGGCACAGTGAACAGACCCCGGACAGCCACGCAGCACACAAGGACGCCATCCGCAACCACCACCACCTCATGAAGGCTGCCAAGAGGACCTCCTTCAAAGACCGCCTCGACAACAACGCACACGACAGCAAGGAGCTCTTCAACATCGGTAAGGAACTCTCCAACCCCAGCTCCAACACCAACGACATCCTGCCGTTGCAAGCCCTGTGCGACTACCTTGCCACTTTCTTCCACCGCAAGATAGCAGACATCCATGACAGCTTCAATACCCAGACAGCCCCAACAGACAGCAACACAACAGACTCTCCTCACATCATCGACCACGACCCCCTGCCAGCCTGGGCCAGCGTGAGCGTTGATGACACCATCAAGACCATGAGCACAATCCACTCCGGCTCTCCGTCAGACCCATTCCAACACCACGTCTTCAACAAAGCAAGCAGCTCCATCACACCCCACCTGCGCAACGTCATCAACCTCTCCCTCGAGACCGCGACCTTCCCAGAGAGCTGGAAACACGCCGAAATCAACGCTCTACTCAAAAAACCCAAGTCAGTCCCAAGAGACCTCAAGAACTTCCGGCCCATCTCTCTGCTCCCGTTCCCGGCCAAGGTCATTGAGAAGATCGTCAACAGACAGCTAACCCGATACCTCGAAGAAAACAGAATCCTGGACCCTTCCCAGTCAGGGTTCCGCAGCAACCACAGCACCGAGACCGCCCTCATCGCCGCCACCGACGACATCAGGACCCTGCTGGACAACGGTGAGACCGCGGCACTCATCCTCCTAGACCTCTCCGCCGCCTTCGACACCGTCTGCCACCGCACACTACGAGCACGCCTCCATGCCACAGAGATCCGAGACAAGGCTCTGAAATAGACCACATCCTTCCTCTCTGGCAGAACCCAGAGCGTCCGCCTCCCCCCATTCCGATCCGAAGCCACTGAGATCATCTGCGGCGTACCCCAGGGATCCTCCCTCAGCCCGACACTGTTCAACATCTACATGACCCCGCTTGCACACGTCGCCCGACAGCACGACCACAACATAATCTCCTACGCCGACGACACTCAATTGATCCTCTCCCTCACCAAGGACCCCATCACCGCAAAAGCCAGCCTCCACGAAGGAATGAAGGCCGTCGTCGACTGGATGAAGATCAGCCACCTGAAGCTGAACTCGGACAAGACGGAGGTCCTCATCCTCGGCCCCAACCCTTCAGCCTGGGACGACTCCTGGTGGCCGACGGCACTGGGGACAGCCCCGACACCCACAGACCACACACGCAACCTGGGAATCATCCTAGACTCAACGCTCTCAATGACCAAGCAAATCAACGCCGTCTCCTCCTCCTGCTTCAACACCCTCTGCATGCTCCGCAAGATCTACAAATGGATCCCAACAGATACAAGAAAAACAGTCACCCAGGCCCTCGTCAGCAGCAGACTCGACTACGGAAACGCCCTCTACGCGGGAGCCCCGACCAAGCTCATCAAACGACTGCAACGCATCCAAAACGCCTCAGCATGACTGATCCTCGACGTGCCACGCCACAGCCACATCACCCCCCACCTGAGAAACCTGCACTGGCTCCCTGTCAACAAGAGGATATCCTTCAAGCTCCTCATCCACGCACACAAGGCACTCCACAAGACCAGCCCTGCCTGCCTCAACAGACGTCTCTCCTTCTACATCCCCAACTGCCAGCTACGCTCCGCCGACCTCTCACTAGCCACCATCCCGCGCAACCCGAAGAACTACCACCGGCGGGAGATCCTTCTCCCACCTCGCCGCCAAAACATGGAACACCCTCCCACTGAGCCTGCGACAGACCCAGGACCTGCTGACCTTCAGGAGGATGCTCAAGACCTGGCTGTTCGATCAGTAGCAGCCCCCCCACACCCCCCACCCCCAGCACCTTGAGACCCTCGCGGGTATGTAGTGCGCTATACAAATGAATGATTGATTGATTGATTGATTGATTGATTGTTCAATACCGGATCTATGTAGGCTTTGACTGCTTGAACTAACAATGGACTCTGACAGCAATATATTGCCTTCGCACACACACTTCGTTGTACAATCACCACTTGGGCCAAAAGAGAGCCACATATTCGCTTTAAGGGCACTTAATTAATGACAGGTGCACATCACAACAGTAAAACCCTAGGCCTTCGCCTTACAAAACTAAACCTCACTATACAAAAAGTCACCTATGGTCCTACCCCCCCTTACGTCTTTATCTTGCAAATGTGTATTTCCTACCCTGGTATTGAACTGTTGGCCTTTAAATCCTTCAACACTTTAACCTGCATTTATTAACATCTAACTTTCTAAATCTCCTAAATCTTAACTTTTAATTTGTTACTTCATACTGGTCTAACTTTATTGCTACCCCCCTCCCCCCATTGTCCTGATTTGCCTATCTACAAAACAATAATCTGCATCTAGAACCATGTCAACTTAACTGCCAACCTCTTGCACTTGCTCCAAGTGACACACATATACAAAAACAAAAATTCCTTGCGCACCTGCGCTCAATGACAAAACTGCCTGTGAATAACAAATAAACATGACCGGATACCTCCAGATACTAGGGTCGGGAGGGCGGGGAAATTACTCGCTATGATCTGGCCACCGTGTTACCTTCCCAAAATGGTGACTGGACACCTAAAATGGACGGTTAAAGTTTGGGCTGCAAACCCAACAATATGAGGCCAAACTATAGCCCATATGTAGCCAGGGCTGGTTCATTATCCCAATGTCCCCAGGAGGCACACCTCCCTACTGTCGGCTGCCCCCAAACCCCACTGGGCCAAAGGGGAGCAGCACAGACCACATACTTGCTTTATTGTGTGAAAACGGCTGCTTAATTGACAGGTACACAATACAACAATAAAATCCTAGGCCTTTGCTTTACAAAACTAAACCTAAATTGAAATGAGGTCGCCTACCCAGCCTTCCCAGAGATCTTCCTGCAAGTGTGAACCTGTGGCTGCCTCCTGCACCCACCCGCCATCTTCTGACCATCATGACCGCAGCCCCTTGGGTGCCCTCTCCAACCATTCCCCATTTGACAACGGCACTGGGGGAACCCTGCCCTTGCTGTCCCATTCCCTATATCCGGCTCGCCCATTGACAACCCAAATGTGTCTCCCTCCCGACTACTCTGTCCCTGCCAGATGTTCTCAGCATCCCCGGGGACCCACCGCTCTCCCCTTGGCTACCCTTGTGCCGCCTGTATTACTCTCAGGGCACCCCCAGAGTCCCATTATTGCACTCTAAGTCTCCTCAGCTCCCCCCAAGCCCTCCCATCACTTTCTATGCTCGCAGCCCTTGGTATAAGGGGCCCAGGGCCCAAAGACCCTTGACCATTGCTGCGTCGCTCCTGCTGTGCCTCCTGCCAAGACTGTCTTTCCTCTTGTGTCCCCTCCTCCCTGCTCTGCATATCTCCTGGGCACTTGACAGGCTCAGAGGCCGTCTCCATCGTGGCCTCCTTCAACTTCACCACCGCCTGCCACACACGCACCCCTCCCGGCTATAAACTGAAGAGCGGGCCGCCACTATGTGCCTCGCACACTGCACGAGCCTTGCGCAACCTAGGAGCCGCTCTCCTGCCACTCACGGGGCTTCTGGGGCCTTCCTTGGGTCACGGCTCTCCAGACCTCGAACGACGCAGTGGCGAACACACCAACACCTCTGCCGCCACACCACTAGCGCAAGTTAGTAGCGCCGGGTGTGCCGCAAAGCATGCACCCGGTGTGAGAAAATCCATGCGCCCTGTCGCTACGAGCAGCCGCATGGCTTCCTAGTCATGTGCATCCTCCATTAAGGCTAATAACTCACTAAAACTACTGGAAATTACTTGCTATGATCTGGCCACCATGTCACCTTCCCAAAATGGTAACTAGACACCTAAACTATCCTGTTCTATTCGTGGCTTCAGGAACAACAACGTGTAGGCTGAAGAGGTGTGGTGACGCGGCCAGGGCGACTGACTCCGGAATGTGGGGCTCACGGTTCGAGCGCCGGCGGCAGATTAACCCTGCACCATGTGACTCTGGACAATAGCTTGCTTAATCTTCCCGATGGCCTAGAGACCATTACGGGTGATCGTTCGCGCTTTACAAATGTTGATATTATTATTAATAGCCCATGTGCAGCCTGGGCTGGCCCATTATTCCGATATCCCCAGGGGGCACACCTCCCTATGGTTGTCTGCTCCCCAAAGACCATTGCTCTCTGCCATGTTCGTCATAAGGATTTGTTAGGGCCATTGTCAAGGAAATATTGATTATTTTTTTTCATTTTGCTAATGCTATTAAGCCCATGGTGGTCAGGTTTTCTTAACTGACTCAATGAGCACATAGCCATTTCCAGTGTTCTGTTTTTTAGGAGGCCTCTGGAATGAGCACGAGGATGTATAGGTTCTCAGTAAGCATGCATTTTCTATGAAGACAAATTATTGGCTCAGGAGTCACATTACTCACCTTTTCAGGTACCTGCAGGTGAATTTCTGATTAGGTTTCATGATCTGGCTTTTTACATATTTTCTAGAGATGCAGAGATTTTGTACGTCTGTTTTTTAACCTCTATTGGCATTTAGGCCTGTCGTTAAACACCGCATTGTCATCTAAATTGCCCACAATGCTGTATTTTTCCCAACACTGTGTCAATATGACATGAAGTTCGGTATCACGTTAATCACAATAAGCAAACATTCCCTCAATAGGACACACCAGATGTGTTCCTACAACAAAACACATTAGAGTTTCTAACATATATCTAGCACAGCACATGTAAGGCAATAACTCGAAATCGCTTGCAAAGTCACACCAGATTGTCAAGTGCCTTGATGCGCCACACCAATGGCCTGCTTGCGTTTTTGTAAGGTGTGTGCTCATTCAATGCCCTTCTTCTGGATTAACCATGAAGATTGGATTCCGAAATGCGTGCTACTCGCCTTGAAACACTTGCTTGCCACCTCCGACCTTCTCAACTTTCTCGCCCAACGTTCCTCCCTTGTGTTAGTTGCCTCTCCCACCATTCGTCATTTTATGCCCCCATCTCACCCCCTCCCACCAGGTCCTGGCACGCCACCAAAAAAAAAACGTTGGCTTTTTTGATGTTTTCCACACCATGTTATACCACAGCACAGCTGCAGTGCAACATGGATGAATGTAAAGGAAAAAAGCACTGTGATGCAGCCAGCATTGAGCGGGCCATAGCCCCCTTTTTAGGTTGAGCCACTCTGCGAGACTGCTGTTGTGGGGTATGGGAGAGAAGCCGCGCCCACTCTCCTCCCACATTTTTCATTGGCTTGTGTAATTGTCTTTTGTAAATGCTGCCTTCAGATTCGTTAATAGTCTTGTTAGTCCCTCCTTAGTACGGGCTTGTCTTCATTTACCCTTCCATGGTGACTGGCCCTTTTACTTCAGTTCTTACACAGGACCAGTTATTTAGTCAGTAAGCACTATTTACTTTATTGAGTTTCTCTTACTGCAGGCCGGACATGCGCTGCTTCAGCTGAAACCACTTGTGTTTTTTTAGGCAGCACGGGCGCCTGCTTTCAATCACTTTAACCCGGCATTATCTCATGTCTGTTTCAACCCTCCAGGTAAAATGGATTCAGAAATAATTAAGTCATGTGAATTCCAGGTAGCACATAATCCTGTGCTAATGGGCTGAAGCTAACAACAGCACATCTGTGTTTCATGTCATCGGAACTAAAGCCTCCTGACGAGTTATTTTCAAAAGCCTGTTTTATTAACAACATCACCACCACCACCAATATCACCACCACCAATACCACCACCACCACCGCCACCAATACCACCACCAACACCACCACCAATACTACCACCAATACCACGACCACCAATACCACCATTAATACCACCACCACCAATACCATCACCAATACCAATACCACCACCACCAAAACCACTACCACCAATCCCACCACCACCAATACCATCACAACCAATACCACCACCACCATCAATACCACCATAATATCACCACCACCAATATCACCATCACCACTAATACCACCAATCCCACCACCACCACCAATACCAATACGACCCCCAGCAATACCACCACCAATACCACCACCAACACCACCACTGATACCACCACCAATACCACCACCTTCAATACCATCACCAATACCACCACCATCAATACCACCACCACCACCACCAATACCACCACCAGTACCACTACCACCAATACCACCACTACCACCACTATCACCACCAATACCACCACCACTAATATCACTACCAATACCGCCACCAACACCATCAATACCTCCACCTCCACCAATAGCACCACCAATACCAGCACAACCAATATCACCACCACCAACACCACCACCAATACCACCACCAGCACCAATACCAATACCACTACCCATACCAACACCACCAATACCACCAGCACCAATACCAATACCACCAGCACCAATACCACCACCACAAATACCACCACCACCAACACCACCACCACCAATCCAATACCGCCACCACCAATACCAATACCATCGCCAATACCAATACCACCAACAATACCACCACCACCATTAATACTACCTCCACCATTAATACCACCACCGCCAATACCACCACTACCATTACCACCACCACCATCAATACCATCACCAATACCACCACCACCAATACCACCACCACCAATACTACCACCAATACCGCCACCAATACCACCACCACCACCACCACCAATACCACAACCACCACCAATACCACCTCCAATACCAGCACCACCTATACCACCAACACCACCAATACCAACACTACCACCACCAACACCAATACCACCAGTACCAATACCAATACCACCACCAAAACCAATATCACCAATCCCACCACCACCAATACTATCACCACCAATACCCCAACACCAATACCACCACCACCAATACCACTACCACCACCAATACCACCACCACCACCAATACCACCACCAATACTACCACCAGTAATACCAGTACCACCAGTACCACCACCACCAATACCAATACCACTACCACCATCACCATCACCACCAATACCAGTACCACCACCACCAATACCAATACCGCCACCAATACCAATACCACCACCACCAATACTGCCACCACCAATGCCACCACCACCAATACCACAACCACCACCACCAATACTACCAATACCAGCACAACCAATACCACCACCACCAATACCACCACCACCAATACCACCAATACCTATACCACCACCACCACCAATACCACCACCAACAATGCTAGTACCACCACTACCAATGCCACCACCTCAGCGCCTCTCACTCACTAGTAATAGCAGGGGCACTGTATGAGGCTGGAACTGTAGCCGAGACCATCCCGCCCTCCCTCCATGCCTGCCATAAAGCACAGCCCACCCTGCACCAGGAGGGGAAGTCAGGGCCCTACTACAGCTAGAGCGTTTTTTATTAGCCCACAGATAGCAATGACAGTATGCAATGCCACACGGCACACTCAAATCACAGAGAGGGTAGGAAATAGCCACCCCTCCCGCTCTTCTTCCGGAGCCGCGACAGTGTAATCACAGTGCGAAAGGTGTTGGAGCGCTTTGTTAGTGTTTATGCAAAAGACACACAATTGATGGACGGAATGCAGAACAAATCAAAACATTCATCCCCAGTCAAGAGATCTGGTTTAAATCCATCATTCTTTTGCTCACCATACCTCCCCATTTTAGACCTGGCCATATGCAAATCAGTCTTGACCCTGTGCCTCATGGGAGCAGTCCAGCCCGAACTGCCAAGCCAGGTCTTCCCTGGACCGGAAACAAGCATCCAAAGACCGGTTTCGGGGTTTCACCCATCTTCAGCCAGGAAAGCTTGATTCCAGTGGCACAGTGAGCCCGGGATCCACGTCTGGGCATACCCGTCGCACTTAGGGCGGGAAAGGAAAAGACACACAATTGATGGACGGAATGCAGAACAAATCAAAACATTCACCCCCAGTCAAGAGATCTGGGTTAAATCCATCATTCTTTTGCTCACCATGCCTCCCCAGTTTAGACCTGGCCATATGCAAATCAGTCTTGACCCTGTGCCTCATAGGAACAGTCCAACCCGAACTGCCAAGCCAGGTCCTCTCTGGACCGGAAACAAGCATCCTAGGACAGGTTTTGGTGTCTCAACCCTCTTCAGCCAGGATAGCTTGATTCCAGTGGCATAGTGAGCCCGGGACCCACGTCTGGGCATACCCGGCGCACTTAGGGAGAGAAAGCAAAAGACACAATTGATGGACGGAATGCAGAACAAATCAAAACATTCACCCCCAGTCAAGAGATCTGGGTTAAATCCATCATTCTTTTTCTCACCATGCCACCCCAGTTTAGACCTGGCCATATGCAAATCAGTCTTGACCCTGTGCCTCATGGGAACAGTCCAGACCGAACTGCCAAGTCAGGCCCTCCCTGGACCGGAAACAAGCATCCTAGGACCGGTTTCGGAGTTTCACCCCTTTTCAGCCAGGATAGCTTGATTCCAGTGGCACAGTGAGCCCGGGACCCACGTCTGGGCATACCCAGCGCACTTAGGGTGAGAAAGCAAAAGACACACAATTGATGGACGGAATGCAGAACAAATCAAAACATTCACCCCAGTCAAAAGTTTATAGCTTGGATCATTTGTAACTCTCACTTCATTCTTTGTGTCTATGTAATTTACAACACTTACACATCTTTTTCACTGCACTATTTAAAGACCTCGCAGGCTGGTCTCCTGCTCTGATATTTACAATCTAACAAGCGGTCGAGAAGGCCCTTTATTGCATTGCAATAGGTCTTGCATATACGAGAGTTTAAGCTATCAGTATTGTAAATGACAATGCCTTTTATTTATGTTTTAAAACCCCAAACATAAATAAAAGACATTGTCATTTACAATGCCAATAGCTCAAACTCACATGAATTCGAGACCTATTGCATTGCAAATGCTTGTATTTTTACTTTAAGCCATGGTGCACAGCAGCCGACCTACGAGCGAATAGCTCTCGCATAGCGAAACCTATTGGCTTTGCCAGTGCTTGTTTGTGGAGCCTCCATCAGCTTGCTCTCTTGTCCTACTCACAGAGGCAGCAATTAATATCTGAGAAGACCTGTATAGACTTCCCTGCCAGCTGTGTGCTGGCAGATTTACAGTTCAGTGATCGCCTGAGGCCATTTATGAAAGCAACGCTAATTAATGAAAACGTGACCTTGCATTACAATAAACAAAAACCAGAAGAGTGCATTACAAAAAAACTTTTCAAAAGCACAGTGAGTAATTAACACCACTTGTTATTAAAAAAATCAAAGCTCAATGTGCATCTGATATATATTAACAATTTTGAACAAATCGACAGCACTTATGATCACAATTTAATAACTTTTTCTGGCAGCTTCCAAACATTACAGTTCAGTTTAAGGGAAACTAGTAGCTTTATAATCTCAGAGCGGTAACAGAATGGGGTTCTAAAAACGAAGAGTTTCCTGCACCCATTATAAATTTGGGTACTGAGAGATTGTAGTTTAAAGAACCGTGTTTTTCCATCTCGTGTCTGCTTTACATTTGCAATGCAGCCTCATATATGGGCAAACTTGACTTCTCTCTCTGTACAGTTAAAATATATAGAAAAAGCACTAGGTACAACTTTATAGCAAATTTTTCCCCATAAGAACCTCAACTTTTGCAGCTTTAAAAAAGGTTGCCATTTCGGGTGCAGGGAAAATCAAGTCATTTGGCCTGGGCAGGATGGCTACGGAGATACCACTAGTAAGTGGTGCAGCGTGTTCAGTGGTACCATGGCCCGGAAGCCGTAGGGGCCCACTGAATCCAGAATATTGCTGTATTTTATTACATGGTCGGCTGCCAGGAGCCTATTTTGCTTGCTTGCTCTAGGGCCCCTGGCACACTGGCTACACCACTGTTGATAAGACATTATTTTCCGATAGTCATCTAAATTAGTGGTTCTAAACTTGTGGTCCGAGGTCCCCTGGGGGTCCGCAACTGTGTGCCAAATTAAATAATATTAAAATGAATACAATAAAATGAATAACGTACATACAAATGAAGAAGCAAAATTGAAAATGTGAAAACTCTTTCTATATTTGAGCGTTTGTTTGGTGTATACTTATTTTTGTATTTTTGTGTATTGTGTTGAAGTTCAAACCAGAGAAATTGCTTGGGCTGGGGGTCCTCAGCTTCCAACAATGACTCAGTAGGGGTTCCCCAATTCCAGTAATGGTTGAGTGGGGGTCCACAGAAGTCAAAAGGTTATGAACTGCTGGTCTAAATCATCAGCATAGCCATGAACCCTCAATAGAACACATGCAGGAGAGCAACGCCATAAGTATTGCTCTAACTGAAGTTTAGAAACTATTTAACACATTTAATAAACAGCAGTGCAGCTATGTGCTGTGATTGACTTCATACTGCGCCAGGGGTACTTCAAGGGGCTAGGTGATTGTTAAAGAGGAGTATTCACTTCATCTTCATCTTGGGTGGACCACATGGAACTGAGAGTGATCAGCAGCCTGACCGTACCTTAATGCCATGAAGAAAGAAGGGGGCTGAGGAGACATAGGAG
Source organism: Triturus cristatus (assembly GCF_964204655.1). Taxonomy (NCBI): domain Eukaryota; kingdom Metazoa; phylum Chordata; class Amphibia; order Caudata; family Salamandridae; genus Triturus; species Triturus cristatus. The sequence continues at coordinate 1,053,689,949 of NC_140592.1, forward strand.
ATTTGGGGAGCACCTGGCAGCAGGTGACCTGTAAAAGACAACACCTTGTGTAGCAAACACTATTCAGAGAGAAAACAACCAGCACATGCTTAAGAGGTTAAACGCAGCACATTTCTCTTGGAAAGAAAAGTCACACATATTTGATACAACAGTGGGACAAGGAACAAGAGCAACCTTGTGTCCTTGGTGCTGCAAAGATCTCCCTCCTTGGACTGACCTCCTGTTTTGCAGAGTTGAGGTTGTGGTCAACAGTTTAATACCTCATTGAAGTAAGACCCTTTTCCCCCGAAGAAGGGCACAGGTGGTGTTGCAGCTGATGAGCAGGCGAGGTGGCATAGTTTCCCTAGGAACGGATTAAAAACATGACTGTGAGCAAAGTGTTGGTGAGGATGCAAAACTAATAAGCTGGCCGATGACTGACAAGCGGAAAGTATACAGTTCCACACTGTTTTGCAAGTGGATTGCATGGTGACTTAGCAAGTGAACTCCCCAGCAAGTCAATGGTGGATGAGTCTCAACATTAGCTGTATTCTGGGCCCTCCCTCACCACAGAGTGTTGCAGGGCTTCTTCGGAATCACAGAACTCTGCGGGGGACCATAGAACCTTAGTATGCAGGAACAATTTTCATCCTATGTCAGGACCGGAGGTGAGGAGTATGCAGGTTCAAAGCTTGCTCACCACGCAATGAGCCATATCCAGCACCAGCTTGAAGTAAAACCTCTTAAACGTGGAGTCTGCCGACCAATCTGAGGCATTCATGATGTCCTCCAACTTTGCCCCCAGGAAGAAAGCATTAGATACCATCACCACCCTGGTAGAATGGGCTCTGAAAATGGTCAAGTCAATGCCTGCCTCCTGCATGATCCACCTAACCCATCTTTCAATTGTGGGTGAGGAAACTGCCAGATGCATTTTTTTAACGCAATCAGTAGTTGTCTTTCGCCCGGAGAGCGGTATTTCACAGACATCAGCTCACACTCCTTGAGGCACTGAACTACGCAGAGCTTCGGTGAGTCCGGGAAGGGTGGGTATTCTATGACCCTGGTATTAGACTTGGTTCTCCTCGACACTGTGAAAGACACCCCTGAGGGTGAAAAAATTCTGCCCTTTATATCTAGGGCCCAAACGTCAGAAATTCTTCTACAGGAGATTAAGCACAGTAACATCGCCAATTCGTCAGACAACTCTTTACGTGACAAGAATCTGCTTGGTTGTCAAGAAAGGAAGAGGTTCAGTACTCTACTAACATCCCAAAGCGCCGAATACCTCGGCGACGATGGTAGCGAAAGTCTGATTCCATGAAGGAGTCTACACACATGTACATGTTCTCCCACTGAGACCCCATCCACTGGGTCATGTCCAGTGGATATTGCTGAAAAGAAAGTATTTATGGAGCGATAGGCCAGGCCTTTCGTTTCCAGTTCTGCCAAGAAGTTGACTATCTGCACTACTTCAAAGACCAAGGGATCGAAACCCCGTCGCAGGCACCAACGTGTCCATCAGGTCCATGCTGACCTGTACCTCTTAGTACAAAAAACAATATTCACAAGGAACTCATTTATAAACATTGATCTGTCATGTGCAACATCAGTCGTTGCTTTGAATCAATCACAAACATAAATATCAAAAATGACCTAGTAAGAAATGCAATATCACTCAAATAATAATATTCACAATAAGCCCACACAAAACCTTTTTCCTTCCGGAATATACCAAACCTCAGCCGAGGTAGGTTTATTTCATATACAATCTCTATGTCACAGACTTCTTATCCATATACAAAAAGATACATTTATTCCTAACATTAACAGTGATTTGTGACCCCAAGTGAAAGAACCATAACCTCTTATTTTGTGACAGAGTGAAAAAAGACTTAAAAAGGTTATTGGAAAATTATAAGGACAGATTTTATACAATTTACAATAATTCAGTCAAAGCTGTCTCTTTATATATTGTCGACGGGGTTTCGACCCACTCTAGATTCTGGGTCTCATCAGGACTGTATTTCTGGGGACTAAAAAGAATAAGGAAGTATAACTATATCATTGTGGACTTAATAATGTACTATTAATGAAGGAAAATAGGACTTGAGGGGCAAGGATCATAGCTTACCAGTATAACTCATACATGCGTCCATGTAGGATCCAGTATGTGATTGATATGCTGGATGAAGAAATCTATCCAGACCTGTAAGCAGGGAGTATAATGTTTTAGTTCTTGTACTCCATTCAATTTAAAAATGTGATCACCCAGGTGCAATTAAGGGTCACACTTACTTTGGTTTATCTTCATCCAAAATTATCAGTTTGGGATATTAATCTTCTTATTATGAAGGAATCTTACATAATATAGATTCCCTATGATTTAAATCACTCCTGCGTCGGAATTCTGAAATATATTAGAGGCTTAGATTATTAGCGAACTATGATTCATAGTTGTTTAAGGCAATATAATCCGTATTTAAATGGAGCCAGACTTACTTAATCTCACTTGTCTGACCTCCGTTAGGAGAGAGAAGGTCTTCTTACTTTAGTTGTTTCATCGATGGTTACCCTCTATGAGGCGCTGACCCACTGCAATTAATTAGAAGTAAGTTTAGCGCGAGTTCCACGATATAATATTATTACTTATTAGATCTCTATAAGAGTTTGGGGCGCACACTTACTTGATAACAGTCGCCCAGTCCACAAATAAATTGTTTCCGTGCTGTTTGTAGCTGACTAAATCCCGCTCTAAAACCCGGAAATGGACAATCCCTATATATGCGAGACTACATGTGTATCGCAAGTAAAAAGACGGCGAGAATGGCGGCCATCTTTTAATGGTGAGAAAGATCATAGTGGCCCTACAAGGTATCAAAGAGTATCCTATTCTAGGCCATGTAGTACATGGTTAATTTCCTTCCTATCAGAACTAAGGTTAGCGCGAGTACTACAATTTATAATATTGGAGTTTACTCGATCTCCATAAATATATTGGGCACCACCTTACTTAATTACAGTTGCCCAGTCCGCTATCAAATGCTACGACATGGACATATTCCGCTGTGTAACTGAGAAATGGACAATCCCTATATATGTGAAACTATTTCTTTGTCACAAGTAACGAGACGGCGAGATTGGCGGCCATCTTATAATGGTAATACTGCTTATAGTAGTCCTACAAGATATCAAATAAAGTGTTCTACACTGGGTCATATGGTAGATCCTTTTACTCTTTCTTACTACGTTAATCTTCTTCTCGATGTCAGTTGTATTATCACCTATATAATAGGCGATTAAATAGAATGGCAAATAGATAGGCTGCAAGAATGACGACCATCTAATAATAATAATATAAATATAAACGGTGTGTTATACAATGGGTCATACTGTCTATATTAGCGTTGGTCTTCTTCCTAATAACAGCAGAATGTCTGACCCTTTCTGGTACATGTAAACATGATGGCTCAATGTATAACAATAATAGAAGCAGCAGCCATCTTACAGTAATGGATGGGTTCATTGCAGTCTATTCCTTCATTAAACAACATTAGTTCATACGTCTTCATCTACAACTATAGATATTATTACACATCACAACTCTGTAACAATCATCTATGCAGTAACATATTGAATTATGAAATACAACCATATTGTCATATATAGGCAAGTAAAACTGTCAAAAAACTTTTTAAGTGTCTACAGTCGTTGTTATTCCTGACATTCCATAGATTTTGAAAAACATTCTTCGGGGGGGACACTGTACACAGTATTTTCTCATAGCATTATCATTGTGTATACTCATTGTGTATACCATTCTTCCTAATCTATGACAGAGCCCTGTCTAATACAAGAGAGATAGCGCATAGAGAAATTATCAGTGTAGACTTATAAATCTCCGCCACTCCTCAAGACTGTTCAAGCCATCCCGAATGGACCTGTACCTCTTGACTGTGCTGTCCACCCAGGCCTTGTCAAGGAGGTCCTGAGCCAAATGCGAAATTCCCAGGACCGACCATCGATCCCTGTAATCCGCCATGCCATCAGGGTGAGGGCACTGTCCAGGACTAAGGGGAGTTCTGTCTGGATTGAGAAGGAGATGACGAAACTGGGGGAGTTGGATTGGAGAATCCCAGGAAAGTTCTAGTAGAACTGGAAACCACACTAGAGATCTCCAAATAGGAGTGATCAAAACCACATCTGCCCGTTGATGTCTGATCTGGGCCGTTGTCTGGGTGATTATGGCGAACAGGGGAAAGGTATATCCCTGCTCCTGAGCCCAATCGTGCAGAAAGGCATCCGTCGTGGTCGCCAGAGAATCCGGTCTCCAGCTGAAGAACCGGGGAAGCTGATGATCCAAGCGTGATGCAAACAGGACCAGTGAGAACGGACCCCATCTTGCATGTAACTGTGCAAATACTCCTGGATCCAGCTTCCACAAGCTGAAGTCTCTCAGGTGGCAGGAGTCCCAATCTGCCACTTGGTTCTCCTGACCCAGAAGGTATTCCTCTGTCACGGAAATCTAATGATCTAGGCAGTACTGTCAAAACCCGGTTGCCAGGTCTGAGAGAACCTTGGAGGGTGTAACCCCGACATGGTTGATGTATCTGACCACCAACACATTGTCCATCTTGAGCAACATGCAAGACTGTGCTTTGTCCTTCGTCCAACATCGGACTGCAATGGAGCCTGCTAGAAGCTCGAAACAGTTGATGTGTAACGATTGTTTTTGAGGAGACCAGGACGCTCCTGTGGAGAAATCACCACATCGAGCACCCCAACCGGACTTGCTGGCGTCTGACTCTATGACAAGGTCCGGGGCGGAACCGAAGATTGCTCTTCCATTCCATGCCTCCATGTGTGAAAGCCAACATGAAATCTCCTCTCTCACCTCGTTTGTTAGCTCGACCATCAGGGAATACGTGAGGCCCTTCCGAAGATGGGTCGCCATGAGCCGCTGCAGGGACCGATATTGTAAGGGGCCTGGAAAGATGGCCTGGATTGAGGAGGAGAGGAGGCCTACGAGTCGGGCAATTTTCTGCAGTGAAGTGCGGGGTCTGGCCAATGTATGGCATTGTCGTGTAGTTCCTAAAGTACCCATGCAGAACCTGCGCGTTTGGATAACATAAACTATGGGATTGGTGGCAGACTAACACTGAGCACCCCCACTGTGTATGTTAGCCGGTTTTTGCATTAGCTAGCTCACAGTGCCACTAGTGTCTCCTCTTATCGGGGAGAGATTAGTTTCTGGCAACCTCAGAACATGACAACCCTGATCCCTCAAGATCGTGGAAACAATGTACTACTTTTCACTCAGTCACTCGTGCTCATTTCGTTTATCTTAGAGGTACACAGAATAAACAGTCTGGGCATTTCAAAAAAAGGTTTATTGAACAGTTGTTATTCTCGTGTAGAATATATGAGCTGTACCAACCATTAGACAGTAGCAGAGATATATGATTAGCAGTACTATCAATATAAATGAATAGTACAGTTCTACCATTGTGTAATTAGCATGAACAAAAACAAATGCATGATAAAAGTGTGCGTACTCCTACGATGCCTATCTAGATGTACCTAAGTGTACCTAGCATATAAGTAGGTGCAAAATCCAAGAATCCCTCTAGGATTTAGTCGAACCCCATTACCTGAAGTATGAGAAATGTCAGAGCCCTTCTTGGTCTCGAGTTGGACACCCCGCAAGGGATGTTCAGACCACTGTCAGCTGGAGCGTCTGCATGCAGGAGCCTCAGCGTCTCTGGTCAGTGTGTCAGCCTGGAAGTCTCGGTTCCCTCTGTCTAATACTAGCAAGAGGTGCTGTATTTATAGGAGGTCTTTGTTTGGGAAAAACCCTCCTTCTGCATCCAGACCACAGACTTGATAAGGTTCAACCCTCAGAGCTCGTTATTGTGTGGTGTGGGGAACTAATGTAGGTGTAAGATCATGCCTATATAAAGGCATCTCGACTCATGCCTATATCAGGGCATCTAGAGTCAAGCCTATATTAGGGCCGCTATATAAAACATAACAGCATTGTTTGTGTCTTATTTTCATCATTTTCTGAGAAGGTAGACTGAGGATGGCAGTTACGGAGTTGATCGTGAATCTCAAGAAGACCGCTGATTGGGATGGAACCAGGAGGGATTTCCCTTCATTTATTACAAACACCAAACTCTCTAAGAGGTGTACTATGGTGTGCAGATGACGTGACAGCTGAGTTGGAAACTGTGACATGATAAGCATGTCGTCCAGATACACAATGAGACGGATGCCTTGCGCGCAATGGTATTCCACCACGGGTTTGAGAACCTTGGTGAAAACCAGGGAGCTGAGGACAACCAAAGGGAAGTCTTGAAAATTTGAATGCCTGCTGGCACCACAGGAACCTCAGGACGCGCTGGTGTGGTTGAAAAATGGGTATCATCAGGCACGCATCCATGAGGTCATGACGGGCCATCCAATCTGATGGGTGTAAGACATTCCCGCAGGAGGTGGATTCCCTCCATTTTAAAATGCCCATCTACCAACCAATCCTTGAATTCTTTTAAGTTTATCACAGGTCGTCCACCCCATCGGTCTTGTCCACTAGGAAAATATTGCTAACAAACCCACTGGGGTGAATGGTGGTGCATTGGATTGCACATTTGGACAGCAAGTCCTGACTCTCTGCATCTATTAGGGTGGTTTTCTCCACAGAGAACTGAATGGACTTGGCCTTGCCCTCTGGTATGGGGGCCCATACAATTCTATCTGGAAGCCTTGTATGGTTTGTAAGACCCAGGCGTCCGATGTTAAATCGTGCCACTCTCTGGCAAAGTAGGCTAGCCGCCCCCCCACCTGGACCCCAGAAGAAGGTTGTACACTCACTGGCATTATGGTGGGCTGACTGTCCCTCCTGGCCTCTTCCTCAGATGTGTTGACCTCTGGTGGGGTAGAAGTTTGCGTAGCGCGTTTCGTCTTGGTAACCGTGGCGTCTTGGAGTGGGTTGGGCACTGATTGGCATCTTTTCACGCACTCACAGGCAATAAATTGGGCAAGACGCTCCTCCATGGGGGCAATGGCGTAATCTACAGAGCTGTAGATGGAAACATCTACCGCACCGTAGAAGTTGTCATCCCGTGGGAGGCAGTCTTAGGGGTATTCATAACCCCCTTCATTACTCCCTTCTGAGGGCTCCATACTTGAGCGGTTGAGGGAAAGATCTGTAGCCAAAGGCCTGCTCAATTCTACAGTGAATGCCTCAGCTACTACTCATGTAGCATCTACTCACACGAGAGAAAATATAAGGGCCGACAAGGAGCTGCCAGTAAAAGACTGGGTTTCAGCCACGTTCAGCGTGTGGGCAGAACCGCACAATAGGGGTATTACCCCCGGGAACACTTCTCCCCTGGTGCCAATCTTATATGGGGAATGTTGCCTGGGGACTTGTGTTCCCCTAACGACCTTTGCGGTCACTGAAAATGCTGAAAATAGGCACCATCGGGCGTAAAGGCAAGAAATACAGACCTCGAGTAGGGCGTTCAGTTTTTAAATGTACAGACCCCTTCCACGGGGCATCAATCTCCCAGGCTAAGGCTCGCGGCGGCTCCGGCTCCCGATGCGCGCTCTGTCCTGTCAGGAATCGCACATCAAAGGAGTCGAGAACCGCCGGAGCACAACGCCACCTCGCGGGTGGAGTACCGTCACCGTGGCGCAGCACCAAGTTAGACAGTCGCGAAAGGAGCGAGAGACGCTCCGGCGACCTAAATAACGAGCGTTATACGCTACAAGCAATGTTAACATGCAATTACATTGAATTACAAGCTGCAACTATCAATAAAAAGAAAGCACACACTCGCAAAGCCAAAGTAAGATGAAAGAGTTCAGAGGCACTTAACTGGGGCTGCGAGCAGCAAAGAAAGAGGGGGATCAGAACAGAGAGAGGACTATTACACCCTCATGTGGACCCTGATTGGCCATGGATGTGAACTACGGTTGACGCCAATTTGTTACTTTTGTTGTACCATTCCCAGAGACTCTTGAGACTGTTAGTTTCTTCACTTTAAATTGAAGCTTAGAGAAGTGTTTTGTTTTTAAAGGCTGCTGTTTAATAAAGCAAAGAGCGAAAAGCATAATCCTCGCCTCCGGTCCTGATTTAGAATTACGAATTCAGAGGGACATACCCAAAGGCCTTGAACAACTACAATCCACCAGGTCAATTATTCCAAACTAGCCTACACAATTAATAACAATATAAGTGCCGATTCCGATCCGGGTCGGAAAGCACTCCAAGTGTTTTCCGACCGAGCCGGAGGCCTGCAGTCCGACCGAGCGAGTACGATGCGGCCGTTTGCTGCCGGACTCAGTTCGGTCGGACTCCCATAGAAGTCAATGGGAGCCGGTCGTACGACGTGTACATGGGCTCCCATTGACTGAATGGGTACATCGCGGACAAGTGCGCCCCCTACAGTGGGTACGCATCGGTGCCATCCGCACTGTAAGTGCCTGTGTTGGGCAGACCCATGGGTCTCCCCCTGTGTCCGAGTCGTAGGGCTGCTGGTGTCAGGGGGTCCGACGTGGACCCCCAAATGCAGCCACCCGGACGTTTTGCAAGCCGGACACTCCGGCTTGCACAGGCTGTCTGACGCGTGCATCGTACTGGCTCGGTCGTAAATTACATCCATTGCACGCCACGGTTCGGACCCAGAAACGACTCGGTCGGTGAATTTCACGTAGCTCCCATCGTACTTGCTCGCTCGTACAGCTGTACGAGTCGGCCGGAAAACACGCATACGGCTCGTAGTTTTTCCCGCCGGATCGCGTTCGGTGCCCTTCCGACCCGGATTGGAATCGGCCCCATAGTACACAATTGTACTTTGTGTGGTGGAAAGCAAAGGTACAATTACATAACTAGATTACAAATTATTATTAACATTTTAAGTACATCATTTAATACAATACAATCACATAAATCATGATACAAATTTATCAAGAAAAAGACCAATAAGCAATAGCAATCAAAGCTAAGAATAACATTTAGATTTGTAGACCTAAATAAGGTACAAAAGTCTTCATAAAAAGACAACAACCAATTGGGTAACCAAGGGATAAATTTAAGTCAACACATGTGTCATGGTAAAGTTTCACCGGTTCACCACAGCTGTCCAAGCAACCAAGACAATACACATAATTTGCAGCATCAAATTCAAAAAGGAACAAAAGAAGAGGCAAAGACAAACACATAAAAGATATATCAATTAATGTATTCATTAAAAGATAATAAAGAGTTAAATCAGAAAATATATCCATCATGAATCACTAATGTCTATATTGCATAATAAAGCATTACAAATATTCCCCTCACAAATGATGCAATCTACCATTAGAACTTTTTCAAAGCATAAATATCATAGAGCAAGATAATAAAATGTGTGGAATTGAGGAAATTAGGACACCAATAGCAAACAATGTATTTATTATTCATGAAAGTAAATATAAAGCATAAACTTAATTGTAAAATTAATTTACATTGGTACTAAGGAAGAATAGACGGTTAATAGTGGATATTTTTGGAGATGGGAAACTACATTATGTACTTGAGTATACTGCATTGAAAAGAATAAGTGAATGTTGAGTGTGCAGACTGTGCACGCAACAGGCCACTATAGAGGGCTTAGCCATAGCTCCCAATTTTACTTGTTGCTCTTCTCAACCAGAAAAAAACAAAAAGCCAGTTAAGAGTCTTCCTTACCAGCCTTTCTCCTGATTCTGGATTACCAGTGAAATGTTTAGAAGAACGCACAGATAGGTTTCATAAGGGGTCTATTATAAAAACACCTCATCCATCGCCAACTGACTCAGGATGATCGGCACATAACTGACATAGAATACTTTATTGAACGTTCCTAATTCTTCTTATCTGCATGTGGTTCTACTTATAGAACCACATGCAGGAGACGCCACACATCTCCATTTCTTATTCTTTACATGACTAATAAACCCTAAACTAACACCAGTCTAATCATGTTTGAGATCATAAAATTATTAACATCCTGCCCACCACAATCTCTTTATGGGGTGACAAAATCTTTAAGATAACATGGTAGCACTTTTCTCCAATACATCACTCTTATTCTCTCCTTACTAGCATTCCGATCACCCCAAGATCTCCCATTCGATCTTGGAGTCACCCTCTCACCTTTGTCACTTTTCCTCACACCACGTGAACTTCCGTCACCATCATAATCACTCTTTTCAACACTCGTGTTCACATCTTCTCTTTTTTAACAAGCATGTCCCTGTTCTTATTCCAACATTTTTTTCTCCTGTCAAAATCCTTGTTCATTTTACCATAAGTCTGTTTTCTGAACCTCTCCAACTTGTCGGGCCATTGAACTTTATGCCTTTGTCCCAATCCATCCATCCTAGACGTAAACAGGTGTTGGGCACTCTCCCTTTAAACAGTTCAAATGGAGACTTCCCTGTGGTCATATGCAGAGACATATGGTAAGCAGTTTTCCTCTCCTGTAACTCATGTTTCCAGTCTAGACAGTTCATGTAACTGTATACTCTCCTTAATGAATTTGGTATACCGCTCAATGGCACCGTTTGTTTCCTGATGAGCAATGGCGCATTTCTAGTGTTGAATACCACATAACGTTAGACCATTTTGTAGTTCTTTAGAGCAAAACTGAGGACCATTGTCAGGCTCTTTGGAAAACTCTCTTTGCTTAAAACACCTTCCGCGAACTTAATGAGGCCAACAGATGAAATATCCTGAAATATCCTGGACATTAGTTACCTCTACTGACAGTGAGGTCCATCATCACTATAAGAAAGAGGGAGTGGCTTGCTCACCATGCAATGGCCCCACAACATCAATGGACACCTCCTCCCATGGTTGATTCGGTAAACCCCTGCAAACCATAGGAACCGGATGCGTTTTCAACCCTTTACACTTCTACTGATCTGCATGTGGTTCTACTCATAGACCCACATGCAAGAGACACCACAATTAGTATCTTCCTCTGGGCTGGGGTATCCAAAACAGGGCTGATGTCCAGTTGGAACAGAAACAAATGTCCTCAAGAGTCCAGAGGCAGTCTTGATTCCATAAAATGTAGAGATCCAAACTGGTCAGGGACACTTGGGCATGAAAGTTTGGACAATGCGGGCCTAATAGTCTAGATCCTCTAAAAACATTATCGAAAACTTAGTCTACATAAAGGAATCCAGACACACAGGTGATTGTGCCCTACTTGCCTGCCCACAGTGAGAACGTAGATCTTGACACATATCCTGATAGTCCACAATGAGTCCTTAAGTCTTAACACAACTCATGGCTCTCCAAAGTGATTATTTAGGTCTTGATAGGACTCCTGACTCTTCACAGCAAGTCCTTAGGTTTTGACACAACTCCTGACTCTCCACAGGGAGTCATTAGTTCTTGAAACAACTCTTGACTCTTCAGAGTAAGTCATTAGGTCTTGACACAAACTGCAATGCAGAGGAGTACAGGTGAAAACACGCAGCTGCAAAGAACATACTGTTGAGAAAGATCTGGCCAAAAGCAGAAAAGCATTCATGAAATACAATAGATGCTGAACCAAAACATTAATTCAGTGTTCATGGTACAAAGTTATAGCCAGCATCCACAGGTGAGACATAAAGGTACACCTGAGCTAAGCTGGACAGTGGCCCATTGATAAGAATGTTTATGAGATGTATGTTTTTGAAGGACAGGCCTTGTCATTGTTACACAGGGATTTGAAAATATGTTTGTGTGTTTATGTGTTGTGTGTTTTCTGTGTGTTTCTCTGCATTGTCCTGTTTGTTTTGTATGTCTTTGTGTTGTCCTGCATAGGTGTGTTTGTGTGAACACTCGGTTCGTGTGTCAATGTTAAGCCATGGTAGATAATTTATCATGAGCCTGAATCGTGATGTCAGTCGTGGATTCTGTGATTGGTGAAGAGGCAATTCAGTGTGGAGCTCTGTCACCTTATAAAGGTACTCCGCCTTTGTTTCTCTATATGGTCACGGCAATTCTCAGTGACTTGCAATATCCTTGAAATGTGCAGTAGGGGGTACTTTATCCCACATATATTGTGTCCATTTGGCAGAGCAGATGGATCTGCGTTTCATGATCTCTTCTCAGCTCCCTTGTTTCTTTGGGGACCTGACCTGTCTTGTGTGTGGCTTCTCTAAGCTTTGCCTTGAACACCTCTTACACAGTAAGGAGGTAGAGTTCCCTAATGCGGAGTTGAAGAACAGTGTTCTGCTTGCATCTCAAGGCACCCCCCACCGGCACAGCTAGGGGCATGCTAAGCGAAACTTTCATATGTCTAGACGGAATTCTGAAGATTAGCTATAGGCTCTCCACCTCCCCCCCCCCCACCACCACGACCATCTCTCTCTCTCACTCCCTCTTCCTTTCACTCCCCCCTCTCGCTAGCTCTCTCTCCCCCTTTCCCTCTACCTCTCTCTGTCTGTATTTCCCTTTCCCTCTCTCCCTCGTGTTTCCTCTCTCTCACTCTTTTTTCTCACCCCCTCTCTTTCTCACCCTCTCACCCCTCACACACCTTTCCAGCCCGTCAGGGAAGAACAACTCTTGGCATTCACACCTCGAGCTGTGTACACGGTGGCACGGCCATTACCCGCCACCTCTGCTGGTTTCATCTGACTGTACCCGGCTGGAGAGTTAATATTAACCTTCTTAATGGTAAGTTGCGTGCAGGTAATGTTCTCAACCCAGGTTAACCAGCCTGAGAGGTGCGAAATACCTGAAAGGTGCCTTTTGCCAGGGCACGTTTTCCACGGTGTCTCATTTTAATAGACACAATTCCGCAGAACAATGATTTAAGAAAAGAGACGTGTTGGTAGGTATGCATATTAATGATTTTTGAATGGAAATCATCGTGTAGAGCTAAAATATAAGAACTTCGATACATTTTGAAGTGTATACAAAATCATGTAAAATCGCCTATGTAAAAGCGTAGGACTGTTTTTGACCAATGATGTGCTCAGATATACATTAGCAAACGTTAGCAAACTTGCAGATTTGTGTGGGTATGCACCGACTTTGCAGGTCTGACTTGACAGTGCATCTGTCTCCCTTAACTATTGTTGTCAATGCTTTAAAATGTATGTTGAGTGGGCTTAGGCTCCACTCAGAGTATAGCTCTATCGCCTCATGCTATTGGCTGTTTGGTGTATCATTCCATCTCTTAGAGAGCACTTGCACTGCAGTCCAAGAGGGACTATTTTACGGCTCAAAATTATATTGATTCATACACTGAATAAGAAAACATTTTTTTTTCTTTTACTGCAGCAGTTTAAAAAAAATAAAAATAGTGAGCCAGCACTCAAAATAAAAGCCAGACCTATTTTCCTTGTCAAATTTTGTCTCAGATTTGCAACTCTGGAGTCACCAACAAAACCAGTCCTGCAACAGAGGTATGTAACTGCTATTTTGGTATATGAATGGGCACCCACAAATATTTCATACCAGTATACAGGAAATGGTCTCTCCACGAGAAAAATATTTTCCCGTGAAGGAAAAAGAAATTTAAGGATAAAAATAGCTATTTACACTTTTTTGTGATTGATTCTTCTTTAAATTGTCCTTTATTCACTGGAGTGTGCAGGGAGCCCAAAAGGACGACCTGGACGCCTACAAATTCCCTTGACTTCCAAGTATATCCCTAGTCCCCCATGAACACTGCATTGGGAATCTCCGGAATTCATGGGAGCAAAAGTAACAAGGAATGACACAGCCTGAGCCAGAGTTAATTGTTTAAGGCCTTGTATAGCGAAAAGTATTTTAGTGCAAACAGACACCCATTAAGAAACATGTGAGTTTAGTAAGGGAGAAAGAGCATAAAGGCAAAGGTGGGGAGAGGGGGCAGTGTTAGACCTGGCACCATTGGTGTGGGTCTCCCTTCCATTTTTTCACTGTTGCCTCTTTTTTTTTCTGGTCTAGATGCTTTGGGTACTTTGCCACTGCTATTCAGTGCCAAAGTGCAAGTGCTCCTATTGTAAATTGTTGTAATGGATTAGTGACTCCATGATTGGCTATTTGATTTACTTGTCAGACCCCAGTACAGTGCACCATGTGTGCCCAGGGCCTGTAAATCAAATGCTGCTAATGGGCTTACAGCACTAGTTGTGCCACCCACATAAGCAGCTTGTAAAATATGTCTCAGGCCTGCCATTGCAGAGCCTGTGTGCAGTCTGGGACAGCCATGTCGACTTGGCAAGTGCACCCACTTGCCAGTCCCTAAACCTTCCCTTTTCTACATGTTAGTCACCCCTATGGGCAGGGTGCATTGTATGTGAAAGGTAGGACATGCCCTGATGTGTGTGGCATGTCCTGATAGTGAATTACAGCCAATTTTGTTTTTCACTATTGCAAGGATACCTGTTCCCATAGGCCAGAATGGGCAGTTTGATTATAACATCTTATAAACCTAACTGACCCAGGGAACAAGGTAGAAAAACGAGTTTAGTATGCCTGAACTCAGAATGTTAAAATACATCTTTTAGTGTGGGTGATTTTTATATTCTGTGTTTGAAAATACCACTTTTAGAAAGTAGGTATTTTCTTGCCTAACCATCCAGTATGCCTCTGCTAGGTTTGTGTATTCCATGTCTGGTTTGTGAGTGACAGGGGGCTGGAGAGGGCTTTGGCTGCAGCAGTCTGATGAGTCAGGGCTGGGCTGAATAGGACCTTGGTTGAATAAAGAGTATGAAGAGATTTCCTTTCACTTGACTGAGCCTACATAGAATAGAGAGTAGGAGGAGGAGATTTCTTTTCAGCTACCTGGGCTAGGTCTGCTTTCAACAATGCTGTCTCCACCTCCTGCCAGGAAGCTGCACCAGGGAGGACAGAACTGTTTTTGACTAGGTACAGACACTCTCTGCCTTCAGAGAACAAAGGATTTAGTAGTATAAATATTGGGGCCCAGACCCCAGAACTTTATATCACTTCTGGGAATCAAGACAAACCTTTGCCAAGGAGAGAAACCAAGAAAGCTGAAGGAGGAGACTGCCCCTGTGCTGTTTGCTGTTTGGGGTTGGCCTGCAGTGATTACTTATTGCCAAGGAAAGGAGAAAAGGAACTTTGTGTGTACTTTATCATCTTGAGGAAGATCTCGAAGACTTCACCACCAGCTCCCCTGAATAGCCTTTCTGGGAATTCTACCTGTAGAGAGGTGCCTGCTCTTGTTTTTGGGACGTCTTCGAGACTGCGTGTCGCTGGGAGCTGGAAGGGCGACGCAATGAAGAAGAAGCGTGTCGCCGCCGCAGCTGTTGCAGCCGCATCACCAAAGAAGCGTGCCACGGCCGCAGCTGTTTGCCGACGCATCGCCAAAGAAGCATGTCGCATCGCCGGAAAAGCGTGTCGCCGCCGCAGAGGTTGCCATCGCATCACCGGAGAAGCGTGTTGCAGAGCCTGTCGCTGCTCAAGAGTCCACAGAGTTCGCCGCACGGCCGTCTGGCATGCACACATCGCATCCAAGTTGTCGCATCGCATCAAAGATGCCATTTTGTCGCATCGCACCGGATCCTCGCGTTGCATCGAAGCGCCATCTTGTCGCATTGTAACCGGTACACAGTAAGAAACCCGACACATCACCTCCTCTCCGGTGAGAAACCGACACATCACCTCCCCTGCGCTGCAGTAAGGAACCGACGCATCACCTCCCCCGAAGCAAGGTCCCAACGCATCACCTTCCCTGCTACCCTTTTGTTTGTATTGCGTTACACATCCAAGGAACTTTGAAAGTAAAGTGTCGCATTTACCATCTACATTGAACACAGCTATTTCTACCATTTGAAAGACATATTCTTGAGATTGTATTGTGGCTTTTTGTCGTTTGGTCTTGTTTTAAGTCTAGTAAAGAATACTTATTTTTCTAAACTGGTGTGGTGTCCATTTGTAGTGTTTTCACTGTATTACTGTATGTGTTCACAAATGCTTCACACACTGCCTCTGAGATAAGCCTGCCTGCTCGTGCCAAGCTACCAAGTGGGTGAGCAGGGATTATTTTAGGAGTGTCGCCCCCTTACCCTGACTAGAAGCAAGGGCCCCTACTTGATCAAAGGTACCTACCTCTGCCAACTAGATACCCCCATTTCTAACAGGCAGGAAGAGGAGGGTCCTGCTTTTGGAAAGAATGGGGTAAAGAGCGGCAAGTTGTGAGGCTTACTTTTCTAGGCACATTAACTTGTGTGGACCAATTAGTAACAGCAAAGATGTCCCAAGGCAAACAAAAAATGGCTGTACGTTTGATAACCTTTTTTATTGTAATGAATGTCAATAGGAGAGCACCACTGCGAAATAAAAAATACAACAGGTGCAATGTAAACATCCTTCTCGACACAGGCCCATCACCTTGTCTTTCCTCCTAGGTGGCATATTCAGAGTAGCCACATTCACCAATTGGTCCTCAATCATTTTCTGCAGCTTCCATGCTGTACATGCAATTCTCTCTCATGACCACTTTAGCTGGAAGTATAGGGGACAGAACAAATCCGTGGGAAGAAGGTGGTTAACTAGCCCGTGAGTAGGGAGTATCATGTTAAGAGAAACAAAAATGAATTACTTAGCAATGCCCCAAAACTGACTTTTGACTGTGGCTCCCTTCTAAACCAGTTCATTGTTCCATTGAAGCACGCTCCCTCAAACATAGGCGAGAGTGGGGAAAACAATGCTTTATGAGATAAGCAAGCATTAGCAAAACCAATAGGTCTTCCTTTGACAAGCCTGCAAAGTGTAATATTGATTTATTTTTGCAAATATATGCACTAGGTATTGAAAATGTAAAAGAACTAAAAAATAAAACAAAAATGCTGGTGTTTGAAAGTGGAATTTGTATGTTTGTAAGAATACTAAGTAACACATACTGACAAAGTATGTAAGTATCAAATTTTAAACGTTGTCAATGCAGTTTGCCGTTGCTGCACTGCATTAGAAAAAAATATTTATATGCCTATGCATCACCAAACATGTGCATGCCAACAGATATGTGGGTTCTATTTTTTTGTAAACATTTGAAAATAAAAAAAATGAACGTTAGTAGTGCACAAATGCATTTTGTAAGGCGGAGAGGCATGTAGCAACTTGTTGACTGTCTTTCTAAAATATATATTTTTTAAATGGGACCATGAGGGTTGGGGGCAGTAAAGCGGTGTTTATAAAGCCAGGTGGGGGGAGAAAAGGAAAAGCAGCAAACAAGGAAGAGAGTAAAGCAGGGGCGAGGGGGAAGCATTGAGAGAGAGAGCAACATGAAGCCCCAGAGAGTGTAAGGGAGTCTGAAGGGGGGGGAATATGAGAGAGAGAGAGAGAGAGAGAGAGAGAAATACGAGAGAGAGAGAGTGTGTGAGAGAGAGAGAAAGATAGAGAGATAGAGAGGGCCCCTAAAAGTGAAAGAATACACTTCATTCAATCAAAAGGATGGTAACGAGGATATGCTGCAGAGAAGGGGTTAATACAAGAAGAGAAAGGCAAGCCATTGAATAGGAACAAGCAAATGAGAGTTACAATACAGTCAACTAATGGTAAGCAATGCGCGGGCTGTATGCCCACTGTAAGTGCTTGTGTCAGTGAGACCTAAAAATAACCCATTGTAAAAATAAATACAAATCACAAAATGAAATGAAGATGACCACAGTTTAGTTGGATGTGCACAAGCAAATTGCCATCACTTACAGAGATGAAAGCCAATGGCTGAATAGGATTGACCCAGTGTACGGTGTGGTGGGTGGAAGCAAAAAGTGAATGATACCTGAGTAAATCAATGGGTGAAGCTGGCTTACTGCAAGCCCCTCTATTTGCAGATGCATATATATAATTTTATTATGTTTTTCTGGAAAACATGAAGCTGGCAAGAAAGCTATAGGCTGGCTCTAGGCGCACACATAGGTCTATGTTTCTGTAGTGAATGTAGAAAATACAAGGGAAAGTGGCAGGAAAACGGGAAATGTTTACTCCTATATGGGAGACATTAGAGAAATTTAAGGAGGAATTTTGGGACGGACATGCTAATTCAGATACGCCCACAAAAGAAAGACCATTGCTATTCACAAACTACACTTTTAAAGGTTACTAAAGCCCTAAAGGAGCCAAATAGGAGTAAGTGTACCCCAGCCCAGTCCTGGAGTAAGTCAAACATCAAACATGGTGACTGTCAAGTACTGCAACACAATCCCATAGAAAACAATGGAGGTAAGGAAAGAAAATAACACCACATAGGAACAAACGTTCTAATGATATAAATATATATATTTTTTAACTACCGTGATCAGGAACCGAGTGTTCGAAACGCGTAGGAGAGTTACGACTGAATAAATACCTGTATTTGCCAAGAGGAGTGCTGTGTTGTTTATCATTGTGGATAATATATATATATGTGTGTGTGTATATATATGTATGTATATATGTTACCTACTGGCAGTCGCCAATAGGTAGTTATAGTCAGGACCTAGTTTCCATAGGAAAAGAGTTTTTGTTTTGCCAATAACTTTAGCGTAGTTTGACTAATCTTCGCGAAGTTTTCAAAACTAATGGCCCATCTAGTCAACTCCTGTCCTGAAAGATTCGGGGTGATTCGTCAAGCGGGGGGCAAGAAAAATGGGGGGTCCCAAAACACATTTTACCCATGTTAATATCCATGGGAAAAATTGGAACAGGCTACAACCCGAACTGCTGAACGGAATTACATCAAATTTGGCAAAAATGGTTCAGAAGGAGACCTTTTTTTAAAATGGTGTAAATAAATTCAGTAGTTCCTGAGAAATTAAAAAAAGAAAAATATCGACATCTGAGCACCGAGAAGGGTTTGCGAACCCGCCCGGGCACGAGCTTCACTCTGATTGGCTGCCAACACTCCAAACCAGGAAGTGTTGGCAGCCATCTTGTGACTCGGTAACCGAGTCACAAGAAAAGAGTGGAAAAAAGGTTGAAAAAGAAGAAAAGGGGGCAGAGTAGTAACACCTTGATCCCTAGGGGACCGCCACTCCCCAGGGCTTTTTAAAATTGCGCAGCCCCGGGACCGCCACCTCCCCGGGGCTCTGTTTTAAAAATAAATAGCGTTGTGTGGGGGGACAAGAGCCCCCCACACACCCTGGGGACCCCCATCTCCCCGGGGCACTCTTTATTCAAATTCGGCGGTCCATTATGGACCCCCAACCCCGGGGACCACCACCTCCCTTGGGCTTCCAAAACAAAGGGAGTGGGGCCGTGCGGCCCCCTCCAGGAGCCCTTGATGGCCCTGGGGACCACCACCCCCCAGGGCTGGCTCCTGCAATGTCCTGGGGTGTCCACCCCGGGACATTGCTGTTTACTATGACAGTGAATATATATATATGTATATTCACTTAAAAAACCATAGGTTTCACACATGCTGGACATTTCACTCGTAAAAAACCAATGAAATTCCCCCGTTATAGTTAGTGCAGGCAACTATAACTCACGCGACCGCAATCCTCTGCTGATGACGTCAGATATTACATCACTGTATTTAGACACTTATTTACCCATGTCTTCTTCCATTAATCTTTAGCTATACATATATTACAAATATTTATTTTTCATAAAGACACATATGTCATCAGTGATGTAATATCTGATGTCATCAGCAGAGGATTGCAGTCGCGTGAGTTATAGTTGCCTGCACTAACTATAACGGGGGAATTTCATTGGTTTTTTTTACGAGTGAAATGTCCAGCTAACTATAACATGTGTGAAACCTATGGTTTTTTAAGTGAATTTGCAAGGTTTTTTAAATGCTAATTCGTAACTATAACGTGTGTGAAACCTATGGTTTTTTCAGTGAATTTGTATGGTTTTTTAAATGCTAAGTTATGTATTTATTTATTTATTTTTTCCCCAGGTTTTTCACCGTGCGCGCACCTCGCGATTTCTAAAAAAAAAAAAAACATTTTTTTCGCCCTTGGGGGTCCTTCTGTGACCCCCTGACCAAGGCTAGGGGGTCAGGAACTGTCCACTCTGCCCCCTTTTCAAGTTCTCCACCTTTTATTTTAACCCCCTCAGACTGCGAGAGACAAAATGGCGGCCGACACTTCTTGGTTTCGACCAATTCGAATGTTTACCGACATCTAACAACCAATCAGAATTGCGCTCGCGCACGGCAGGGTGCGCTCACGGTGCGCGCACGGTGCGCGCGTATAGATATTGAAATGCTTTTAAATGCTATTTTCTCAGGATATACTGAACAGATTTACACCAGACTTGCAAAAGGCACTTCCTTGACCTTATGGCTACCTCTCTGCCAAATTTCACGTAATTCTGTTCAGCCGTTCGGTCTGTAGCTGCGACTAAAGGTCCTATGGAAAAATGCATGGGGAAAACGCGTTTTGGGACCCCCCCTTTTTCTCGGCCCCCGCTTGACGAATCACCCCGAGACTTTCAGGGTAGGAGCTGAACGGAGCGCCCCATTAGTTTTGAAATTTTCGCGAGGATTCGTCAACCGGCGCCAAAGTTATTCAAAATAGAATTTTGAGATTTCCTATGGAAACTAGGTTGTAACTATAACTATCTACTGGCGACCGCCAGTAGATAATATGTGTATATATATATATATATATATATATATATATATATATATATATATATATATATATATATCAACAAAACCAGAGATTGCCCTGCATCAAAACTCCAACACACTTTCGAGTTCTCTTCTTTATTTGCGGGCAGCAGGGGAAAAAATGTACACTCCAGTCAGCCGCTTGCCATACGCGTTTCGGGCTCTTCCGCCCTTGTTCACTGGCTACTGCATCAAAGTCTTGGCAGCAATTGAGGGACATTTAAATAGTGCAAAGACCCGCCTCTGTAGGCTTGAGCGGTTGTAACTATAACTATCTACTGGCGACCGCCAGTAGATAATATGTGTATATATATATATATATATATATATATATATATATATATATATATATATATATATATATATATATATATATATATATATATGAATCTGGGGAACTGTTTCGAGTCTCTGTAACGACGCTGAACAGCCTGTGATTCTGGGCAAATCACTTAATCTCCCCGTGCCTGACAAAAAAATAAAATAATAATTTATGTGTCCTCATGTAACGCAACTGGTGCTATGTAAAGCGCTCTGATACGCGATTTTGGTCAAGTTCACGCTATATAAAATTCTGTAAAAAAAATATATATATATACGTGAAGTGCCGGGCAATTTTCCCGTTACTCACAGTGTGTTTTTGCCGTTGGATGAATCTTCACAAATTTTCAAAACTAATTTGTCAGTCACTTCAGCTGCTATCTTGAAAGTTTTGGGGTTATTCGTCAAGTGAGGGGCCATGAAAAAGGTGGGTCCCAAAATATGTTTTCCCTATTTTAATTCCCCTTGGGGTTTTGAACATGACTATAGCCCGAACTGCTGGGCGGAATTATACCAAATTTGGGAGAATGGTGGCTATTGGTCCAGAGAAGTGCCTTTTTGTGATCCGGAATACATTTGTTCAGTAGTGTTAGAGACATTAACTGAAATCCAAATTTGTAAATCGAGGGGCGCGGACCTTCCTGGTAGGTCGCTCCCCCCCCGCTGCAGCTCCGCCATCACCCCGCTGTCTCTGCTGCCGCCGGTGATTCGAGGCCCCGCTGCTGCCTCCCCTACGGCCCCACCCCCTCCGCACCCATTCGCTCCCCCGTCCCTCGCCTCTCGCCTCCCGGCTGCTCCTCCCTCTCCATCTCCCCATATATGGCGGCCGCTGCGCGGTGAGGACAGCGACCCTTGACCTTCCTAGTAGGTCACTCCCCCCGCTGCAGCTCCACCGTCACCTCCGCTGTCTCTGCTGCCGCCGGTGATTCGAGGCCCTCCACCACCCGCAGGCTTCCACCTGCGCCTCATCCCTGGTGGCCAGTGGTGGCCTAAGGTTTGTTCCGCTGCGCCTGTTTCCGCGTTGCCTGTCTGCCCACTCCTTACTCTGTGCCCCACTGCCCCCCGCTCGCCGCTTGCTTCTGTACCACTGACTGTGCCCCTCTGATTTTGTGCTCTGTTATTGCATGCCCCTGATTCTGTGCTCTGTTATTGTGTGCCCCTGATTTCGTGCTCTGTTATTGCGTGCCCCTGATTCTGTGCTCTGTTATTGTGTGCCCCTCTGTTTTTGCTGCCTTTGCAACCTCTGTGCCCCCTCCTCGAGTCCTCTCCGGCAGAACTCATTGAGTCCGCCTTCCCCCGTTCCGATCCGATGCCTCCGAGATCATCTGCGGCGTCCCTCAAGGATCTTCCCTCAGCCCGACGCTGTACAACGTCTACATGGCACCACTAGCACGCATCGCCCGACAGCACGACCTCAACATAATCTCCTACGCTGACGACACCCAGCTGATCCTCTCCCTCACCAAGGACCCCCTCACCGCCAAATCCAACCACCACCAGGGAATGAAGGCCGTCGCAGACTGGATGGAGGACAGCCGCCTCAAACTGAACACAGACAAGACGGAAATCCTCATCCTCGGATCCAACCCCTCCGCTTGGGGCGACTCCTGGTGGCCCACGTCACTGGGGTCCCCCCCGGCCCCCACCGACCACGCCCGCAACCTCGGAGTCATCCTCAACTCGAAACTCTCCATGACCAAACAAGTCAACGCAGTCTCCTCCACCTGTTTCTACACCCTCCGCATGCTCCGCAAGATCTACAGATGGATCCCGACAAACACGAGGAAAACAGTCATCCAGGCCCTAGTCAGCAACAGACTCGACTACGTAAACGCCCTGTACGCCGGAGCCTCGTCCAAGCTCATCAACAGACTACAGAGAATCCAGAACGCCTCTGCATGCCTGATCCTCGACGTCCCACGCCACGACCGCATCACCCCCCACCAGAGGAACCTGCACTGGCTCCCCGTCGACAAAAGAATCTCCTTCAAGCTCCTGATCCACGCACACAAGGCACTCCACAAAACCAGCCCAGCCTATCTCAACAGTCGACTCTCCTTCTACGTACCCAACAGGAAACTCCGCTCCGCTGACCACACCCTGGCGACGGTCCCACGCATCCGGAGAACTACTTCCGGAGGCAGATCCTTCTCCCATCACGCCACCAAGACCTGGAACACCCTCCCCCTCTACCTGCGACAAACCGAAGACCTGCTGACCTTCAAGACCTGGCTCTTCGACCAATAGCAGCAGCTCCCTGCTCCCCAGCGCCTTGAAACCCTCACGGGTATGTAGTGTGCTTTACAAATCTCATGATTGATTGATTGATTGATCCACCCGCTGAGGTCCACGTGCCACATCAGGGCCCGGATTAGCCGGCCGCAACCTGAGAGAAAAGTTGCTGCTGCTATTTTATATCTTGGGGAAATGGTTCTTAGGGGTGAAATGTTTTTGTAATTGAAGCGGGCAAGTGAGAGGTTTTCCGGCCCTTTGTGTATGTTTAAAATGAAAGGCAAGCATGTTTACAATAGTGGAAAATACTTTAAACTTTTTTTTCTCCCACTAGTGAGATCCGTGGACCCATTGCGGGGCTCAGCGAGCCCCCACATGTAGTTCACCAAGGGATCTGCAGAGCTAGCAGGTCCACTAAAAATGTTATACATATCACTACTTTTACACCCACTCTTACTCTCATAGAGGCACTGTCATACCCTCTGATATATCCATACAGGCACTCTCACACCCACACTTACACATATAGATATATAGAAACACTCTCACACCCACTCACTGACCCATTCAGATACTCATGCACCCAGTCACATACCCACTCGGACTCATGCACCCACTCACAGACCGACTCAGACAGTCACAGACCCATTCAGGCTCATGCAGCCATTCAAAGACCCACTGAGACACTCTCACCCACTCACAGATCCACTGAGACACTCATGCACTCATTCACACACACACTCTCAAAGGTTACAGGTTACAGTTAGGAAACAAAGTTAAAAAACCTTAGAAGTGCACTGAAAAACCACAGGTTACAGGGACGGTATAGTTGGGAAATAGTATTTTTAAAAACCTTAAAAATTCACTGAAAAACCTTAACATTACAGGGACATTATAGTTAGGCTCAGATTTCACTCATATAAAACCAGTGAAATTCAGCAGTTAAAGTTACCTTAGCTAACTATAACTTACGCTCCCGCAATACACTGCTGATAACCTCACATACTACATCACTTATGACATGGTCAGTGACATCACTGATGATATCACTGATGACATCTCAAATTACATCACTGATGACATCATCTACAGAACCACTCACCCACCGACTCACACCCCATAAATCTCATACACCCATTCCCACACAGCCCCTCACATACCCATTCACAGACCCATAACAGTACTCACACAACCAATCACTCATCCATAGAGTTACTCACAAATGCACTCACTCATACAGCCACTCACACCCACTAACTCACACATACAGCCCCTCATGCACCCACTCAATCACCCATACAGAAACTCACACAGCTACTGATTCATCCATCCAGGTACTTATACACCCACACACTCACCCATACAACCTCTCACACTGCCACTCACTCATCAATAAAGCTACTCACACACCCACTCACTTACCTATACAACCACTGACACAGACACTCACTCGCCCATACAACCACTCTCATACCCACTCACACACCCGCAGAACCACTTACATACCCATTCACACATCCATGCATCCACTTACATACCCACTCACTCACCCTTACAGTAACTCACACAGACATTCCCTTGCCAATACAGCCACTATACACACACTCAAACAGCTACTCACTCACCCACACAGTCACTCACAACGCCATTCAGTCACCCATACAGCCACTCACATACCCACTCACACACCTATGCAGCCACTCACACAGCCACTAACTCACCCATACAGCCACTCACATACCTATTAATACATCCATATGGCTACTCACACACCCATACAGGCACTCAGATATCCACTCACACACTGATACAAACAAAGAACCACTCAGATGAAATATGTTAGAAACAGTAGGACTAATTAATAGTACAGAAAGAATAGTAATTTAACTTATGCTGTAGCTTATTATATATCTTTAAACCTCAGAAATGTTTATGAAACACACTCACAGGATGATATCATTAGTGATGTAATTTGAGATGTCATCAGTGATGTCACTGACCATGTCATCGGTGATGTAATATGTGAGAAGCAGTGCTGAATTTCACTGGTTTTGTACAAGTGAAAACTGACCCTAACTATAATGTCCCTCTAACCTTTGTTTTTTTCAGTGACTATCTCTCTCTCTCTCTCTCTCTCTCTCTCTCTCTCTCTCTCTATATATATATATATATATATATATATATATATATATATATATATATATATATATATATATATATATATTCCAAATGAGGTTCCTGCAATCCAGGCAAAGATCACTGTCGTTGAGGACAGGGAAAACAGCCTCACCAACGCAGTTTAATCAGCACAGTTTATGTTAGCAAAAGAAACAGACGCGTTTCGAACTTTCGTTCTTTGTCACATGACCCGTTTTTTGCATTCTACTTCCCCAAGTCAACATGTTACATGACGACATTGCAATAGAAATAAACTAAATACTATTCATTATATGCATGTTCCTTATTTTGTACTTTTCAAACAAAACTTTATCAATCATTTTGAACAACAAAATAGTTTTTATATCTTATTCGGAGATTGGATCATGTTGTAGTGTTTATAAATTATAACAAAAGACCATAGCTGCCTTGTGAAGTGGAAATCATATGGAATCAAAATACGGGGGTAAACTAGTCACAGTGTGGTCTACATACCTCACATGTGATTACCTCCTAATAGGCAGAATTGAGTCTCTTCAGTGAAGGTCATGGGATTGATATAGCGAATTGCGATTGTTGAGCTCATGGGTAAAGTACCCCTTTTCTTGCTGGTACACAATAATATGTACCATTATGCGTTCTATTTATGCTCAAGATTCGTGGGTATAGTACCCTCATTGAATGTCGAATAATCATATGTAAAAAGGGGGGACGTAAGAAAATAAGGATAATAAAGGTGTTGCCACATGGGGATCGCCTTCTATTCTTCCATATATATTTTCCAGCAACATTTGCTTGGAGATTCCCCATCCATCTGTATTAGAAAACAGAGATATTATTTTCTGTTAATGAATATCTAAAGCCATCGTTGACTACACTGAGTATGTATAGCTACTTGATCCAGGGCAGATAATCGGAACATCAACATAATATAGTAATTTTCAATCATAAAAATACAATAAATGCAAAAGGAAGAAAAAAACTGAAAAACCACGCAGATATTTGTTACATATATCTTGCAGGAGGATAACTATCCTATCTAAATTGGTTATAATAAAGGGGGTGGTCGGAGCTTCAAGGTTAAAGATGTGTGTATAGCTCTTCATCAAGGTTCATACCATGTGGGGAAAGACAGCCTGCCTTGAGGATGTATTTGGACTCCATTCTACGAAGTGCAGTGATTCTATTACCTCCTCTAGGGTGTTTGACGACTGTATCCAATCCAAAATATTTGGGTTTGGTCCAGTCTCCCTCATGGTGTTGCCTGAAATGTCGTGCTGTACTGTAACTCATATCTGAGTTGGTGATAGCACGCCAATGTTTCAATATTATTTTTTGTACAGGAAATGTTGTAGATCCTATGTACCACAAGCCACAAGGACATGTGATAACATACACTACAAAATCCGTCTTGCATGTAATCAGTTTGGTAATGCACAGTTTTTCCTTATTCTTTCTAGATACACTTCCTTGGTGTTGATGCTGTGTTTACAGGCCTTGCAATGCCCGCACTTTTTGAATCCTCGGCCCTGTTGCAACCAAGTTTTAGGGTTGGTTTCAGGTGACTGTTATATATACATATATATATTTGTGTCACAGTTCCTCTGTGGACACCAATATTTCCTGTCAGGAGATCAGCCAAACTGGGTATATGCCATTCTATAATCCATCTAGAATGGGGAATCGCATATAGTGTCAAAAACTATTTTTTTAAATTAAAGCACCATACATGATGGGAAGCCAAAGCGTTTCAGCAAACGCCTTTAATAGGCCAGCCCATGAACCAATCACAATACTTTTTATACAGTCCTTTCATCTTCACTCCTAGACAACTAGACTGCTGACCTTATGTTCCATTGGTCATTTCTCTCCGCCTTTAAGTTCTCTCAATCTATCAAAGTGACATGAGTACAGTTCTATTATGTTTTGCATAAAGTCTTATCATTTCTTTCAACTTACATAGCCTTTGGCAATATTGCACAATAACCCAGATATCTTGAATCACGTCACAAATAATCCTCAGACAGGGAACTCTTAATAGTGACCATTGCCACAATTTCACAAATAATTATTTATTTTTTCTTTTTCCATAAGGAGAGATTCTTTTATATATGCATATTGACTCAAGATTCAATTAATCCTTTTTCAATGATAGCTGTGTGTGTGTGTGTGTTTACAAAGTGCATATAATTACTATATGCATAATTATTTTATTATTTCAAAATCTGCAATAAATGTAATGTAAAAAGTTAAATTAAACTTTTGAACTATTTTTAAAACTGTAAGGTAATTTAAGTGAATTAAAATAGTTTTTAACAACATTTAATTCACATTAAATAAAAATGAAAATGTTACGGTGGGAATTTTTTTAATTACTTTTTACAAATTATTATGTGTACATTAAATTAATATATTCATTTAATTAACAATGCTATGCTATGCTAGGCGGACTTCTGAAGTGCGTAGCTACACGCAGGCATCCCAGCGCTGCATGAGTCAGGCAGTGTCACCTATGCTTGCATGGATTCATAGAAAAAGGGTATGATTAGTGGAGGTAGAGCCAGGCTTTGAGCTGTTTCCTAAACTGTGTCTCATTGTCTTGATTTCTTAACTCTATGGGAGTTGTGTTCGACAGCTTAGGCATAAGATGTGAGAAGGATCTTCCGTCCACCTAGTCCTTTTGATTTGAGGTACCTTCAGGAGTCGGGAATTGGAGGCTCTTAATTTTGTGTTGGGGGTATAAGGTGTCAAAAGTGCTCTAATCAAGGAGGAACCTTTGAAGCTGAGCCCTCTATATGCTAGACAAAGGGTTTTAGGGATCTTAAGTGAAGTCCTTGCTGCCACATTTTGGACTACCTTGAGTCTTCTGATAACGTATTTAGGTGAGCCCATGTATAGGGAGTTCCCGTAGTGCAGTCTGGAAATAACTAAAGATTAGACCACAATTCTTCTGGATGGGGTGGGTAAAAGATCAAGGATTTTGCAAAGAGTTCCGAGGATGACAAAGCAGGTAGCCACAAGTTTTTTTTGCTTGTGCATCCATAAAAAGGGAACTGTCCAGCCACGGCTTTTTATGGGTGAGGAAAGGTTTGTCGGATTGCCCAAGCACTCCGGCCTTTCTAGAGAATTTTGGGGATCTGGTCTATACCCCCTGAATCATCAACTCTGTCTTTTCCCCATTCAACATTTAATTTGATGAGTTAATGTGTCGTAACATTTTAATGTATTAGTTTCGGGTTAAAAATAAATATTTAAAATGAATTTACATTTATATTATACATAAGATTATTTGTATTTTTTGAAAGAATAATTAGCTTTAATAAATGTACCTATACTTTCCTATAGGGAGTTCTCCGCCATGGTGGTGGAGAATTGCACCTAAATGTGAAAACGTGAATAGTAGTAACTTTACAATCAGAAATCCTGTTGCAGGAGGCTCCACACCCTATGTGTAAATCTACACTTGAAAATAGTGAATAGCAAAAAAGTGCAGAGTTGCATACGGATGTGGTAGTAAATATGTAGGTGAGTAAATATGCACATGTAAATTTACCTTTGTGAATAGGTTGCACAGTTATTAATAGAAACCCCTTTCTTTTTACTCTGAAAAGCTTTGTCACATGATCCACCTGGGTAAAGATAAATTATGTGGGATCATTTCTCAATTTCAACCTGGCTGCATTTCAAACTCATGCTGATATGTTGAAGACAAGGAGATCCTCCTGAAATCCTAGTAGATCTCTCCTTCAAATGCTGCCTCTAAACTCAGTTCTTTTTTTTAAAATGTATTTATTAGACATATCCAGAAAATATGAATACAAATTCATACATATTCAAAGAAAAAGGAGACAAACAAAAGAAAAAGGAAAAAAAAAAAATACAAATTAACAAGTTTGAGAGACATAACCAATGGAGATTACATTGAGAGAATCAAATCAAACAGAGCGGCAGCAATTTCATTCCAGCTTACACAGGATTCTACTATTTACAAACTTAGCGGATCACGGCCCTCCTCCCCCATTACTCCATCCACGCCTCTCTACTCCACTCCTCCATATGTGCCCAGATCTTCCTCCCCCGGGCTCCAGCCTGTCTGCCACGGCATGAGTATATGGACAGCTCTTGTTTATAAGTTCAGAGGAGCCTAGCAAGCCACATATGAAAACTTGGTGGCTCGGTATCTTTCCATCTTGCAGCAAGTAATATTCTATATACTGCTGCCCCCAGAAACAGACCATATTCTTGTTCCGTATCAAGGCCCAGCGTACTATCGTAACCAAGCAACAGGAGAGTAGGAGTTATTTCTAAGCTACGGCTCTAAACTCAGTTCTTGGTAAAGAAAACATGCTTCCTATCATACAGTAACTCCTGTTTGGCTGGTCCCTTGAGTAAACTATTCACAAAGCCATGCTACAAGGAATTCTAACACAGACTGTGCACTGTGCAAATGACAGTGACACAATGTTAGCACCTCTGTCTTCAAGATTCTTAAGAATTGCAGTCACCAGTCAAGCACTGTGTAAATCAGCAGCATTTAGTGGCAGAGTTCTCTCCTGCTGTTCCTTCTGAGATCAACCTCCATGTACGTTCGATGGCAGCTGCTCGTCCCAGTTGAGCAAGCAGCCAATGGCTCTGAGTATAGGTGTTACATCTGCTGCAAAGTGTGACCCCATCTCCCCACCCAGTTAAATGCACTGCACTCTCACCTTTGATGCCAAGCTGTTGCAGTTTTTCTCTGAGTCTTGGACACCATCTTGTTTTAACCATCCGAGACAGATTTTTTGTCCCAGTAAAAAAACTATGTGGCACCTCCACGCTTATTTCTCCAGTGGTGGACTGGCTCTCTGTTTAGTCTGGCAGGGCGGGCTACCTTCTTATCGGCTGGGCCATAAAGCGCAATAACCCGTTGCTCAACGGACTAAACCAGTACTGCTACTCATAATAATCAGGGATCCAGTTCTCTTTTACACCTTGAACTGACCTCCCCAGAAGACATTACCTACTAATCCGTCTTCCTTACCAGTCATTACATTTTAAGCATTTGCTCCTGGTAACAGAAGTTAACCACCTGACCAAGCAAAACTGAAAAATGCCCCATTTCTCCAGTATAACTTACCCTCTCAACCCAAACCACGCTACCTCACTTCCTGTTTTTTGTTTTTGTCATAATAATCCTGCCTGTACCAGCCAGTGGTAGAACGCTATGGATGTCATCTTTTTTGTGCTTAATTTACTGGTGAATTTACTGTGGAGATTGGCAAAGTAATTTCTGCTTAATATGGTTTATCCATGAAACATGCTCCTGCCCAAGCGGACACATGGAGACAATTTTTCTTTTAATTTTTTTTCTTCTCATGTATTTTTATGAAATTAATCCACCTCGTATATCCTTGAAGGAGGTGGGGTACACCAATAGAAAGTCGCGACCGGCGCCTGGTTCTAAGATAGCAGCGGTCTCGCCAGATGCACATAACATGAAACAGGATTTTGCTAACTCCTCAGGTAAGGGGAGGAGACTGTACAATCCCCTTGTCAAATACTAACTATGGAGACGTTATAAAGGATGATAAAGCATGCAGTCATAGCAGCTTTTATAGGAAGGGATATTCCCTCTGCTCCTAAGATACGTTGTATGGACTGTTCTGATCCTATTAACCAGGATGTGGAGGAGGAGGGAATAAGGAGCGGTGTTAGCCCAAGGTTTTGATTTGAAAGGGGTCCTTCGATGCCTGGGAGAAAACCTGGCTTTGCCTCTTGCCCCTGCTCAGGAGGAGTAGGAAGATGACTTTTTTCTTCATAAAAGGGAGCCAAGATTCGACCTAAGATGGCGAAAGCACACCCGTGGTGCTCTGCACACACTGCAGATATCTTCCCACAAAAGATGAGTGACAGAGGAGAAATCAAGAAAAAATGACTAAGACATATTTGAGAGAAAATGGATCACCGCTCGGAATGTAAGAAAATCCTGCTGACAAAACGAATGGCAAGCAATAGAAGATGAGGCACGTGGGGAGTGGTCCAACTGTGGAGTGCTGCAACAGGAGAGCTGGAGCGGCCCTGAACAGATTGCATCTCCACCAAAGGCTTCTCATTAGCTGCAGAGATCCAGCAATTGAGAGGCCTGGGAGATCAACCCGCTGCATTGCTCCCATCAGAGAAAACACACGGGGCGACAGGGAGAGCACCAGCCTGATCAGAAGCTTCATGAAAAGCCTAGTGGATCCCAGGAGGTGGGGCCTGGTGGGAAGAACAGCAGGCTAGAGGATGAGGAAGAAGCACAAAGTTCATGAGGTAAGGTGACCTAGAGGTCCAGGAGGAAGCCATTTCATGGTAACTTGGAAAACTAACACCCCCGGGGCACCTCCAGGCAAAAGGGAGAAGGTGGGCTGTGGTGGCCCGCACCGACCTACGGACATTACAAAGCAGGTGATCTATGGGAGAGACAAAAGAGAAACCTGAAAGTCGATTCTATACTGAAGCATGGCCCAGCAGGCCTAGTACAACAACCTACTAGGGAGGCTAGACTGAGACCAATGCCTATGCAATGTCACCACAAGACGCCATATGTAAGACCCCAGGAAAGGCCAACTGACAGCAAGGGGGCGGGGGGAGTGAAACAGTCAAACAAAAAAAGAACACTTAGCAAGAAAGAAAGGAAATCCCCATTCACATTTCACATATAATAAGCTACTCTGAACAACGAAATGCCGAGGCCAGAAATTAAATGATCAAAAGAGACTGTTGGAATTTTAATCAAACATGCACCAGAGGGCACCGCTGCATGAGGAACATAGTCCAAGCAGAAACAAGATGGCAAACCGGAAAGACAATATCTCACTGACCAATCATCATGCTGCAGACTTCATGTTCTAAACGGAAAGAAGATCTGAAACACGAACAAGGTGAAATGTGTAAAACACCGGTGGAAGTTATGTCTACCCCTTCAACAAGATGTAGAGCAAACTGGACAGTGGGTCCAGGCACTGGAGGATAAAATGGAGAATCCTGAGGAGGCTGAACCCAAGATGAGAGACACACTAGAGACATGGAAAAGAGCCTGACAAAGGGAAACAGAGGCAAGACGGCGGCTGCGTGAGCATTGTGAAAAGCCGCTCTCCCTGCCGCGGTGATTTTTTGTTTATTTGAGCGAGAAAAAGACATTAATGCAATACGGCCAGTATGCTTTTAAACTCACCCATAGCTACTCGGACGGATTATCGGATTTAAACTACTGCGGGACGGAAAACTGATGAGGCTGCTGATGTTCGGAGCTCAGATGGCTCGAGCTCGGAGGACGTTTCTCTCGGCGGCAGCTGGTGTTAAAATCGAAGTGCTCTGGAGGTTCAGGGAAGCTCACCGATACTTTGTTGCCGCTGGAAGGCTGCCAGCGATCAGAGCGGTACAGGCCGGGCACAACATTGTAACCGCTAAGACAATGCTGACGGGCTGCGTACAGTGCAATATGCCGGTGAAAGTTAAATCCGTGGGGAAAGACATCGGTGCTCCCATAGGAGCCAAAGGGATATCCAGGATTCGGCGTGTGACCACTGAAGGGAAAGGCCTGAACCTGAACCAGAGCGATATGCAACATGTGGATTTGAATAAAGACGGGGCTAACAATGAGAAACATGCAGTGGAACAGCGGTCCAGTGAAATGGTCACTAGACCAAAACAGCAAACTGTACCGGGAATGTTTGCCGGCCAGGGGTCTGCAAACACCCTAGGGAAAAAAACAAGCAAAGGTAAAGGTAACCTTATTTCAAAAATAATATAGACAGCTCTAGCAAATTGGTCCCAATAGGAGGGGTGCTAAATAACATTGGTCACATTACAGGAGAGACTTTCCCAGAGGCTGCAGAGCTGGATAAAGCTGTTGCTAGACCTGCCCTGTTACTCATGAAAAATCTGGAAAAAATTATGCTGGGCACAGAGGAGGAGATGCCAAGAACTGAAAGTATTGCACAACAAGAGATTACGGATACTGCTAATATCATGCAAGCTTCAGGTGAAATCCCCCGTGTACAGGCCGTAAAAGGGAAACATGTTGCTAGTATTCAGGTAGACGGCAACATTCTAGCGACTCCAGATCACGATAAGTTTTACTCTATGACAGAAAAATCCGACCTGTCCAGCAACAGCGAGAAGGATGGAACAGAAGATGATCTTACGGGGGGGGGGGATAGTGGCAGCCCCCCACAAAAACGGTTACCTGTTCGTACCAGGAAGAAGAGTTCAAGAGGGTCAGACAAAGATAAGGGCTTTACCTCGGACTATAGTCAATCAAGCCAGCTAAAATGGGATTACTCAGCCACCTAATTTGAGAGGGAAATTGAAGATGGGGTTAGAGCTCAAGCAAAAGTTTCAGAATATTCAATAAGAGACTAAAGTTAATACGGAGTCTCAAATACCACACCCATCTATGGAGTTAATATGCTCAACACTGAAGCAAATGCAAACCGAGGCATGTCATGAACATAAGCGGGCCCATCTGGCTCCCAAAAAATAACAACACGCTGTGCGTAAAGTTAATAAAGCTTGTACGGAAATCTCAGAATGCACCACGGCATTAGAAGGAAGAATCGTACAACTTGAGGCCAGTGCCGAAATATCTGGACAACAAAAAACGACTAATGAAAGTAGGATGACTGATGTACTTTGGAAGCTGGAGGACTTTGAAAATAGACAACGACGTAACAACCTCCGATTACTTGGTATTGCAGAAGAAGCTGAAGGTGACTATATTCGTGGTTTCGTTTTGAGGTTTAAGGAAGCTTTTCCCGAACTGACTCATTGGAATTGGGAGTCTGAGGTGCAGAGGGTGCATCGATTCCCCCTGATGCTCAAAAAGAGGCCTGGGCAAGATGAGAAGCCGAGAGCCATCCTAATACTTTTTGGCAACTTTCTCCTTCGACAATCCATATTTGAGAAAGCCAGGCCCAATGCACAAAGGGTGGGGGAGGGACACTCCTTCTTTGTCCGGCCTGACTTTTGCCATACAACGGTGGAGAAGAGATGGAGACTTCACCAGCTTATCACACCAATTCAGAAACTGGGCTGCGAAGTCTTTTTACTGGACCCTGCTAGACTTAAGGTTATTTGTAAAGGTACAACAAGAGTAGTCTTTTCAGAGATTCAAGCCCAGGAGTTCCTGAAAAAACTCTCCAAGAAATAAGCTATGGTAGAAGGATAGAAAATGCTCTCGAATAATTATTTGATATGTCTTTTTTTTCATGCTTTGTCTTTTTTTCTATACATATGGTCTTTTGGCAGGGAGCGGCTAGGGGGCACAACTCATGCAGGATGCATCACAAGGGTCTCTGGACCTTTTTTGCCTTTTTGAAGGGGATGGGGAGGGGGAGGAGGGGGGACAGTAGAAACCAAGGGGAGGAAGGGAGGAATTTTTGCACTGGGTTGAACATTTGGTATTTGAGTTGGGTACTTCTTGTATTGTACTGCTACTTGTTTTGGAATTGTTGTTTATCTTGCAATGAGGAAACTTAGAATTGTCTCTCTTAATATATGCGGACTGAACAACCCCCAAAAAAGAAGGAGAATTAGTCTTGATGTTCAATTTTTGAAGGCAGATATTTTATGTCTTCAAGAGACACATATTGAAGGCTGCAGAAAAGGGGTGCTAGAGATGGCTGGTTATCAACTTATTGCTAGTACCACACAGGAAACTCGGATAAGAGGGGTGGCGATACTGGCACGGAAGGGAATGGGTAGTTTTCCGCGTTCATCCGTAGACAAAATGGGTAGATGGGTAATTTTGCAATTCTACCTTGATAACAAAATGCTTACTCTCTGCTCAGTATATGGCTCAGTGCTGGATGATCCAACACTATTTGAATGGTTGAATATCAAGTTTGTTGGGTGGCTTCTTCCTCTGATTTTATGCGGGGATATGAATATTAACATGAGCTGTCAGGCTTCCATCCATAGAGGAATGACGTACCAAGGTGTAAACCCAAAGTTTTTAAATCACTGTCACAACTTAAGTCACTGCACGGGCTAGTAGATGTATGGGCGGCAAAAGGAGAATGATCCTGGCTTTGCGTACTTTTCTGCACCACATCAAGTGCATGCAAGATTGCATTTTTTTTGTGTCACAGGAGCTTTTACAAGGGTGTATGAAAAGCAAATATCCCAAAGTCATGTCTGATCACAACCCTTTGGTGATTGAAATAAATATTGGGCTTCAATCCTCACAGACACGATGGACATTTGGCAGGGCTTTATTAAGTGAAGAGGGGTATAAACAGCAACATGAGGATGGATCCCCAGGTTTATTGAAGTGAATTTAGAGAGCACCAATACAAGTATAGTGTGGGATACATTAAAAGCAGGGGTTAGAGGAGTAACATCTAGGTATGGCTGGGAGGCACAAAGGAAGGATAAAGCCCTGTTACAGACCCTGTATGAGGATTTGGGTAAGGCAGAAGCCGAAATGATAGAGGTATTGTCTGTAGGGGCAGATTCAGAGGCAGCCCAACTAAAGATTTTCATCGCTAGATCTGCCATTACTGAGATATCTCTCAAACAATCGCCTGGCAAGTACACGGCTTGGTGGAGTAGGGTTTATGACAATAGCGAGAGGTGGGTCATTTATTAGCTGTACGTACTAGGGAAAAAACGGTACAAACCCAGATTAGTGAAATTAGAGATCCTAACGCTGGTATGGTAAGCGAGCCTGATGCTATCCTCACTGCATTTCAAAAAAGTTATCAAAGATTATATACTGAGGATATTCGGGTTGGGGACCAAGAAATTGAAGATTATCTAAGGAGGCGAATTTTGAATCAGCTATCTCCTGAGGAGAGAGATAGCTTAGATGAGCCAATTACAATAGACGAAGTAATTGCAGCTTTAGATTCCCTTCCATCAGGCAAAACCGTGGGAACCGATCTAATACTTGGGGAAATCTACAAAAAGTTCAAGACACAGATGTTGGCACTTATGTTGGAGTTATTTCATAGAGCACAATTAGATCCGTTAGTCCCTGACTCCTGAAAAAACGCTAATATTATAGTCTTCCCTAAAAAAAGTAAATCCGCAAAGAAACTGGGATCGTATCAGCCAATTATGCTAGTTAATAATGATGTAAAAATCTTTTCCAAAATTCTGGCAAATAGGCTAGCCGTAGTCATCAAGAAGCTAGTTTCCCCTTTTCAACATGGGCAGGGGCACGACTGAACATATTCGACATATAATCACGCTTTTTGATTATACAAAGGTTTCAGGAGACCCTGTGGCTGCAATACTACTCGATGTTGAAAAAGCGTTCGATGGGGTCTCCTGGCCCTTTTTATGGGCAATTAAGGAAAGGAATGGTCTGGCCAAGGGCTTTATTGGAGCCGTCAGATGTATTTGTCAGGAACCCATGGCTAGAATAGCTACGATGGGTCTCACATCTGATGTAATCAAAATTACTTGTGGTACACGTAATGGGTGCCCCTGCTCCCCGCTATTATTTGCACTGTATATAGATCCTTTAATTAGAAAAATTGCCGAGAATAACAAGATACAGGCAATTCAGTCTATCTTCTAGCATACACAGATGATCTTGCTATAATAACAGCTAACCCATGAGGTAGAAAGGGAGGCCAAAGACTTTGATAACATTTCAGGGTATTATCTCAATGAGAATAAGACAATTGTTAAAAGCTCTAGAACAGGCCTGAATGATACACGGGTAGTGGGAAATGCTAGATATCTAGGGGTTGAGATCTCTGCCAACGTCGATGAAATTGTGCAAATCAACCTGGTGCCTCTACTACAAAAGACTAAACAGACTTTAATAGAATGAACTGCTTACACCTTACACTCCTAGGAAGGTGTAATGTTATCAAGATGTTATTTTTGCTCAAAATTTTATACTTTTTCAGAGCTACTCCAGTTGAAATAAATAAAGTTTGGTTTTCTGCTTTTAATCAAATAATAATCTCAAAATTCCTGTGGGCCGGGAAACGTCCTAGTAGAGCACTAAGATATATGACTCTACCCAGAGATCGGGGGGTGGTCTGTTCCCAATCTCCAGATTTATTAGTGGGCGTCAGCTTTACATCAGATGGCTGAATAATTGGGAAAAGAGATGGTAGCAACAGAGGAAGTATTCTACACTTCTATATATAGGCTAGTATTAGGGGTGGAGGCCTACGGCTGTCTCATGCGTCATATCGATTTTGCTTACTTTAAAAGAGTGAAATTTAAAATTATGCTGGGAGCATTTAAGGTTTGGACGGCAGTAAGGAAGAAACTTAAAATAAGTAGGATACATAGATATACCTCTCTGGCAGATAATGATCTATTGCCGGAAATCTTCCGAGATGGATATATGAACATTTGGATGGATAGGGGCATAAGGCAAATTTGTGATCTTATGGTGGATAATACAATCCACTCTTTTGATATAATCAAGAGGAAATTTGGGATTGGAAATAATAATTTCTTTAAATTTCTACAAGTGAGGGACTATCTATCTATAAGAAGGCAATCAGGGGTCATAGAGTTCCCTTACTGGAAATGGCATTAGAGGCTCCATCACCAATATCCAAATTCTGTAAATTACTTAGTAATATAATGGAGGATGATCTTATAAAACATACTAATCGCTGGCAAGATTTGGTGCAAACAGGGGTAGGGGAATCTGAGGATTCTTTATTATTGAATCAGACTGCATTTTTTTCGGAGAATTTACAAGTACAATGTTTTAAAACCTGGCTTAATTTGTACATTATTCCAGCGCTGATTTCTAAATGGGGAGGCTCTACAGGTGTACATTGTTCTCAATGCCGATGTTTTGGCGCAGATAGTGTACAACTTGCCCATGATTATCAGCTTTGGTCGCTGAGGCGGGTAATTATATCAAGCTTATGCTGGGGTTTGAGGTGGATCTTACGCCGTAAGTAATTGTGCTGGGAGTAAGCAACCAAGTAATGACGGAACCAAATCGGGTCTTGCTTTTTGCTGCTATGGCGGTGTTTAGGCTATGTCTGGCTACTGTTTGGTTAGATAAAGAACCTCCTTCAGTACACTGCTGGCTGGGGAAACTGCTAGCTACCTGCCGCTGGGAGAAAGCGGTATACAAACAAAGGGGTTTAAAAGTCAAAAAAAGGGGGCTCGAAATTTGGCTACCAATTACCAACTGGACTAACGAGGCTCTGACTAGATATGATTTCATTTATTTTATTTAATTTATAACTGAGATACTAAAGAAAGACTGAAACGAGATTTTATGATATACCAAACTCTAAGGTTTAGAGCATGTTAAGGCTTAATCCAAATTAATTTTCCTTTGCTTTCGAAGGGAGGGAGGGGGTGGGGGGTAGGTTAGGGGGTGGTGGGGGCTGTAGCTTAGAAGGAGGGGAGGGTGTAAAGATAAATAATTGACATCCTGTACATACGTATTGAAATGTATATTGTTTAAATGTATCTATTGTAAGTATAAAGTATGTGTTGGATGTCTAAAATAAAGATTTAAACAAAAAAAAAGGAAAAGAGCTTGGGACTCCTACAAGACAAAGGAGAAGATTTAGAAAATAGAGCACGGAATGATATTATAAGAATTTGAAATGTCATGGAAGAATAAGAGGGCTCTGGCATAACAGACTACGATCATATCATCTTCACAAAAATCCTGGAAATTAAAGACAGAGGAACAGTAGGAATAGGGAGACCACACACGTGAGACCTAAAACCCACAAATCGCTAATAGAGGAAGATCCTATTAGAGCACGGGTACTCATAGTACGGCCTACGGGCCGCTGGCGGCCCGCCCGGCCTTCATTGGCGTCCCACGGACCCTTGCATACACATACATACAGAATGCCAGGTCCTTCTTGTAAACAGAGAAGATGGCCGCAGGAGCATACGTAGTGAATACGTATTCAATACGTATTCACAACGTTTGCTCCTGCGACCATCTTCTCTGCTTATGCTTGCCTCTGATTGGCCTGGGCCCTGAGATGTGACGTCACACACGGCACCAGGCGCAAAGCACAGGCCCTTTAAAAGTCAGCTGTAACTAGCGCTTTTACAGCTGACTTTTAAAGGAGCTTTGAAGAAGCTTCCTGTGTCCGTGGTGACGTCGACGTCCTCGCAGCCCGCAGTCCCGGAGAATCTTCGCTGCAGCCGGAAAATCTTCAGCATCGCTGCAGGTAAGTGTAACCGCGGGCAGTACGGTGGGCACCTGACTTACCTTGACACTCCCTCCAGGTGAGTCACCGGCTGCCGCACTCTTAAAATCACCGCGAGCGTCCGATACATGCGCTCCACCGCCATAGTCTCCCGAATACTCCGCACTACTTGTGCCACGTTGGGCTTGTGTTTTGCTTCCATTGTCTGGCGAGAGTCAGTTTAGCCATGACTAAATATGCATCCAACTCATTATTTTCTTTTATCATTACAAAACACACTAGCTTGAGAGAAGTAGCCCAGCACCTGACATGACCTTGCAAAATGTGTGTTGTCTCCTAAAACACTGTCTAATTACGACTTGTCTCACTATATGAAATGATTTTCTCTGCACATTGTAAAACATGAAGGCACTTAAGTCGATCAATTGAACTGCTGAAACAAGTGTATCTGCAGCTTAACGACCGTTGAAAGTTTGCATTCATAAAGCACGTTGTTTATTTAAAATAAGTCATCTAATAAGGATTCGTGGATATGTTGATCTGCCTGGGTCAGTGCCAATGGGAATTAATTAGATGTGAAATTCAATGCGTGTGAGCTTAATGTGCTTTAAAGAGAAATTGTGACGATTTGTAATTTCTTTCCAGTAATTGTATATATGGCAACTTGCAAACTAGTATCTAGAATGCTTACATTTTTAATAGACAAACCTTAATAAAATCCTTTTCTGAGAACTGACTCGAAATGAATGTTACTCATTGCATCTGCTGTTTTTCTACTTACTTTTCCCTGCCCGGGATCTAAGTACAATAGTCCGTATACGATATTTGTCTTTTCTGGCTGGTCACCCTGTAACAGACAGTGCTGTCTCTTGCCGTGAAAGGGGAAGTTGCTGCAGCATAACAGAATGGAACATTGCCTGCTTTAATGCTTCTTCTCGTCCACCGCAGAGTCTCCTCGCCCCGAAGCCTCTTCTCTGCCTGAGGCCCCTTCTTCGCCACTTGGATTTGGCCAGCAGCAGCTCCATCACCACATCTGCCTCCATCTCCACGACCAGCTTGATTTCCATCACCCTGTAACACCAGCTCCACCCGCAGGTTGATCTTCGCACCCCGAGAGGTAAGCACAGCATCCTATTTTAGTAGGCAATGTGATGGTCTCTCATCTGTTTCTCCAATTGTCTCTTCCTTACTTTCCCTGACTCTTTCACCCTGCGCCTTTCCTCAAAACTCTCATCATCTCTCTTTCTCCCCACCTGTCTCAGATGCCATTGTAACAATATTAGATCAAAACAGGAACTCACATATGGGAAATGGGAGTGGTGTCACAGACATTACTTGCAGTAATATTAGTGAGCTGCTGCTGTGTTACAATATTGAAAACACTGTTACTAGCCATGATTATAAAATATAAACACTGTTTGTTTATTTTAAATAATAGGACATCTCTCTTTTCTTTGTGAAGTGAATTGTCCTTGATTGATGGTTGCATTTTGGTTGATCCTGTTTTAAGGTAGCTTTGTGCGAGACGTTGAATGTTTTGTGGATTAAAGTCGTGGCAGCTTTGCCTTGTATCCTTGTTTTTACTTTCAGCTAGCTGGAGATATTTAAGAATGCAGCAAATCGGGGGGGCGTGGCCTGCAGCCAATGAAGATGGCCGCACACTAGGTGAGCTGCGGTAGCAGATCCGCATAAATCACCCATAATCCGGCACTATCCGATCCCTTGGGCAGCGACCTACCGTCCAGGGCAGCGGTGATACCAGCGGCGGTGACCTGCTTGCTGCACCTCCCGGGCGGCTGAAGGAGTAAACGGCCGGAGCGTCTGCGGCCTCGATGGTGGCGCCCGTCATCACGGCGCCCCGCTACGGAGGTGACAAGCGGAGCGGGGGCACCCGTTGGGCAGCAGGAGTGGTGCAAGACTCTTGTGGCGGCTGCCGCTGATGCCGGTGGGGGCCGTGGCCGATTGCGGGAGGAATCCTGGGGCCCACCGCGGCAGATTGACAGAGCGGGCGGCGGCCCTCTGACAGTGCCCGCAGGGTCCTAGCGCCGGCGCTGTGCCGCCCGAGCTTGAGACGTCCCGAATCTTCGAGCCCTGGATGCGGGGGACGGCTGCAGTGGCAAGTGAGGGGGCGGTGGGAGCCGGCTACCAGCGTCAGGAGGAGGTGTGCTGGTGCCGGCATCTGGTGCTCTCTGGACGTCGGATCTGAACCGGGTGCCTGACGGGCCTAAATGGTGGCTGACGGAGGAGTGAACGAATCCTCCGGTGTGGCAGGAGCCCCAGTGGTGGTGCACGACGGCGAACACGCGGGCTGATAAGGAGGGGCACACGCAGATCATACGTCTCGGGCGGTCTGCCTCGGAGCATTGAGGTAGCATTCCGGACCGTCAAGGGACTGCGGCGATCTCGCCTGGGTGCGTTGGAGCGGGTCACCGGAAGAGTTGAGACTGCGGTGAGTGGTGGAACGCCAGGGCCAGTGTTGGGGATAGCGACTAACGGTCCCCCGCGCGGTGCAGGGGGAGCCGGCGGGCATCGAGTGTGACTGAGGAGGCAGATTGAGCCCTGGTGGCGTGGCCCGGACTGGACCATATAGGGGAGCGGCTGTCGTGGGGTCGCGGATCGGGCCCTTTTGAGACCATGGGCCGCAACAAACAGACGACACCAGGCCAATCGAACCACATAGACAAATACACGGTCAGCATGGGTCGGGAAGACGACCCGGTTGATGGGAGTCAGCGGAGTGGGGCCACTGGAGATGTGTCCGACCCGTCGCTCAGAGACATTATGCTTGCCATAAAGGAGATGCGGGGGGCCATTAAGGAGAGGCGCGGTACCTTGGAGCCTAAGCTGGATTCAGTGACGGAGGAGGTCAACCTGCTCCGCGCGGACTTTCGCAAGATGTCAGAGAAGGTGGCGGAAGCGGAGAGTGGCATAGGCGGCCTTCAGTCTAAGACGAAGAGGCTTGAGGAGCAGGTGGCCACGCTGACGAAGAACCAAGCGGACATCGCCGCCCGCCTGGACGATCAGGAAGGGAGGGCGCGACGCAATAATCTCCGCATCGTGGGAGTTCCGGAGGGCATGGAGGGGCAGTCCACTGACTGCTTCGTGGAGGACCTTATCCTTAAGCATCTCAAGCCGAAACGCCTCTCAAACTTCTTTTCGGTGGAAAGGGCTCATCGGGCGTTGGGGGGGAGGCCCAAGCCGGGGGCTCCGCCACGCACCATCATCGCCCGCCTTCTGAACTACCGAGACACCCGCTGTGCTCCAGGCGTCGCGGGTGTCTGGCGATCTGAGATTGGAAGGGGCCACAATTCGTTTCTTTCCGGATTTTACACTCCAGGTACAGCGTCAGCGGAGGTTGTTCGAGGGAGTCAAGAGGGCCCTGAGGGACCAAGGACTTAAATACATGATGTTGTATCCAGCGCGTCTCAAGGTTATTGATGGAGAAAAAGCGTACTTTTTCGATTCACCAATGGCAACGAATGACTGGATGGAGGGTTGGCGCACAGTGGGCCGCCCGGGCGGGCTACGCAGACCAGCACAACACAGCGCGAGCCAGGGTTCTCGGAGTGGTGGTTCCCCAACGCGGGAGCCGCGGCCGCCTGAGCAGACTGCCCCTGAGTGAAGGGGTGGGAGAGCCGGCTGATGGTCGCTTAGCGCTGTGTAGGGGGGGCACAGTTGGGCGCAGGGATCCTGGCCTCTGTAGGAATGGTATTGGAGGAGGTCTGTGGTACATGACTTGGACTTCCTCTGGGGCTTTGAGTCAGGGGTGGACGCAGGGCCTTGGAGGGTCTTTTCATGTCTCTGGCGCGAAGCCGGGCGAGGAGGGCCGACTGGGAGGGCGGGGGGGGTATGTTGCCTATGCTCTGTTAATGGGGTGGGTGATCCGAACAATATGTATGTCTTCTTCTGCGGTTGCAGAGTCAGGTTCCCTTGTTGTGTTAAGTCAGGGGAGATGGGGCGACAGGCACTCTGCAGGTTTTACAGGTGGGTGTTTGGGGGCCCACGTAGCAGGGAGGCAGGGAGGCAGGGAGGGGGGTAGTGGAGGGGGCGGGGGGGGAGTGTTGGGGCATAGGTTAAGTTTAGCTCAGGATGTTTTTCAGTTCCAAACACAGAGGTTAGGTGGCAATGGCAGGCAGTGGGCGTTCGATGGAGGGACTATGGGGTGGATTCCGATTCGGAATGGGTGACAGAGCTAGGATACGGATCTGGACGTGGAACGTCAATGGGCTGGGTAACAAGATTAAACGTACGCTTGTCCTACAGCACTTGAAGCGGCATGCACCGGATGTGGTGCTCCTCCAGGAGACCCATCTGCGGGGAAATAAATGTAGGGCGCTAGACCGGTTCGGGTATCAGATGGTGGCGCATTCGGGGTTTACGTCCGGGTCCAGAGGGGTGGGTATACTCGTTCGCAAGGCCCTTCCGCTGGTAACTACGGGCACCTGGGTGGAGGACTCGGGCTGTCTGGCAGCGGTGGCGTTTAAATGGGAGGGGCGTACAATAGTGTTGAGTTCCTGTTACATCCCGCCGGGGTTGCACACTCAGACGTATGCCAAGTTGGGGTCCCACATCGCAGATCTCCCCCGGGGTAGATTGGTGCTAGGGGGGGACACGAATGCAGTCATGGATGCGGATCTGGACCGCTCGGGGGAGCGGCAGGGCAATAGAGGGGAGCTGGGCTTGCGGGGCTTCGTCGCATCGTTGGGGCTTCGGGAGGTGTGGCGCATCCACAACCCCTCCCTTAGGCAGTACACCTTCTACTCAGCCAGGCATGGGTCTTTCTCCAGGCTAGACCATCTTTTCGTGCTGGGTGATCAGTTGGCGAACTTCGTGGATCCTTGTACCATGGCCAGGGGCATCTCGGATCACTCGCCGGTTGGGGTCTCGCTCCAGGGGCCGACACTTGACCGGTCGGCTTTTCCCAGGATTGACCCGTGGCGCCTCCGGGACGAGTCCATTCTGGGCAAGTTGAGGGATGGTTCCAAACTCTACTTCGCAGAGAACTCGGGCTCGGTGGATTCGTCATTGGTCTTATGGGAAGCATATAAGGTGGTGCTGCGGGGTCAGGCTCAGGCGCTGATTGGCGGGCGGAAAAAGGAGGAAACGCTCCAGATCCGTCAGCTCGAGGGTGAAATCACATCTCTGGAGAGGGAGGCCGGCGGGGTTCCCTCCACGCAGCAGCGACATGAACTTGCTCTTAAACAGAGGGAGCTGCGGTCCC
The DNA here is from genome assembly GCF_964204655.1 of Triturus cristatus. NCBI lineage: Eukaryota > Metazoa > Chordata > Amphibia > Caudata > Salamandridae > Triturus > Triturus cristatus. The sequence goes on from NC_140592.1 coordinate 1,053,734,582, forward strand.
TGGCGGAGGGTGAGGCACGCGCGTACTCCTTGGCCACACAGCATCGGATATACGATGCGGGTGACAAATCTATGAAACTGATGGCCTGGCTCGAACGCAGGAACCGGGAGCGTTCCTGGGTTGCGGCAGTTAGGGATGAAGCAGGGTCCTTGGCTACTACTGGCACGGAAATAGCTGAGGCTTTCGCGTCATACTATGTGAAGGTATACACTCCGGTGTGCACTAGAACGGAGTCTGACTGCGCGGAGTTCCTGCGGGACTTTGACTTGCCTGCTCTCTCAAGGGAACAAGCTGACAGCCTCGAGACGGAACTGTCCGGGGCGGAGCTGAGTGAGGCGCTTAACTCCCTCAAGGCAGGAAAGGCGCAGGGGCCCAATGGGCTACCTGTGGAAATCTACAAGAGACAGGCGAGCATAGTCATAGATCCAATGAGGAAGATGCTCCTCGAGGCACGAGCTGGGGGTGTGCTGCCACCGGATCAACGGGAGGCTACGATCGTGGTCATCCACAAGCCTGGCAAGCCGGCTGACCAGTGCTCATCCTATCAACCTATCACGCTCCTTAATGTAGAGGCCAAGGTCCTGGCTAAGGCTTTGGCGACGCGTCTGCTGGCGGTCCTGCCCGACCTGGTGCATGCTGACCAATCTGGCTTCATGCCGCACAGAAGCACTCGACTTAAGGGATAGATGCAGAGTATGGTGGCTGAAACATGATATCTGGTGCAATAAAAGGTCAGACATTTGAGAGTTCCCTAGCAGCCACTGCCTACTATAGGCCAGTAGAGCTTTTGCAGTGTCAGCTACTTGACATTCGCATTCATGGGTTGGGGCATAGTCAGGCAATTGGCTGGTGCACCTCATGTTTGCAACATGTTATGCCCAGTTTTGGAAAGCAGAGATGGTTGTAGTAGAGTCAGCCATATGCCATGTGTACATCTGAAATACCAATAGGTCTGGGGCAGAGTTTGCCACATGCCAAATGTTCTGCTCTTTAAAAATCTAGTAGGGCTTTCAATACACTTTCTGATGTCCCACAGCATCCACTGCCATGTCTTACAGCACTGAGCAGGGCAATGGCTTTTGGCTTTTGGCTTTTGTATAGTTTGTGAATGCAGAGTGACACATTCACAAATTCTATTAGGGAAAATCAATTATTTAGCTTTCTTGTGCATAGGCACAGTAACAAACAGGCACCCATGCATACAGGCGCAGGCGTACAGAAACATGTGTACACCTCAGTGTATGCAAGTGAAAAATACTCCATTTATCTTAGTCTGGTACATGTTCTCTGAGTTGGTGAGGGAGAGGAGCATGCGCTGCTGTTAACTATGCTGTACTACTGCACCTGTTCTGCACATACACAAAGAAAGCGTGGTCCCTTCTAACACCCCCTCCTTCTTCTTACACCTTGCATTCTCCTCTTGCACCATGTGCTCTCCATTGCAAACTGCTATCCAACCCCTGTTGGCATCCTGTAGTAACATATAACACTACTACAGCAGTTCAAGCTTCCAGAACACAAAGAATATTTACAGAACAGCTGGCAGCAGTATGTGGGTCCTCAAACTTTTGAATGGGTACAACAGCAGGTTTACGCATTTGCGTAATGCTTACTTTTTACTCACTGTGTAGATTAGCTTTTTTCCAATTGATGCCTTATAAATTCAAATCAAAACATTTAACCACTTGTGGTTTGCTTCTGTTATAACAGTGCCAGCATACATCACCCTAGACACGTTGCCTCCTTTTACATTAACGCCATTTATAGGCACATCTCTATATAGATTAAAAGCCGGGCAATTCGACTTTTCATTGCTTGGTTCCATGTCTTCTTTCCTTGTGCTGTGTGCCTTCTGGTAACTAGCAGTTGTTGGCAAACAAGTCCAAGTCCCTAAACTTCACTAGGAAGCATGCAAATGTCGCAAGGATGAAATAAAAACTTGGGTTCCCATGCTCTATTTTAGCTCTACTGTGGGGAAAATGACTCAATACAACATATGCTGCTAAACTGAGAAATAATACAATTCACATTTATCCCCTTACAATAAGCCAATTAGGGCCAGATTTTCTAGCATTTTGCCTCGTGGTTGCACCACTTTTGTTGCGCATCCATGACACAAAATGCTGGTAGATACTTACAATTCTAGAGACAATGGCCCCTTAACAAAAATTGAATTACAGTCATTCTGGACACAAAAATCAGTTCCATAAACAGATTCAATGATCAAAGTTTTACATTGATTACTACAATTCGAACAAAAATTTGAATTACCCCAGCCGGAATAATTTCAAAAACCAAAGGTCAAGAGAGAAATAAAACAATGAAAATTAAGAGTGACTTAAAAGGAGTGAACGGTCAAAGCAAGAGAGCACTTCGCTGTTAGGATGAGAACCCTCACTCTCTCGAAGGTGACATGTTCATAATTGGGTTCCCTCCTCACACTGGGACCGTAAGGTACCCAGTGTGGGCTATCACTCCCCAAAATCCAAAGGGGAGGAGAGGAGGTGTGAGGAGGGAACCCAATTATGAAGCATGTCACCCTCTTGCTTTGTTCGTTCACTCCTTTAAAGTCACTCTTTTCCTTTACACTCAGACCACCAAGATGTACATATTGTGTCTTAGTTTAGATATAAGAGCAGTACACTGTTGTGAGAGTTAATGCTCTCTTGTGTGTTTAAAGTGAACCTTCTTTCCAGGTGTGAACCTTCCTCTTTAATTCTTATGAGTCACCCCTAAGGTAGGCCCTGGACAACCCCAAGGGCAGGGTGCAGTGTATTTAAACAGCTAGGCATGTTCTTTTAAGTTATACATGTCCAGGTAGTGAAAAACTGCTACATTCATTTTTCACCACTGCAAGGCCTATCTCTCCCTAAGGTTAACACTGGGGTTACCTTATTACATTTTATATGTGTAATTTCCAATTGGGAAAAGATAGATATGTCGAGCTTGGTGTCTCTGGACTCACAATTTAAAAGCACAACTTATGGCAAAGTCAGATTTTAGGTTGTAAGTCTGGAAATACCACTTTTAGAATGTTGGCATTTTCTTACTTTAACCATTCTGTGCCTCTGCCTAGCTCTGAATACACGTACAGGGCGGGTGACAGCTGAGCTTTGTGCATTCCCTCTAGACAGCCACACAAAGGGAGCTGAGGTGTGCCTGATGGGCCATTCACATTTTAATAGGCCATTAAAATCCTGATGGGTCATCTTGGGCAAGATGGGAGGGAGGAGCTGACACTTGCTCGTGAATAGGGTTATGTCTGTCTCCACATAAAGAGCTGCATACCTCCCTGTTGTGAGTCTGGAGCCAGGGCAGGAAGGACTGGGACCATGTGGACTTTAAAGGCATCTCTTTGAAGCCTCACCCACTTCAAAGGCATAACTGGATATAAGTACTGGACCACTGATACCACCAACTAAGTACCCTTCTGGACCTGAGAACACTGCCAAGAAGGACTGCTGTGCTGCTGAAAGAACTGTCATTCTGCTGAATTCTGCTGGACTCCTGCTCTGCTGTGCCTGCCCTGCTGCCTGCTGCCCTCCTTGCCTGGTGATGAGAAGGTCTGGACCTGCATCTCTACATCCCCAGAACCAAGTGACTCCAAGTGCTAGATGTCTTGCCTTCTGTTCTGACGTCTCAGGGACATCAAAGGCTTCATTGCCCTGCCAAGTGGTGCCAATCCAGTCCTGTGCATTTGGAAGCAGGTTTTCATGCAGTTCTGACTTTGCCCCAGTCAGAACCAACGCAGTCTCTTCGATGCCAACGCATCTCCCCTTCGAGGACACCATAGCGCAGACAGTGCCGCTCGACGACGACGCATTGCTTTTATTATGACACATCTCTCCACTGTGCGACTCAGAACCAATGCCTCGTCTACAATCCTCGGAACAACACCGATGCATCACCTCTGACCACTCCCCGCAGCTTGTGTCCTCCGTGAAGGTGTTTGCAGCGGGCCCTGCGTGGCTCCTGTATCCGACTCGCGCTGCATCACAGTCAGCCAAACTTTTCAGATTTGACTTGGTCCAGGAGGGCCAGATTGCCCTGGTTGTCAGTTTATGTTTCTAAGCACTATATTTCAAGATATGTTTTAAATATTCATAACTCTGGTTCTACCTATTTGATTTTTGTCGCTTTGATCTTGTTTTGTCCATGAAATTACGCACTATTTCTCTAACATGGTGTGGATTATTTCTGTTGGTGTTTTTAACAGTTTTACTGTATTAAATATCGCACAAATACTTTTTACATTGCCTCGTAAGTTAAGCCTGACTGCTATAAGAGGGCGAGCACAGGTTGATTTAGGCTGTGTATCTGATTTACCCTCAATAGGATTGTGGTTCCTGCTTGGACATGGTACATACCTATGCCAACCAGAAACCCAATCTCTAACAAGAACCAATCAATAATAAACAATTGCCTGAACCAAAACCCACTCTAAATATTGATATTGGTCACAATAGGTCTTTTGAGAAGCACCAGCTGGAGCTGTCTGTAGGCAAGACATCAACAGGATTAACAGTGCAGGCGCTGGTAAGTGCTCTTACAAAATGATAAACTGTAGACGCTGTGAAGGCTGCTTCGAATGATCCTCTCAGGTCACGATGACCCTGGCTTCTCACTGGTGTTAAACTCATTTCAGCTTGTTCAGCCAGCGTTCTGTTGAATTTTTATTTCTTTTAGATGAGTGCTGGGCGAGCGCACACATGGCTCCTTGAGAAAGTCTGCCTTTGCCGTCAACAGGGCAGGACTAGGAACCAAAAGCAGCCATTAAAATGTGTAATACCTGCCCCTCAGCCCGTGGCCATGTTTCCTGCTGCACAATATATACCTGTGACTATGCTGCAGGTATTTTAATTTTAAGAGATGTGCTTTACATGTATATAGCCATACTTTGTTTCCCATGTCTTGTCTGACCCCTTCAAATGTTCTGTAGGACTTTACATTCTGAGTCTTGGGAAGCAATTTATGTAATGGAGAGAAATAACAAGAACATGTAATAATGAAAATTGTTCATTCCTAAAATCCATGTTTGTGTGGAAGATTCACACATGACCCATGATACTGGTTTAGTAAAAAAGCTATTGTTGTAGCATTATGCACTGGGCCCAGAAATGATTATTATGTATCTAGTGTGCTGTTTTATTCATTCATTTGACCTCTAACTACCACCATCTGTAGATCTTGTTTTGTGCTGAAAGGGACTGGATATTTGGAGGAGGAGCAATTAGCGAAAGAGGACCAGGAATAAAGGCAATTGATACACTCAAATCGTTATTACTCAATGTTTAGATAATTCCGTACTTTAAAGTAGATTAACCAAAGGATTTACCCACAAGTAAATAATGTAACAGAATCAGCAGAGTGTAGATCAAATCTCAGAGTTTAGTATTTCTATTGAGAGGTAAAGAATTATTCAAATAAATGGCATACGATCTTGAATCAAACTAAACAGGTTTAATAAAGCAAATATCAACTCTGCGAGATCCAAGGATGAAGGGAAAAATCTTTCTCAACCGAGAGAGATTTTGGATGACAATAGCATAGGGATCAATAGGAAATTAGTTGAGCCTCATACAAACCCTTGGAAAAGTTCAGATCGTTCTAAGTGACCAGTTCCAGTTCTTTAAGACAGAGATCTGTCTTAGTCCGACGCTGTAATCTCAAATTCATGGCAGCATGACGTGAACCCTTTCAGCTGAAAAGATTCCACTATGTTAGCATACCAGCCGGCAGCAGATCGCAGTATTATGCCACAGTTCACGTTGTTCTTGGATGTCCACACTGTCAGTCTCGATGTTGCATATGGGTGAGCGCTCTCTTGTCCAGTTTCCAAATCTGTGTAATTATACTCCATTAGTTACAGGGTAACACCCCTTAACATCATCAGGAATGTCAGATCACTCTGTCCCATTGGCTGTCTTCGATAGGATGAGGATGATGCAGTAGGTAAAAAGTATACAATCCGGAAAAAGTAAGTGATTCACATTACTTAGCTTCCTTAACTATTGTAAGTTTAGTCATATGAACAATAAGATACTCAGAGTAAGCGAGATCATGCTCTTAAAACGTCTGACAGTTCATTTCCAAGCATCTGTTCTAGTTTGTAACAGTTTTGTTGCAAATGCAGTCAAGCTGTGCCGTAGATGTCAAAGGAAACAACAGAGGGTTTGAACACAAGTGGCAACTTTGCAAAGATTTCCCATAGGCTTCAGACCATTCCGTTCATGAGTTCACGTTTGGAAAAGGAAGCAAGTTTAGAGGCCTAAAATGAAATACAGCTCATTCACAATGAATTATGCTAAAATATTAATCTCGCATTGAATAACAAATAATATTAATCTCACAATTAAATGCATTAATAAACACTTTAATCGAATCATAATTGTTTCATGTAAGTATAAGGTATTCATAAAAATTAATAAGCAAATGTCAACATTACACTTATTTAAGAAATGTACATATAAATCTCCTTTGCATATATGTCATTAAGGCACACACAATTATAAGTACATTTGATAAAAGATTCACAAATATTAATTGAACTAAAACCTGTGTAGCACCTACTTTTCTTTTGTCATTTTCAGTGTACACGTTACTCATGAAATACCATTTATTTCTAACACATGGAACATTAATTTTGCCGGTAAGATCTCTTAGTTATTTTATTATCACATTTTCTAATCACAAGATCAATGTTAATAAAGTGTTAATAATTCACATCCATTATGTAAGCGTAAAATATGATAAAAGCTCATTCTAGCATTCTCCATGCTTTTACGATACAGTATCTACATCAGAATTGCCTTTTGTCATTCTCCAGAAACGTGGAGCTTAACACACACATATCGCCATTCACGTATAATATTGTTGCGATTATTTTCTTTCTTATTCATCACGATTTTGTACGAGGAAAACCACTGCTCTATCACTATCTTTGGGTGTTCTTTGCATTGCTGATGTATATGTGCCCTTGTGTTTCAATATGTTGCTGAGAAGCATTAGCCTGCAGAGACACTGCACGCCATTGGATGTCCCCTCATGGCCCTCCAAATAGTCCATGGCGAAAAGAGGTGGAGATCTGGGCCTTGGCGGAAGGTGCTGCATTATGTACCAAAGAGTATAGAGGGATACGCAGGCGTACACTTGGTGGCCTGTGGGTGGAGGTGGGAGCCAGTTTTCTGGACTGTGACTCTTAGGCTGGGATGGACTAAGACACTTGCTTGATGTAGGCATGCACCTTTATCACTGTGAGCTCCCGGCTCACTCTGACCCTCCCCATTCTACCTCCTTACCTACAATCCTTTTCTGCCTAACTCACTAATAGGGGAAAATTTGACAATACTCTACCGAACTGAGGCATACATCTCTGTGGTGACTGCCACAGAGATGAACCTCTAACTGTGTTTTTCTTTATGATTTGGAGGTTGTCTTCCATACTTTGGTTTATGCTAGTCAGATTATGTTCCACCCTGGGCTTTTTGCCCCTAATGTTGGAGATACTTAGGAGGTATGTGTCTAATATTAGACTTGTTATCTTGAGTGTAGATTGCGTGTGGCACCTATTGTGATATTATGCATAATGTGGTTTATGTCACAGGATGATGCTAAGTACAGCGATTTCCCTCCTACACCACTCCATCTACAGCCCTATCTTGTTGATTCAGTCCTGTTCTGATGTAACAACCTGTTCCTAATCGCCTCACCTTCCTGACTCCACAATAGCTCAGATCCCCTAACACCCTTCTCATATCCCCACCACCCTCCTCCTCCACAATTTCCCAACACTCGAATTAAGTCTGGAATTAATTGCTACAAAATCATTTACCCTTCTAACCTGACTAAAGCTGCAGCAAAACGTTTTAAGCATAACACCATTGAATGTTTCCCAGATCCCCTTTTTGTTGATCAGTTTTACAATGGTCATTATGGGAGGCTCAAAAACGACCTCATTTTTTTCACGTACGACATCCCCTCTTGGTCCACCAGTTTTTACAATTCCCTTAACGTCACATCCTCCTCCTCTATCCCTCATGGGAAACAGCTAAAAATTTCCCCCTCTGCGTGTTTCAATGGCTCCCTCACTATTTCACTCTATAACAACGGTACGGTCATGATCCAAGCCAAAGACACCTGTCTCTCTCTCTTTGACCACCTCTTCCCTCCCCTTATCCCCCCCCTGAGACCGGTTTATCCCTTGACTCTTCATGTAGCTCCACCAATTACTCCCTATCTCCTCCCCTGACTCCCCCACTCTCTAATAGGCTGCACCCTTGGGAGACACAGGTCGCCCCTCTGCCCTCCCCTCCCACTCTTCCCCCCTCACAGTATGCCCCCCACCCCCCCTTCACTTCAGCCTTACCTCTAGCTAACACGCTCCTCGTCCATTCTGCACCATCCCGGCACTCCATTCTCATCTCCTCCCCCCTATCCCTTTCTGCCACCCCCTTCCTTAGACCACCTCTCCTCCAGCCTTCTCCCCTAGTTAACTTTCCTTACGTTCCCCTTATTCCCTCCTCCTCTCTTTTCCTCCCCCTCCCCTCACTATGTCCCCCAATGTCCCCACAAATACATTAATTTTCTCCCCTTCCCCACACTCCTCCAGCAACGCTGTGCTACCCCCCTCCCCCCCCTGGTAATCCTTTCCCTCTCTCGGGCCGAGCTGATCCACTTCCTTTCTTCAACTTCCCTATCTCCCAACCCTCCCCACTCTGCCAGATACCCGCATCCTCACAGCCACCACCTCACCTGGCTGCCAGGACCTCTCCAACCCCCTTCCCTCTCTTCCTCCCAAACCTCCTTCATCCCTATGACTCCCCACACCCCTCCCCTCTCCCTCTGCCCCACCGCCCCGCTCCTCTTCTATCGCCCCCTAATTTTGTCCTTAATTCCTATCCGTCTCGCAACGCCAACAAAGACAACTCCCCTTCCACCCCTGATGCACCAACTCCTGTTCTCATCCAACACCCTTCCCCACCTCTGAACCCTATACCCCTACTCCCCTCCCGCTCCCCCACCTCTCCCTGCCTTCAACCGCCAAGTGCACCTCCTCCAGTCTCCATCGAGTCACCCAACATGCCGTGCTCTGCCTTACTCTCACTGGAAAATAAGCTAGGCTCTCTAATCACCTCCATCTCCCAACTTGAAGCTACCATTTTAGCTTTAAGCTCCAAGATCTCAACTTTTCTATACACCTCAATTCCTTTGGAAAACACTCGCCCTCCCACGAGATTCACCTCGCCCCCACACCCCATAATAGCTAAGCATAGCCTGTCATCTGCAAATTCTCAGAAGCACTCGAATGCCACCCTTCTTCCACTTTCACTTACCAGTAACCCTGCTATCTACACCATTCCGACCATCTCCTCTGTCAGAACCACTCGTCCACCTAAACCCTCCAGAGCACCCTCATACAGGTACAATATCCCCATCACCCCTCATAGCCCAAGTGCCTCCGTCACCAAAACAGTCGCGACAGAGCCGCGCTGTATGCTCCACAACTGCAGATCTGCAATAAAACACAGACTTGAAATATCCGATACCATCAACTTGCACAATATTGACATGCTCTTCCTCACAGAGACCTGGTTCAACGATACCTCTCACTCTATGTTTGATCTCCTTGTACCCACAGGCTATTCTATACTTAGAAATGACAGAATTGACAAAGTTGGGGGAGGTGTTGCAGTCATCTTTAGAAACTCCCTTCAACTTAAGGCTCTTCCTAACAGCTCCTTCCACACTTTTGAATGCCTATCTCTTGAGCTTTAATTGCACCACCGCTCTCCTCTCAGATTCCATGTTATCTACCACCCGCCTGGAAGCAGCCCTTCGTTTATGGAGGAACTCACGGACTGCATCAGCGACCAATACTCGCAAAGTGACAATCAGATCTTCGTGGGTGACTTCAATGTCCACTGGGGCTCGCCTCAAGACACCTATGTGAGCTTACTGGCCACCTTCCTCTCTGCAAACGATCTTATCCAACACTGCACTGAAACAACACACTCTAAGGGCTCAACCCTGGACCTTGTCATTTCTAAAGCAGGCTTGCTGACCATCGCTACCCCTATTCATGTAGACTGGTCTGACCACCTCCTCATCCCATTCTCTCTTCAGCTATCACACTCTATAACTCTCGGCCAGCCTAAGAGGGCTACTTCCTGGTTCCGTGACACTAAAAACATTGACCTCAGTACCCTCTGTGATTCTGCTTTGCTATCACTTCCAAGGCTAGACCCGGACCTAGATGTTAACGAACTCACCTCCCAATGCCTCACAGTCCTTGCAGTCGAAATCAATAATGTCGCTCCTCTCCAAAGCAAAAAGAAAAGGCCCACTCCCTCAGCACCTTGGTTCAACAAATCCCTCTATGAAGAAAGGAAGTACCTAAGAGTCCTTGAGAAACAATGGAGACAAGCGCCCTCCACCGAAAATCTGGCCACGCTTCGTTCAGCAAGATCCAAGTACCACAAGCACATCTTCCTTGGAAAAGCGTCGCACTTCAAATCCCTCCTTGACTCAGCCAAAAATAGACCCAAAAAACTATTCGACCTCATCAAGAACCCAAACAGCTCTCCCCCAACCTCCAAATTGAAGGATTCCACAAAGAAAGCAGCAGAATTCGCTATATTCTTTGATGAAAAGGTGAAATCACTTGTAGATCAGGTCATTCATCCTACCCCTACAGAGGAGCGCAAATCCTTAACCATTTGGCAAAACTTTGACCCCATCTCTGATGATGCCCTCCTTAAATGCATCCTCGATACAAAGCCCTCTAACCATTCTCTTGACCCCATCCCTAGTGCCATTGCCATTGACTTCTATACCCATTCTCTCTCCTATTGGACAACTCTGGTCAACCTCTCCCTCAGTCAAGGCTCCCTTCCTGTTTCCTTCAAAACTGGGCAGGTCACCCCTCTGCTTAAAAAACCCACCGCTGATGCGAACGACCCTAACAACTACCGTCCCATCACTAACCTACCCTTTCTTGCGAAAATCACAGAAAAATGTGTAGCGAAACAACTCTCTCGCCATATCAAGGACAATGATCTTCTGGACAACTTCCAGTCCGGCTTCATTCAAAACTGCAGCACTGAAACAGCCCTGCTGCTAGTGATTGATGACGCACTGCGGATACTCGATTCAGGGGAGTCTTGTCTTCTAATTCTTCTTGACCTTTCTGCAGCCTTTGACACTGTCAATCACAATACTCTCCTTAACACTCTGCAACAGAGAATGGGCATGGAGGGCACTGTGCTCAAATGGTTTGCCTCCTTCCTCTCTGATAGATCCCAAATGATCAAAATAGCGAACAGTCTTTCATCTCCTTTAGCGGTCGGTCAGGGTGTCCCTCAAGGCTCTATACTTGCACCCACACTGCTCAATCTCTATTTAGAACCGTTGGGAAATCTCCTGAGTAAATCCGGGATCCACTATCATCTATATGCGGACGACACTCAAATCTACCTCAAGGTGGCCTCCACTCACGATCTCTCCCTCCTAAGCTCTAATCTCGACTCCATTCAAAACTGGATGTTAACTCATCAACTGGTCCTGAATCCCTCCAAAACTGAATTCCTCCTCCTCTCCTCCTCACTCTCTCCTCCCCCAGTGCAATCATGGATGGATCAGATTAATCTACTGAACAATAAACCCATCATTGTCGAGAGCGCAAAATCCCTTGGCGTCATACTCGACAAAAAACTCAATCTACTCTCCCACATCGATTCCATTGCAAAGTCTGCTCGATACCAACTGCGCCTTCTTTGGGGGATTCGTCGCTTCTTCCCGGAGCACGACCTTAAAACCCTGGTCCAATCGCTGGTTCTCTCCAGATTGGACTACTGCAATTCTCTTCTTACTGGCCTCCCCAAATCCCACCTGTCCCCCCTGAAGTCTGTTCTCCATTCCGCAGCTCGCTTCATATATGGGGCCAAAAGAAGCGACCACATCACACCCATTTTATCCACCCTCCGTTGGCTTCCCATAGAGGCAAGATCTATCTACAAGACTGCCTGTATCACCCACAAAGCCTTGCACTCATCCTCCCCTCGCTACCTGGCGGATAAACTGAAACTCTCTGGTGGCTCCAGACCATCACGGAATGCAGAAAATGTATTGCTTGAACCTCCCACTTTCAAGAAGGAAAGATCGATGGCCCAATCCTTTTCAGGCAACGCGGTGAGAATTTGGAACTCACTTCCGCCTCAGCTCCGGACCACCACCTCTTCCCAGGCCTTCAAAACTGACCTCAAATCTCTCCTCCTTCAAAGACACTTCCAAATTTAATTCACGCCCTATATTTTCTGAAGGAAGTCCTTCCATTATAGGAAATTCTGTTTTCCATGCCTATAGAAGTGCCTTCTCAGTGTGTTTTGTGTTTTGAGTGTCTGCCATATATTGCAGTATTATACTTTTACTTGTATTTTGATCGCTTTTGTAACTTGAGCACATGTCACTTTCTCCTTTTGTAACGTATCGTATGCTACCTCTTGTATTTTGTTTGCTTTTGATACATGCACTACGGCCACCACTGCCTCATGTAACGTAACTTTTGTTTTAGTGTTCTGAGTGTCGGCCATTTATTGCAATTTTTTTTTCTTTTTACCTCTACGTGTACTTTGTATGCTCTTGTAACCTGCACACGGCACTTTTTCCGTTTGTAACGTATCGTTTGCTACCTCTTGTATTTTATTTGCCCTTGATACTTGCACAATTGTCACTATTGCCTCATGTAACGTACCATCTGATTTTGTAACATGCTCACTTGTATTTTTGCTCCGTATGTATCATTACTGCTGCTATTGTGAAGCGCTCTGACACCTTCGGGTAAAGTCCGCGCTATATAAAAACGCATTAAATAAATAAATAAAAACTGAGCAACCTTTTCTGTTATCTGCTATATTACATGTTTATTCTTCTTTATTTGGCAGGAGAAGGCAACATGTAAGATCACATGTCGATTACAAACTCTGCTGAAACGGCGGACACATTTGCGTGTTAAAGCTGGCGGCCCACAAGAACACAAATTGCATTTATCAGCATAGTGGTAGCAACAAACTGCATACTGAAACAAAGGAATCACATTAATGCATGTTTTTAAATGTTGATTAGAAGCATTTATGCTTGTCACTACGTACATATAACATGCAGAGTTTCCCAAATGGAATACCTGCATTTTGTTACGATTGCTTTCTCATTTTTAGGTCTGGCCAGACTATTCGCATATAATGCATCTATTTATATGGGATACAGTAAGAATGTTTATCCATTATTCTGTTAAATTGCCTTCCTTCACATTGAGTGACAGCACAATACATGTGCACATTGTTCACTTCCACTTAAATATAGTTCCTTTCTCTTCAGTGACAAAGATGCTTTAAAGCATGGGTACTCACAAACATTTTCCCAGGCGCCACAAAATATGGTCTGTGGTGTACCTGAGAGGCGCATTGATGCCAGCGGGATAAGAGTGGGGCTTTGTGGGCAGGGGGTAAGGTGGGCGTTGGGGAAGCGAAGCATGTATAGTGTGGTCAGTGAGTCATTGAGTTGTTTTGAGGGTTTCTATCCATATTGTTCTCTAAATTAATCCTCTAATCTCCAGAAGAGTCATAGATTTGACACTGTGCTAAGCAATATCTGAATCACTATCCCTTTACCAGTCGTCTCTACTTGCTATCACTGCCTCTGGAAAGTCAAGTGTAAAAAACAGAAGTAACTTCATTATTGAATTGGAATGAAATAGAATTACAAAATGTGAAACCAAAAAAACATACAAATCAATCCTGGCTTCCCCACTTGACCAAATTGCGTGATCCTAGGTAATTGTTTTATTTCTTTAACCTTCTTTTAATAGTTTCACATGTAGCAGCACCTTAAAATATCTGTGTTCAGGATATGCATGGTACCAAACCTACTAATGTGTTTGATTTAAGAAACTATAATGTTATCCATGTACAGTAAGAACCCAAGTCACCCAAATGGTTTGACAGGACCACTGACTTGCCTCTTAGTTCACTATTGGCATTGTTGTCAGGGTGGGAGGAGGCATTGATGTTCTATGTTCATTATTAAGAACTATCACTTTAAAAAAATACTTCTCAATGCACTGTTGCAATCTTATGTACTAAGGTAAAATGCTTCTTCATGTTAACGAAAAATCTTATTTGAATTTTGAAGAGACTTTGTCATTTCTAAACACGATTGTTGCAAGATGTCATAAAAATGAATATGTTCCGAAAGTTAAGTGGTGCATGGGCCGTACTTTGAGTATCCCTACTTTAAAGGGTGTTATTATATTTATATTTAATTAACATATTAACTTAAGTATCTGCTACTTAATTTTCCTGCACTTTGGGTGCTCAGCCATCAAATAGGAAGTAAGTAAGTGTGTAATTTTATTTATTTAGCATATTAACTTATATCAGCTATTTATTTTGCCTGCCCTTTTGCAGTGGTGTAACAAAGGGCCTCACTGCCCCCGCAGGGAGGGCCCTGAGTTCCATGGGGCCCCCTCAGCACAATATCCTGGACAGGGAGCTCTGAGTGAGTCCAGAGGAGGGCCCCTCCATGTACTTTGCACGGGGACCCCTCAAGTTTTGTTACGCAACTGCCTTTTGGGTGCCCAGTTAGCGGCTGATTTATTTTTTTGTCTCGTTTTAAGTTCTGTCATTAGCCAAGACCTGTTGATGTTATTTCAATGATATGGATAATTTACTTACCTGTCACCTGTGTAGACTGAAGAGGGAGCTTTGGATTGCGAGCACGCTGGAGCGGCTCTTCCTTTCATCTACTCCTCGCGGAACCCGCTTCGCGGGTCCCGCTTCGCATCTGGTTCTCTAATTAGCGCTGCTGGAAGCGCGCTGTGCCTGCGAACTCTTATTCCAGACTGAGCCTCTGTGGCGGTGGTGTGTGCAGGGCTGCGAGCGTGGTCAAGCGAGGACTTCAAGTCCCAGGAGCGCCTGACCCTCGGCATCACCAGCAGCTGACCCGCTCTCCCTGCTGGCTCCTCCCCCGCCTCAGCGCGGCTATAAACCTCCCTTGTGTCACCGCAACGCGGGAGCGCGCGGGAGCGCGCCGGGAGAAGCCCGGGACAAGGGCGGGACCGTCTGAGGCCGTCAGAGGCTGAAGAAGGCTGGGCTGGGCCCCCTCTCTTGGTTCTCCGGTATTAAATTTGTGTGACACTGCTTTTATAGATTTTATTGTATTTTAGGATTCTTAGTTTTTTAATTCTACAATTGTTATTAATTGTCTTTTTACTCCCCGTCAAATTCAGTCTCATGACGGCTAAAAAATTGCGCTCTGGGCGAGTGCTTGTAGGGAGATCTGGGTCTAAAACCAAATCTAACCCCCTTCGGAACAAAATTGCAACTTCCATGCAATTGAAAGGTCAATGTCAGCTTTTCAATTTTTGGGACAAAGGGAAAGATAAACCCATTGATTTGCAGTCCCCGAATGAAATCCCTGGGTCTAACGATTTGGTGCCTGTTAATGGGGTCATCGATGTTTCCTCTAGTTTGAGCTTGGTTGCTAGTCAATCTTTGCCTATTTTAGTTAGCCCTGAAGTACTAAGGGGCTCGCCTTCGGCGTTAAACAATGTACATCTGAAACAGAATGTACATTCGGGTAATATGTCCTCAAAATCGGATAAAATTGTCCCCTCCCAAGTTGCAACAATGGATGTTCCTAAAGTATCTGTGAATACTGATCTTTTGTCAGCCGCGTCAGTTAAATCCCCTGTAGTAGGGAACGATTTTACACTGCCTGACATTGATTTAACAGCTCATAGGGCGCGGGTGGGATCGTTACATGGGAACCCTAAAGGTGTGCCTTTAGAGGAAGCAATGACTATCTCGAATACCGGTCCTCTAAGAAGCACACCTTCTAATAAACTAGATTTTTCCCTTTCTCAATTAAACTTTACATCTTGTTCAGGTCCAGTGTTGAACAATTTAACTGAGGGGTCTCCAAACATTAATGGGAGGCTAATTTCTAATTCTTTGTCCTCTCTGGAATCAATTCTTTCTTCGATTTTGAGTTTACTCGAAAAATTTGTGGGAGGTTCGGAATGTATTTTTGACACTGTAACGCAAATTTTGCAAGTACTTCTGCTAAGGAAAAATGAGTTAGTGTTAGATCTTCCCATACCATCGGTCTCTCTGTTGATGACCCCAAAAATAAGCGCTCCTTCCGCTTCGGCAGTTTTGGATTCAGCTCAATCTTCTCCTTTGACAGAAGGTCAAAAGGAAAAGAAACATGTAGTTCTTCCAGCTGTCCCCAATCCTGCCAAAGTGGTTTCGGCTGGTGCTAATTGTATAGCCCCAATGAGTGACAAGATAGAGGTAATAGCAACATCTCCTCTCATTCCCAAATCTGAAATTCCATCTCTTTTTCCGATATTCTCCTTGCCACCAATTAAAGAAGAGGAGATCCCCAAAGTAAATACGGGATTGATGGGAAAAGTGAGTCCCCTGAAACACAAAAAGATTAGAATGAAGAAGAGGAGACCCATTCGAAGATTCGCTAAAAAAAGACAGAGGAAACTTCTTTTTGATAAGAATGCTGAGTTAAGTGCAGAAGATTCCCCGCAGGTGGAGCAGTCTCCTACCTCTCATGTAGAAGTTAGAGTTGTCTCGCCTAAAGAAGTCGCCCCTGCCTCTGGCCTAGGTTCTATAAGCTTTACCAATCCTTTCTTCCCCAAGGTTTCCCATCCTTCCGCCAATCCTTTTTCAGCTTATTGTAATGTTAATGCAGGATCTTCCCAAGTTAGTTCTAAGGTTAACACTTCATCGGTCATCCCGTCCTCTTCTTCCTTAAATCCTTCAGCAAGAACCTTTCAGGTCCCATCCTCAATGTCAGTTATTCTCCCAAAAGAAAAAATAAGTGTGGATACTTTATATCTTGATTTTTCTCCCTTATTTGAACCAGATTTAATTTTAAATAGATCTGCCCTACTGATCTGTTTTAAAGAGATCGAAAGTTTGAAATTAATTCAAACGTCCGACTTAGATATTGTATTTCTCCTTAACTCCTTCGTGGGGAAACCAATAAGATCAACAAGGGTGAAATTCTATTCGAAAGTTGTGTTAAATCTTGTTCTACAGTGGGCAGAGGAATTTCAAGTTAGAGGGATAGATGTTATGCCACACTTTGGGGAAAAATGTACTCAAGGGATTCTTGCCAATTCTTCACTATCACTTCCCTCTAATACGGGTGTGCTGTTGTCGGATTGGTCTAATCTCAGATCAGAGGACCTAAAAATTTGTGTGGCTAGGAATGAAAGGCTAGTTTCATACAAAAACGCTCCCCTTAGGCAGACAGGGAAGGATGACCATTCTAAATGGAGTTGGTTACCTGGAGTTCTAGCGAGTAAATCCGCTCCCTGTTCTAAACAATCTTCCAATTTTTAACAGAGAGCTGAAATTTATCTCATGGAACACTGCAGGATTCAAGGATTATAAGGAGAAATTGGGTTTCTTGCATTCTCAAAAGGCAGACATAATTTGTTTGCAAGAAACCTGGGTTGAAGGAAGATTGGCTTTGGAAAAAGACTATTTTGTTTTGGAATACAGCGCAACCAGCACTAGAAGAGGCCATGCTAAGGGAGGGTTAGCATGCTTGTTATCTAATAGATTGCAATGGAACTATTCACACTATCTAGATCCAGGGAAACTGTTTCAAGCAATAACCCTAAAAGAGGTTTTTGAGGATTGCCCTAATAGATTGTTGATTGTGGTTAATATTTATATTCCCCCCAATTGTAGTTTTAACGCTGGTTTAAAAACTTTGTTCACTTTTTTAACTAAAGTGTTGGATGTCTCCCCAACCCCGCATGTGTTATTGTTTGGGGACTTAAATTGTAATATATCTAACTGTGGGTCGGAGTTGTTTAGAAATATTCAATTGGAAGAATCTTTGAATATACCACCTGCCCAGTTTCCCTCTAAAATTAAAACTAACAAAAGAGGTAAACTTATTTTAGATGGTTTACTTAAAGTTGAATGTTTAATAGTAAATGGGAGGCTTCCGTCTGACACCCCGGCAGCTTATACTCATAAATCTAATAAGGGAAAATCTATTATTGATTTTATCATGGTAGACTATGCCGGTTTTCACCTACTAAAGGATATGAAGGTCATTGAGTCTATTCTTAGTGACCATAATGCATTGATGCTCTCTGTCTCCGTTAATCTTCAGAAAGTGGATCCGTGGAGTCTGGATACAGATTTTGTGAATTTTGATTCCAGTTCTGGGAAATGTTTTTGGAACACTTGTACTGTTGAAAATGTGGTGCCTCTTTTGTATTTTGCTGTTGAGAATTTACCCCTCTGGGAAGGGAGAGAGCTGTTGAGTTTTATTAATTTTTTAGATTCTGTATCTGCTAGCGCAAAAAAGAAACCAGGTGTGAAACAATCCTTCGTAGTCCCTCATCCTCTACGGGCTATAAATAGAGAAATAAACAAAGTGGTAAGGGGACAATTTTTATCCTTTACCCAAGAAGCTAAGTCTAAGTTGTTTATCTTAAAGAGAAGGAGAGTTAGACTTAAGGCCCGTTTAAAACGTTTTAAGGAAGATGCCCTCTGGATTCAACTGAGGGAAGCTTCTTATAATGGCCAACCCAAGACTTTCTGGTCCTTAATTGGCAAAGGTTGTGGTACCAGAGCCAGTCCTACGCCTATTGCCATTGAGGAACAGGTGTGGGTTCATTATATCGAGAAGTTGTACAGTAACAATAATTCTCAAGTTTTTAATGCTGAATCTGAAAATGTCTCAAATATACTTGACTGTCCTACGGAAAGGGAAATTGAATATGCAATTAGGAATATGCGTTCCTCTGGTGCGATGGGTCCTGATAAAATCCCTATTTCAGTATTAAAACACCAGAGTGAACTTTGGAGTAAAATACTCTTTCCAGTGTTTAAATTTTGTTTTTCTAGTGGAACAGTCCCCCCCTCCTGGAAAGGAAGTATTATTGTCCCTTTATATAAAAAAGGGGCAAGAGATCTACCGCAAAATTACCGTCAAATCGCCTTGCTTGATGCCATTGGTAAGGTTTTCGCAAAATGTGTGCTTACTTTAATGAATCAATGGGTATCTGAACATAAAATTCTTCCCATGGAGCAAACAGGTTTCAGACAAAATCATGAAACTTTAGATAACCTGACTGCATTGCAAGTTATTACTGAAAAATATGTGAAAATCCGTGGTGGTCAGGTATATGGCGCCTTTATTGACTTCTCCACCGCCTTTGATAAAGTAGATAGAATTTTGCTGTGGAGAAAGTTATTTAACTTAGGTATGCCCCCATTCCTGATCAAGTTAATTCGCGCCCTTTACTCTGACACCTGGTGCAGAGTTCTACTTGGAGGTGAACGTGGTGTATCTAAATTAATTCCCACTTCCAATGGGTTGAAGCAAGGTTGCCTTTTGGCTCCATTGTTATTTTCTTTATATACAGTTGATTTACCCGTCACACTTTCGGCTTGCGCCGGTATTGCCCCTTCCTTGGGTGGTGTTCCAATTGCATGCCTTATGTATGCAGACGACATCCTGATTTTGGATCTCACCCCAAGGGGCCTGAACAATCGGTTGCAAGCACTCTCTGAATTTGCGGAAAGTCATTTTTTATCAATAAATACGGCAAAAAGCAAGGTGATTTGCTTTTCCGGTAGAAAGAAGCCTAAATGCCTTAATTATCCATGGGTTGTGGGGGGGAAAAAACTGGAATGTGTGAAATCTTACACCTTCCTAGGTAAAATTGTCACTTATAATTTAAGTGACAAATTACACATTGATAATAACTCCCGGAAGGCTATTTCTCAGGGAAAGAGTTTAGTTTCCCTGTATAAAGCCACAGGTAGAAGGCATTTTTCTATTCTTTTAGATGTTTTCAGAGCGAAAGTTCCGGCCTCCCTGTTATACGGAATTGAGTTAATTGATGTAAAAAAGTGGAATTTTTTTAATTCTGCGGAAGGGAAAAATTTACGCAGTTTAATGTCTGTAGGTACAGCAAATTCGACTGCTTCCTTGAGACAGGAATTGGGCTTACGTAGTAGTTGGGTTCAAGGTCTGGCAAGTATAATACGTTGGGTTGTAGCTTTATCTAAAGGTGAACCTAATACCTTAAGAGATCTTATAAAAAATGAATTATTAGGATCTTTTAATGATTTCTCCCTGATTGTAAAAAACTTCAGATTTGCCGTGCTGCAATTAAAATTGGATGAGGGGACTTTATTTTTATTATCCTCTCATCAATTAAAAACTGTTCTGAAGTCAGCCTCTTGGGAATTGGGGTTTTGTCAGGATAGAGACTTCTGTTTAGCGAAAAAAGGTGGTTCGCCTGTTATCGAATCTTATACCCTGCGGAAAGCTCAATTGTATATGTCTTGGAACATCTCTCATGGCGTCAGACGCCTTGTGTACTTAGTAAGACATAATTTGCTTCCCCTGAAAGCTCTACATGCCAGCTGGTATGGTCATTCGGCATGCTGTGATCTTTGTCAATTGTATGATCAGGACTTAGATCATGTCATGTTTGTTTGTCCTGCACTGATGTCTTGCAGGCGTAGATGGTTAAGACCAATTTGCTTACAACTCAACATATTATCTGCTTCTTTATTTAAGGCAGCCTTGATTAATCCACCTAATGAAATGTTTGCTTTTAAACTGTACAACTTTTTAAAATGTTTTTTGGACCTGTATTAAGCTTGAGTAATTGTGATGGAATAATATATTATGTATTTTTTGTTTTGTATGTATATGTTGTTTTATGTGGACCTCATAAAGAGTTCCTTATCATAATAAAATAAACTTGATAAACTTGGATAATTTACTTCCTTCTGGGGATCTCTGTCAGCCCTCTCCACCCATTGGTCACTTATTGTGTAATTAAAATGTTTCTTCTGCCCACTATAGCATACAGAATGTGGCAAGGGGTCAGCCCACTTCAGCAATTGGCTACCTTCACTGTGAGTGACAGCGTTCTGTCCTTTCACAAGGAGCACATGCAGACGCACAGTAATTCCCTTCAGTGTGGGGGACTATCATAGCAATGGATGCTATTTGAAACAAAAAAATATTACTTTTACCCACTGTGGGATATATTTACAAGCAAGTGGCAGAGAGCCGCATTAGCCTCCTTGGCTTAACGCTGCGCTCCGCCACTTCTGAGACGCAGGGCTGCACTGTATTTACAAGAATACAGTGCAGTCTTGTGTTTTCCCCTCTGCTGGCGCTAATTTAGCTGCCTAGCAACAACGCAGTCACTCTTGCACCATAGCGCAATGGTACCTGCGCTGAGGGGAATGATTGTTTATGTGCAGGAAGGTGTCCCTTCCTGCGTATAAACAATCTGAAATGGCGTTTTGAAACTTTTATGTGTGCTGCTTAATGCAGCACACATAGAAGTTGCAAAACGTCTTTTTTAATGATTGTTTATGTGCAGGAAGGGACACCTTCCTGCACAAAAACAATTAATGGTGTTTTGCTGTTTCTATGTTTGCTGCACAACATAGCACACATGGAAACAGCAAAAACAAGCAGAAATTAAGCATTTCTCCTCGTTTCGCCAGGGTAAGACCAGGTTTTTCCTGGTCTTAATTTTGGCATTGCCCCACATTTACACCACCCTTGTAAATATGGGGCATTGACAAAATCAATGGGTGCTGCGGTGGAACTCCCACCACAACACCCTTTTCACACAAAGTGTGCCTTATTCACAAGATGGAGTTAAGCCACGTTAAGTGGCTTAACGCCGCCTTGTGAATAAGGCAAAGCCCCTTTCGCCACCACAATGTTGAGAAAAGTGATGTTGTGGTGGCGATAGGGGCTTGTAAATATGCCCATGTATTTTTTAGATAGATGAGGCACAGCAGTGTCCCCAGAAATAAAGTTTCACAAAACCCATGACGAAACAAAAGAAGCATTGACAAAGCCAAAAGGGTAGCAGCCAACACCAGACCTATTGGCCTTGCCAATGCTTGTTAATGTTATAAGGTATTTAAGTGACATTGTAGCTCTCTGTGACTGCTTGCTTATGTGGTGATTTTTTTCTGTTCTTCGCAAATAACAATGCGAATACAATGCACGGCACAACTCAAAAGTTTATTTAACTAAATAATTAGTAAAATGGCCCCATCAGTGAATGTGTTTAAAAAATGTAATGCAAGCACATGGCAGCCTCTTTACATTTATATATTTTTTTATTTTTCTAGCATGTGCTCGGATTAAAAAAATGTAAGAAAAAAATAACTATCGGACAGCTTGCCAAGACCACACCTGCTGGCTTTGCTAATGCGTGTTCTCATTTGAAGGCTTAGATGCAAACACGGAGCGTGAACATCCCCCTCCCCCCTCCTATCGTGACGGAAGATGTGATTCACGTGCGCACGTCCTGTCCAAACCACTGAGCGGAGGGGGCTTTACTGTGCTCCAACATTAAGGTGAATGTTCCGAAATGCTGTCTTCATTGAAATGTCCTGGTGCAGCGCCCGCTGGCCCACGAGGTAGTATAGACACGCAGGGCCCTCTCGGCCTGGACTGCGTCACATGTCTCTTCCCAGAATAGAGCAGAGCAGTGACATTTTTAGCTGGGGGCACCCTCCAAGGAGCCCCAGGCAAAGTAATCAAGAAGTGCCATCAAAATGTCAGTGCGCATAAAAACATGGATTATTTTTAATTTGAAAGCTGGGAATGGAGGCTTCACAGGCGTGTAACATGCATTCCCAAATAACACAAATGTAACCGTTGCACTCTAACGCACTTGAGAGGTAATTCAATTACAAAAAAAATCTCAACTCTCTTATTACTTCACCTCACCTCTTCTGGCTCACTCTTCTGTTTTACTTCTCTGTCTCTACCAAATTATACATCTCGACACCTCACGTCGCCTGTCTACTTTACTACTCTCTCTCAATACGCTGCTCTGTACATAACCTTGTGCTACTACTACCTCTGTCTCGCGACCATATCACTTTCTCTGCCAGTCTCTGGACCTATATCTTCATTTTACCCTCTCTGCTGCCTCCTTCTACCTCAGCTCTCCCTCTCTACCCCGCCCTCTCTCTGTTCATCTTTTCTCTGTTCCACCACACCTCCCAGGATCAATCCTCCAAAGACATCAACTTCCATTCAACGTCGTCTCATTGCACCTCACCTCTCTCTCTTCCTTCTCTTTCTTTACCTCGCCTCTGTCTGCCTCTCTTTGAGCCTTTTCTCTGCTTCATCACTCTTTAACTCACCTATGTTCCCCACTTCTCTCCCTACTGCACATCTCTGGCATTACCTCATCTCGCTCTACCCCAACACACCCTACCCCAACACACCCTACCCCAACACACCCTAGCCCAACACACCCTACCCCACCACACCCTACCCCAACACACCCTAGCCCAACACACCCTAGCCCAACACACCCTACCCCAACACACCCTAGCCCACCACACCCTACCCCAACACACCCTACCCCAACACACCCTACCCCACCACACCCTACCCCAACACACCCTACCCCAACACACCCTACCCCAACACACCCTAGCCCACCACACCCTACCTCAACACACCCTAGCCCACCACACCCTACCCCAACACACCCTACCCCAACACACCCTACCCCAACACACCCTACCCCACCACACCCTACCCCAACACACCCTACCCCAACACACCCTACCCCACCACACCCTACCCCAACCCACCCTAGCCCAACCCACCCTAGCCCAACACACCCTAGCCCAACACACCCTAGCCCACCACACCATACCCCAACACACCCTAGCCCACCACACCCTACCCCAACACACCCTACCCCACCACACCCTACCCCAACACACCCTACTCCAACACACCCTAGCCCAACACACCCTAGCCCACCACACCCTACCCCTAGCCCACCACACCCTACCCCAACACACCCTACCCCAACACACCCTACCCCAACACACCCTAGCCCAACACACCCTACCCCAACACACCCTACCCCACCACACCCTACCCCAACACACCCTACCCCAACACACCCTAGCCCAACACACCCTAGCCCACCACACCCTACCCCAACACACCCTACCCCAACACACCCTACCCCAACACACCCTAGCCCACCACACCCTACCCCAACACACCCTACCCCAACACACCCTACCCCAACACACCCTAGCCCACCACACCCTACCCCAACACACCCTACCCCAACACACTCTACCCCAACACACCCTAGCCCAACACACCCTACCCCAACACACCCTACCCCACCACACCCTACCCCAACACACCCTAGCCCAACACACCCTAGCCCACCACACCCTACCCCTAGCCCACCACACCCTACCCCAACACACCCTAGCCCAACACACCCTACCCCACCACACCCTACCCCAACACACCCTAGCCCAACACACCCTACCCCAACACACCCTACCCCAACACACCCTACCACAACACACCCTAGCCCACCACACCCTACCCCAACACACCCTACCCCAACACACCCTACCCCAACACACCCTACCCCAACACACCCTAGCCCAACACACCCTAGCCCACCACACCCTACCCCAACACACCCTAGCCCAACACACCCTACCCCAACACACCCTACCCCACCACACCCTACCCCAACACACCCTACCCCAACACACCCTAGCCCAACACACCCTAGCCCACCACATCCTACCCCTAGCCCACCACACCCTACCCCAACACACCCTACCCCAACACACCCTAGCCCAACACACCCTACCCCAACACACCCTACCCCACCACACCCTACCCCAACACACCCTAGCCCAACACACCCTAGCCCAACACACCCTAGCCCACCACACCCTTGCCCACCACACCCTACCCCAACACACCCTACCCCAACACACCCTACCCCAACACACCCTAGCCCACCACACCCTACCCCAACACACCCTACCCCAACACACCCTACCCCAACACACCCTAGCCCACCACACCCTACCCCACCACACCCTACCCCAACACACCCTACCCCAACACACTCTACCCCAACACACCCTAGCCCAACACACCCTACCCCAACACACCCTACCCCACCACACCCTACCCCAACACACCCTACCCCAACACACCCTAGCCCAACACACCCTAGCCCACCACACCCTACCCCTAGCCCACCACACCCTACCCCAACACACCCTACCCCAACACACCCTACCCCAACACACCCTAGCCCAACACACCCTACCCCAACACACCCTACCCCACCACACCCTACCCCAACACACCCTACCCCAACACACCCTAGCCCAACACACCCTACCCCAACACACCCTAGCCCACCACACCCTACCCCAACACACCCTACCCCAACACACCCTACCCCAACACACCCTAGCCCAACACACCCTACCCCACATACCCTACCCCCACATACCCTACCCCAACACACCCTACCCCAACACACCCTAGCCCACCACACCCTACCCCAACACACCCTAGCCCAACACACCCTACCCCAACACACCCTACCCCAACACACCCTAGCCCAACACACCCTAGCCCACCACACCACACCCTACCCCTAGCCCACCACACCCTACCCCAACACACCCTACCCCAACACACCCTAGCCCAACACACCCTACCCCAACACACCCTACCCCACCACACCCTACCCCAACACACCCTACCCCAACACACCCTACCCCAACACACCCTAGCCCAACACACCCTACCCCAACACACCCTAGCCCACCACACCCTACCCCAACACACCCTACCCCAACACACCCTACCCCACCACACCCTACCTCAACACACCCTACCCCAACACACCCTAGCCCACCACACCCTACCCCAACACACCCTAGCCCACCACACCCTACCCCAACACACCCTACCCCAACACACCCTACCCCAACACACCCTACCCCAACACACCCTAGCCCAACACACCCTACCCCAACACACCCTACCCCAACACACCCTACCCCACCACACCCTACCCCAACACACCCTAGCCCACCACACCCTACCCCAACACACCCTAGCCCACCACACCCTACCCCAACACACTCTACCCCACCACACCCTACCCCAACACACCCTAGCCCACCACACCCCACCCCACCACACCCTACCCCAACACACCCTACCCCAACACACCCTACCCTAACACACCCTAGCCCACCACACCCTACCTCAACACACCCTAGCCCACCACACCCTACCCCAACACACCCTAGCCCAACACACCCTACCCCAACACACCCTACCCCACCACACCCTACCCCACCACACCCTACCCCAACACACCCTACCCCAACACACCCTAGCCCACCACACCCTAGCCCACTGATGAGTACAGGCCCCAGCTAGGCCCGCAGGACACAAGGGTTCGCTCTCCTGCAATGGAATCTATAAGGAAGTTGGCACAGAAACTGCAAAGTACAAATACAAGGTTTATTAACCCTTAAGGGTGGTCCTACAATCCATACAATACTCTTCAGTATTGCATAGAGTAGCACACAGAACTTGCATACACGGTCCCCTTTTATACACAACAGAGGGGCTCATAAGTGGGAGGGTACGACATGAGACGAGGAATGTTACCTTTTATGGACGTTTGCAATACAAGATCGATATGTGGGCGGAGCTGACATACTCCTTGAGCCCGCGAAAACATGGTCAAGCAAGGACTAACTGATAACAGATGTGGTCAAGTCTGGGCATGCGCCAGACGGACAAAGGAACTATTTATAGACTGTTACTAGGCAGATTACAAGAGCAACTAACACAAAGATAAGACTCTCCTCGTGTTGAGCACGTGGAGACATGACAATACAAAATGGAGTCCAGACTTCAGTCAACATAACAAAAGAAACATGTGTAAGGGAGGAGAATTCATGTCTTTAGTAAATGCTTAATCACATCGAAGTTGCAATTTACAACAGACGACCCTTTCAGCATTTACTGAAGACATCCGGCTTGTTAGAATAATCATCATATATATTGTTAGACCTGTCAGCC
Organism: Triturus cristatus; assembly: GCF_964204655.1. Classification (NCBI taxonomy): domain Eukaryota; kingdom Metazoa; phylum Chordata; class Amphibia; order Caudata; family Salamandridae; genus Triturus; species Triturus cristatus. The sequence continues at coordinate 1,053,761,582 of NC_140592.1, forward strand.
CTTTGGGTGGTCCCTCCTCATCATTATTTATTTTGTCCCACTTTTGCCTCAAACCCTGTTTGAATTTTTCCTTTTTGGGAACCACCAGACTTTTTCGTGTTGCTACAGGTTCAGGGAGCCATTTTAGCTACCCCTGAAACTTCTGTCTGAGGGCCTGGAGCACAAAATGGTGGCCACCTGTGACATCACCAGCATCCACTGGAACCTACCAGCACCTTCCAGAACATTCCAGGAGATTCCAGAACTCTGTGACAGTTGGAGACCGTTTAGAATGTTGGGAGGATAAGAGGGGCAGTTGGCAGTTGGAGCTGGCAGTTGGCACCTGACTGGTGAAGAGAGAGGAGCACAACAGTGAAGGAGGAAGGAGTGAAGCAGCAGGGGTGGAAACTTGTGCCTGGAGTGGGGTCCATAAACCCACCCTTGATACTTGTCCCTACTGATGGATCCCAGCCTATAGCCCTGTGTGGGAAGAAGACAGAAGAAACTTATCCTAAGGACCTGGACAGCAGGAACAGGCCTTAGAACCAAGAAAACAGCAAGATTCTGACCTGAGAACTGGTTTCCCTGGAGTCCGGCGTCGAGTAGCCTGAAGACCTGGAGCCCGAGGTGGAGAAGCGGCGCTGACTGAAGTAGCAGACGTCGTACCCGGAGCCGCCTGAGGTCGTGAGAGGGCGCCGACGGAGGTCGTGAGGAATACCAGAGGTCGAGGAGGAAGTGAACCGAGGTCGAGCGAGCGGCGTCATCGGAGGAGTGAAGTCCGCCCTCCGGAGTCGTCGGAGACCGAGGTAGAGGAGCACCGGAGGTCGGGAGTGAGGATCGCACTCCGGAGTCGCCCGGAACCTGTGTGGAGGAGCACCGGAGGTCGGGGGTGAGGATCGCACCCCGGAGTCGCCGGAAGTCGACATCGAGGCCAGGCCGGCCGACGTCATCGGAGCCGAGAGCGCCATCGGACCGGAGCCGCCCGAAGTCGACATCGTGAAGAGACTGCCCGACGCCGTCGAATCGGAGGTCGAGATCGAACCGAGGCCACCGACATCGGACCGGAACCGCCTACCGGCGTCGTCAAAGAACTGACATTGTGCCGAGGCCGCCGAGACCGAACCGGAACCGCCTCACGGCGTCGACACGACTCCAGCGGCGTCGGAACATCAGAAAAAGGGCAGTAAGTGGAGTAGAGGGCGCCTAAGGCCCTGTGGAGACCTGAGAGACTGCTCTAAGGGGCTAGGGAGGTGCTGAAACCAACCTGACTGTGCAAGGGGTGAACTGGGACTAACCTAGAGAGGTTGTGTGGAGAGAGAAAGCCAGGGCACTGGTATTCCCCCCTTTGATCTACCTCAGCTTAGGCCTCAGCCTTGTCCCAGCCAGGGAGTAGCCCTCCTCAAGCCTTCCACAACCCTACAAGCTGTGCCTGGGCCAAATCAGCCCTTAAGAATTGAAGTGTCATCTGATTACATGAGTGTTGCTGTATACTTTTAATTATTTATTGGGGATACTGTATTTATTGAGTTTTTACCTATTTATTGCTGCACTATATTTATAGGTCCACAGGACTTGTTGGTGTACAATATTTATTGGTACAGTATTTATTGCCTCAAAGTATTTAATTGTCTGTATATATTGCACTTGTATTTATGCCCTGTTATTTATGATCACCCCTATTTATTTCATCAAACAGCCAATATTTATTTGACCTGCACTAATTGAAACTTGTATATTGTGATTGTCTTATTTATTTTTCCAATCAGCAACTAAGAGAAAAAGATAAAGAAAGAATATTTTCATAATTTTTACGGTGTAGAGTCGTTTTTGGAACGGATGCACGCATGGTTATTGTATGGGTATATTGTATGCTTAGCACTGCGCCTGTTTCCTGACCACTCGAGCCAAGCTACCACAGTGTGTTCGGGGAGTCCACCATCACCCTGCGGAGCGGAGGTGGGCTGTTTCCAACATAAATTGGTGGCAGCGATGGGATAGAGCTGTGCCTACATATACTCAACAATAACTGTGGGTAGTCCATAGGCCTACACCGGGAGTTTTCTCACAGCGGCCTTCCTAATTGTGGGTTTTTGTTTTTTCCAAATTTACTCTGGTGGTGGGAGGAGGTATTACTAAAGGTACCCCCCTGCATTGTTACTGCACAAAACCTGTCCTCTAACCTGAGTGGGCAAGATGGAGTTTGTACTAGAGAATCTAGAAACGTACACTGTGGCCCAACTCAGGGAGTTTTGCCAGCGGGAGGGGGTGTACTGTCCCCCAGGAGCAAAGAAGGGTGCACTCCAAACCAGCTTAAGGGCTTGGGGGGAGGCACGCCGAGAAAGCAAGGCTGAGGAGGAAGACAGGGATGGAGAGCCTGACCCCGAGGGGGCTGAGATGTACCAACCTGAGGTGGGGAACCTGTCAGCAGGGCCCAGGACACTTTCTAGGAAGGGCAGCACTGTCTCTAGCGGGGGCTTATCCAGCGTGGAGTTAGCAGATCGGAGAGAGAAAAGACAGCTCACATGGGATTTAGCAAAGCTGGAGAAGGAGAAGGAGGAACAGAGGTTGGCTCATGAGACGGAGAAAGAGAGGATGGCTCATGAGATAAGACTGAAAGAGATAGAGCTTCAGATCTTAAGAATTGGGGCACCAACTGTTCCTAATGGTGGCAGCAAAGACCAAGAAATCACCAGGGAATCCAAACCTTACCTGCCAAAGGACATAGTAGCTAGCTATGGGGCGGGTGACGACATCGCCAAGTGGCTAGCAGCCTATGAGGTCTCGTTGAGGGCCCATGGGGTTCCAGTGAAGTATTGGGGAGGAGGATTGTATAGGTACATGCCTCCAGCTGGTAGGGATGCTTTATTGGCCCTCGAAGAGGATGAGCAGACCCACTACCCCACCATGAAACTGGCGCTCATCAGAAAGTTTGGACTAACACCTGAAAAGTACAGACAGAAGTTCAGGGGTAGTCACAAACTGGGCACACAGAATTGGGTGGACTTCCTGGACTATGCAAAGAAGGCACTGGAAGGTTGGATTCAGGGCAGTGAAGTAAGGAACTACGAGGAGCTGTTTGACCTAGTACTGAAGGAACACCTACTCGAGAAATGTTTCCCTGAACTGCGGCAACACCTGGTGGATAGCAAGCTGACCAGCCCCCGGAAGCTTGCTGAGGAGGCGGACATTTGGGCTAGTACCCGGGTGTCCACAAGGGGGACTGGAGGGGATACTCAAAAGGCCGGACAGGGCGCCCCCCAGAAGAAAGAGGGAGGGGAAAAGAAAAAGGAGTTCTCCAAAGGCCCCCAAAATAACTTCCAAGGGAAGGGAACAGGATTCACCTCTAAGGCTAACCCACCCAGAAACCCTAATCCTGGCCAGAGTCAGCAGCCAAGGGTTGTCCATTGCTACGAGTGCGGTGGCGTTGGACACTATAAAGGAGATCCGAAGTGTCAGAAACGATCACCCCCTCCCACTGGAGGAAAGCCCCCCGGAGTAGCTAGTGTAGTGCTCGGGGAGGAGATGCCCTTAACTAAGGGAAGGGAGTGGGCGGGTGTCACTTTAGTGTCCCTGGGAGAACGGGAGATGGTTCCTAAGATCCAGGTGCCCGCAAATACCGCAAAGTATGGGCAGTGGATCACCATCAACGGCCAAAGAGGGGAGGCTCTGAGAGACACAGGAGCCAGTATGACTATGGTGCGTAGCCAGCTGGTGTCTCCAGAGCAGGTAATTCCCGATGTACTCCACCCAGCCGCGATGGCTGACGGCAGAACAGGCCACTATCCCGTGGCCGAGGTTCCCTTTGAATGGGGGGGGGTTGCAGGTTCACTTCGAGTTGCCGTAAGCCCTGCCGTGCCAGTCGATTGTCTGCTGGGGAATGACATGGAGCACAACGCTTGGAAGGAGGGGGAATACCGGACTCACACCGAGATGCTGGGTACACCTGACTGGGCCTGTGTTAGCACAAGGTCCGCGACTACCCGAAGAGGGAGTTCATTCCGGCTGGAGCCTGGAACAAAGGCCCAGCCAGCTGCCAGTCAAGGGAAGAACCGAGGACAGGAGGAGCCTGCCTCGGCGTCTCCACCCCGTAGGACGGATAGGCCACCGGAGGTGGTGGACCAGGAGTCTGCGGAGGGGGACGTTACCAACCTGGAGGACTTACCCATCCCGGCCGAGTGGCACGTGGAGGGAGGCCCGTCCAGGGAGGAATTCTGCCAGGGCCAGAGGGAGTGCCCTACCCTTGAGGGGCTGAGGCGACAGGCCGAAGCCCAGGCAGCAGGGAACGTTGAAGGGAACTACAGTGTTTACTGGGAGGATGGCCTCCTCTACAGTGAACCCAAGGCACCCCTACATGGATCGTCACGAGCCTTGGTAGTCCCTCAACGTTATCGAGCCTTCCTTTTAGAGTTGGCTCACGAGATACCCTTGGCAGGACACCTGGGGCAAGACAAGACCTTCGCCCGTCTTGTCCCACACTTTTATTGGCCTCAGATGAAAGTGTCGTCCGATACCTACTGCCGGACATGTGTGTCTTGCCAAGCCAGTGGGAAAACAGGGGTGAAGCTGAAAGCTCCCCTGGAACCACTTCCTGTCGTTAGCACCCCCTTTGAAAGGGTGGGCATCGACATTGTGGGTCCATTAGATCCACCAACCACAGCTGGTCACAGGTTCATCCTGGTTCTGGTGGATCATGCCACACGGTACCCAGAGGCAATACCTCTGAGGACCATAACAGCACCTGTTGTGGCTAGGGCCCTGATGGGAATCTTCACCCGAGTGGGTTTTCCCAAGGAAGTTGTGTCCGACAGGGGGACCAACTTCATGTCAGCATATATGCGGGCAATGTGGAAGGAGTGTGGAGTGACCTACCGGTTCACAACTCCTTACCACCCCCAGACCAATGGTCTGGTGGAAAGGTTTAACAAAACCTTAAAAGGCATGATCAGAAGTCTGCCTGAAAGCCTGCGGAGGAAATGGGACGTCCTCCTACCCTGTTTACTCTTTTCATACAGGGAAGTGCCACAGAAGGGAGTGGGCTTCAGCCCCTTCGAGCTTCTGTATGGGCACCCTGTACGTGGACCTCTCAACCTGGTGAGAGACGGATGGGAAAGAACTCCCAGAAAGCTCCCCCAGGATGTGGTGAGCTACATGCTGGCCTTCCGGAGCCAAATGGCTAAGTTGTGGAAGCAAGCTTCTGACAACTTGGAAGCCAGCCAAGCAGTGATGAAGGCGTGGTATGACCACAACGCTCACCCGGTGGAGTTGGAGCCTGGCCAGAAGGTGTGGGTGATCGAACCAGGAGAGCTTAGTGCCCTCCAGGATCGCTGGTCAGGACCCTTTGAGGTGTTGGAGAAGAAGGGTAAGGCTACCTACTTGGTGGACCTGAAGACCCCTCGTCAGCCCCTGCGGGTGCTGCATGCCAACCGCCTCAAACCCCACCACGAGAGGCCCGAAGTCATCTTGATGATGGTGACTGACGGAGGAGAGGACGTGGAAAGCGAGCCTCTCCCTGATCTGTTTGCGTCTCAGGAAAAGGATGGGTCGGTGGAGGGAGTGATTCTCTCCCCATCTCTAACTCCTGAACAGCAGGAGGACTGTCGCCAGGCCCTGGGGCAGTACTCTGCGTTGTTCTCCCTTGTCCCGGGTAGGACTCACCTGTGCGTCCATGACGTGGACACAGGAGACAGCCCACCTGTGAAGTCCAAGATCTACCGGATGTCAGACAAGGTGAAGGCCAGCATTCATAGTGAAGTCACTAAGATGCTGGAGCTAGGAGTGATTGAACCTTCTAGCAGCCCCTGGTCCAGTCCGGTGGTGTTAGTACCGAAAGCTGCACCACCGGGTGCCCAACCAGAACTGAGGTTCTGTGTGGACTACCGGGGACTGAATTCAGTGACAAAGACTGATGCACATCCGATCCCTAGGGCGGATGAATTAATTGACCGGCTGGGAGCTGCCCAATATCTAAGTACCTTTGACCTTACCTCTGGGTACTGGCAGATCTCTTTGACTGATGGAGCAAGGGAAAGGTCAGCCTTCTCCACGCCCAATGGCCACTACCAGTTCTGTGTGATGCCCTTTGGGCTCAAGAACGCACCTGCCACGTTTCAGCGCCTGGTAAACCAGATCCTCACCGGAATGGAGAGTTTCTCTGCTGCTTATCTGGATGACATAGCCGTCTTCAGTAGCAGCTGGGAGGATCACTTGCGTCACCTGCAAGCTGTTCTCCAGGCCCTGAGACAAGCTGGATTGACGATCAAGGCCAGCAAGTGCCAGATCGGGCAGGGGTCGGTAGTGTACCTTGGACACTTGGTGGGTAGGGGAACGGTGCAACACCTCCAGGCGAAGATCGAGGCCATCATGGCCTGGGAACCCCCCAAGACACAGACTGAGGTCCGAGCATTTTTGGGCCTCACGGGATACTATCGCCGCTTCGTGAAGGGGTACGGTACCATCGTAGCCCCTCTCACGGAGCTCACGTCCAAGAAACAACCTCGACGGGTAGTCTGGACGGAGGCTTGTCAGCAAGCCTTTGAGAAATTGAAGAAAGCCATGTGCGAGGCCCCGGTCTTAAGGGCCCCAGACTTTTCCAAGAAGTTCATTGTCCAGACAGATGCATCAGAACATGGCATTGGGGCAGTGTTATCGCAACTCAACGAAGAGGGTCTGGATCAACCCGTGGTCTTCCTATCCAGGAGACTACTTCCCAGGGAACAGAAGTGGAGTGCAATAGAGCGTGAAGCCTTTGCAGTGGTATGGGCTCTGAAGAAGTTGCGGCCATACCTGTTTGGCTCGCACTTCCTGGTTCAGACCGACCACCGACCCCTTCGTTGGCTGATGCAAATGAAGGGGGAGAATCCCAAGTTGTTGAGGTGGTCTATTTCCCTACAGGGGATGGACTTTCAGGTGGAACATCGGCCTGGAGTGGACCACGCCAATGCAGACGGTCTCTCAAGGTATTTCCGCCTTAGTGATGAGAACTCCCAAGGGGTTGGGTAGCTCTCCCCACTTTCAGCTGGGGGGGACGCGTGTTAGACCTGTCAGCCCTTTGGGTGGTCCCTCCTCATCATTATTTATTTTGTCCCACTTTTGCCTCAAACCCTGTTTGAATTTTTCCTTTTTGGGAACCACCAGACTTTTTCGTGTTGCTACAGGTTCAGGGAGCCATTTTAGCTACCCCTGAAACTTCTGTCTGAGGGCCTGGAGCACAAAATGGTGGCCACCTGTGACATCACCAGCATCCACTGGAACCTACCAGCACCTTCCAGAACATTCCAGGAGATTCCAGAACTCTGTGACAGTTGGAGACCGTTTAGAATGTTGGGAGGATAAGAGGGGCAGTTGGCAGTTGGAGCTGGCAGTTGGCACCTGACTGGTGAAGAGAGAGGAGCACAACAGTGAAGGAGGAAGGAGTGAAGCAGCAGGGGTGGAAACTTGTGCCTGGAGTGGGGTCCATAAACCCACCCTTGATACTTGTCCCTACTGATGGATCCCAGCCTATAGCCCTGTGTGGGAAGAAGACAGAAGAAACTTATCCTAAGGACCTGGACAGCAGGAACAGGCCTTAGAACCAAGAAAACAGCAAGATTCTGACCTGAGAACTGGTTTCCCTGGAGTCCGGCGTCGAGTAGCCTGAAGACCTGGAGCCCGAGGTGGAGAAGCGGCGCTGACTGAAGTAGCAGACGTCGTACCCGGAGCCGCCTGAGGTCGTGAGAGGGCGCCGACGGAGGTCGTGAGGAATACCAGAGGTCGAGGAGGAAGTGAACCGAGGTCGAGCGAGCGGCGTCATCGGAGGAGTGAAGTCCGCCCTCCGGAGTCGTCGGAGACCGAGGTAGAGGAGCACCGGAGGTCGGGAGTGAGGATCGCACTCCGGAGTCGCCCGGAACCTGTGTGGAGGAGCACCGGAGGTCGGGGGTGAGGATCGCACCCCGGAGTCGCCGGAAGTCGACATCGAGGCCAGGCCGGCCGACGTCATCGGAGCCGAGAGCGCCATCGGACCGGAGCCGCCCGAAGTCGACATCGTGAAGAGACTGCCCGACGCCGTCGAATCGGAGGTCGAGATCGAACCGAGGCCACCGACATCGGACCGGAACCGCCTACCGGCGTCGTCAAAGAACTGACATTGTGCCGAGGCCGCCGAGACCGAACCGGAACCGCCTCACGGCGTCGACACGACTCCAGCGGCGTCGGAACATCAGAAAAAGGGCAGTAAGTGGAGTAGAGGGCGCCTAAGGCCCTGTGGAGACCTGAGAGACTGCTCTAAGGGGCTAGGGAGGTGCTGAAACCAACCTGACTGTGCAAGGGGTGAACTGGGACTAACCTAGAGAGGTTGTGTGGAGAGAGAAAGCCAGGGCACTGGTATTCCCCCCTTTGATCTACCTCAGCTTAGGCCTCAGCCTTGTCCCAGCCAGGGAGTAGCCCTCCTCAAGCCTTCCACAACCCTACAAGCTGTGCCTGGGCCAAATCAGCCCTTAAGAATTGAAGTGTCATCTGATTACATGAGTGTTGCTGTATACTTTTAATTATTTATTGGGGATACTGTATTTATTGAGTTTTTACCTATTTATTGCTGCACTATATTTATAGGTCCACAGGACTTGTTGGTGTACAATATTTATTGGTACAGTATTTATTGCCTCAAAGTATTTAATTGTCTGTATATATTGCACTTGTATTTATGCCCTGTTATTTATGATCACCCCTATTTATTTCATCAAACAGCCAATATTTATTTGACCTGCACTAATTGAAACTTGTATATTGTGATTGTCTTATTTATTTTTCCAATCAGCAACTAAGAGAAAAAGATAAAGAAAGAATATTTTCATAATTTTTACGGTGTAGAGTCGTTTTTGGAACGGATGCACGCATGGTTATTGTATGGGTATATTGTATGCTTAGCACTGCGCCTGTTTCCTGACCACTCGAGCCAAGCTACCACAGTGTGTTCGGGGAGTCCACCATCACCCTGCGGAGCGGAGGTGGGCTGTTTCCAACATATATCAATTATCATCATTTTTTCTACTTCCTTAGCTAAACGTTTCTGATAAGTGACATTGGCAATAGCTTTCTTATCGGGGATACAAAATGATACACATACGGAACAGAGCAAAGGACCACATTGAATACAGATACAGCAAGAAAACAGAACTGCTATAATTATGCAGAGACCAGTCAAAACCTTCCAACCCCAAGCAGTGATCAATGCCCAAAACCATCCAGAAAAGGACCAAGTGCCATTTTCTGTATGGATTTCAGCTGCAATTTTATGCAACCTGTTAATTGCATTGTAGACTGAAGGTGTGTGGTCAGGAATAAACACACAGCAACTACTTCCGATAATTTTACAAGCTCCACCTCGATCAGCTAACATAACGTCTAACACCATACGATTCTGCAATGCAACAATTCTGGTAATCTGTAATTCTTCCGTAAGATTCCCAAGAGCAGCAGCGGTTTGGTTTGTCACAGCCTCTACCACTCGTGTTAATCTTCGAATTTTCCTACTATTTAGGGCAGCTCCAACGAAGAAAAACAATCCTAGATTGAAGTCGATATACTGCTGTAAACTGGTGTCAGTTTGAGCCACATCATCAATTGATAAAGTACGTTTATACCTATTTACAGTCACATTATTCAACAACTTTAAATCCTTATGATAGGATGCAGGTGCCAGAAATACAGGAGGTAACAAAAATGATACATAACATACTCCAGACCAACCGGCTGGCAAACGATAATAACCCTTAGTTCCACACACGAAGTACGTATTATGGGATGCTAAAAAAGTACTGTTATTCAATCCATCGATGTTTAATATGGTAATACAATCGCTAACACCGACGGGAATATAACCCACACTTTGGACACACAGGTCCGCTTGAGCTTGTGCCACTTGAATCACAAATTTATCTCTTCCCACAGTGTCTCTGGTGTTCGTAAAAACATATGGAATCGATTCATTGTCTGGTCGATACTCTTCCCATTCCCAAATTGTCCCATTCGCTTGCGGATATCCATCTTTATCCTGATGACATTCTTTATTGAGTCTGAAGAGTAATCGTCCCACTGTGGGTTTCCGAGTGGCAAAAAGCAAAGTGTACCATGCTCTACAAGAGCCATTATGAGAGAAAGGAAGAGGTATGAATGGCGTTCCTCCCTTCTTCTGATGAGCTGGCATCATACCACATATCCAACAGTTCGTAGCATTGGTGGCAACATGGGTATGATGTAACATCTGGATGAAAGTGTTATTCAAATAGGACTGACGATGCTTCAATTCATGATACGGAAGGGTATAGAAATAGTGCTCCGCAGGCACTGGAGTGGTCAACACAAGCAACTCTCGGGCAGGAGTCACATCCTCCACAAACCATGTGGTTATCCCAACAATAGCTACTGTGAGCATAAAACCTGTTGCACAAAGGATCGTCTTTTTCTCCATGTCAAAATAGAAAATCAATATCTTCCTGAAACTAAAGGTTTGTCAGAACTCTTCCCCTTGGGCAGCGGTCGATTTCTTCACCAACGGGCCAAGACGGGTGTCACTACACTAATGCAGGGCTGATCCCCCCCCTTGCCTCACTGGCTCTCCGTTTCACTAACCCAAGGGCCGTTCTGACAACATGTCCCGATACTGAAGGATTCACTTTCTTGGCCTCAGATGATATCGCCTTCCTCCAGGAGTCGCGTGGTCCGGAAAGAGCTCCTCAGCGTCGTTCGATTCCCCAGCACGGCCTTTCTCTGTGGTCAGAATCTCTCGTTGATCGGTCAATACAGCGGGCTCCACCAATCCGGGCGGTACTTTGCGGCAGTGCAGGGAATGGATCCAATTCTTTCTGTTGGAAACTCGCACAGCCGTCCTCGTTGCCAGTAAGACTTGCTCAGGGCCAACCCATCTCGGCTCCAGGCTGTTCGTCCTGTCGAAGATTTTCAACATGACATAGTCTCCAGGCGGGAGACTATGTCCTTCGCCGGTGGACCGATCAGGGAGCGCCTCCCGGACCTGTTGATGAATGGAAACCAAGTTATCCGTTAACTGTGCCAAATAATCATTCATCATTACGCAAGGTACATCATACACAGTCTTAGGTTTTGGCGGACCCCAAACATTCATTGGACGTCCAAAGACAATCTCATATGGTGTAAGACCGATTCGAGAGTGCGGTACCGACCTAATTGACAACAATGCCAGCGGTAAAGCGTCTGGCCAAGTCAAAGACATTGAAGCTTGAATTTTAGCGATCTTGAGCTTCAGTGTACCATTATACTTCTCGACTAGTCCTGCAGATTGAGGGTGGAATACTGCATGGAACTTCTGGGTGATGCCTAGACCATTCAGAACATACTTTATAACGTCCGCTATAAAGTGGGGCCCGTTATCACTCCACAGAAGTCTACAAACGCCATATCGAGGGAAGAACTCCTTCAACAGCATCTTAGCGGTAGTCATTGCAGTATTGTCTTTCGTAGGGTAGGCCTCAACCCATTTGCTAAAGGCACACACCACTACTAGAACATACTTCAAATTGTTACAACGCTCGAGCTGAATGTAATCCATCTGTAAAACCTCAAAGGGTGCAGTGGGCGTTACGAACCCTCCTGCTGGGGTCCGAGTCCCCCTTCCTGGGTTGTACCTCAGGCAGATCATACAGGTCTGTACCACCCTCTTTGCCGTGCTAGCAATCTCTGGATGCTCCCAGACTTGGGTAAGCAATTTTACAATTGCGGAAGCTCCAACATGTGCTAGCCCATGTGCCATCTGAACCATAGGTTGTACAAAAGCTGTGGGTAATTTCCATCGATCCATCTGCTTATTTCTCCAGCAACCCTCATCATCCAATTCTCCCTCACTGGACCATTGCTCCCGTTCTTTATCAGAAGCGGTCCTCTGTATTTCTCGCACTTCTTCCTTCGCATCATGCCATCTTTCTACTTGCGACTTTACTACATACATGGCAGTAGCACCGGGCTGCATCGCAGTCTCCCGCGCCACTCGGTCTGCTAACGCATTCCCTTCTCCAACTTTATCGACTACTTTCCTATGGGCGCTACATTTAATGATAGCAATTTTCTTCGGATATGTCAATGCAGTTAAAAGATTATGAACTAACTCCCCATGCATTATTTGTACTCCATGCGACGTTAAGAACCCTCTTTCCTTCCAGAGCAGGCCGAAATCGTGCGCTACTCCGAAGGCATAGCGGCTATCTGTATAAACATTCACACACAATCCTGTACTGAGCTCACATGCTCGTGTTAATGCTATCAGTTCCGCTGCTTGAGCTGATTTCTGTGGTATGCGTGCTGTCTCCACTATTGTTTGCAATGTGGTAATCGCATACGCTGCTGAAGTCATACCATCTGGTAGCTTCAGGCATGACCCATCCACCCACAGTTCTCCATCTACATCTGAAAAGGGCGTATCCTGGAGATCAATACGACCCTTTGTTTGTTCCTCGGTCATGAGGATACAATCATGTGCTTCTCGTGCCTCAGACCGAGTCTCGGGGTATGGCAACAATGTGGCAGGATTTAACGTCACGCACCTCTTCAACGTGATATGAGGAGCCAAAAGCGTCAGCTCATATCCCGTTAAACGGGCACTGGTCAAATGCTGCGTCTTTGTCTGATTAAGCAGGGCATCAACAGCATGGGGGACTAATACCAACAGCTTATGAGATAACACAATTCCCTCGCTCTGGCGTATTGACACAGCTGTCGCCGCAACCGAGCGAAAACAACCAGGCAATGCCCGGGCAACAGGATCAAGTACAGCCGAAAAATATGCACAAGGGCGCTGCTTATCGCCGTGCATCTGCACTAAAACTGATAATGCACATCCATCTTTCTCATGCACATACAACGAAAAAGGCTTGGTATAATCAGGTGTCCCTAATACTGGTGCTGAACAGAGGGCCTGTCGTAGTTTCTGAAAGGCAGTGTCACACTCATTCGTCCAGGGGAGCGGGATAGGTGTATCTTTTGTCAAAAGGGCTAACAATGGCTTGGCTATATACGAAAACCCTAATATCCACTGCCTACAAAACGAAACAAGACCCAAAAATGCGCGCACGTCCTTCTGCGTGGACGGCGTCGGTGTATCCAGAATCACTTGAACACGGTCTGGTGTGAGTGCACGTCCCTCCTTAGACAAAAGGTGACCTAGATAAGTCACCTTTGGTCTACAAAATTGCAACTTTTTCCGAGAGACCTTGTGATTGTGGGATGCCAAAAAGGAAAGCAAAGACAACGTACTCGTTTCACACAACTCCGGGGTGTCAGCCGCCAGCAAGATGTCATCGACATATTGAATGAGGGCGACACCCTCGGGCAGAACAAAGGAGTCCAATTGTCTTTTCAAGGCTTGACTGTAGATGCTAGGGCTTTCCGTATAGCCCTGGGGAATTCTACAAAATCGGTAAGACCTATTATTGAGAGTGAAACCAAAAAGGTATCGACTATCGGGATGAATGGGAATTGAAAAGAAGGCATTTTTCAAATCAATAACAGAAAACATGGTCGCCGTAGGCGGGACCAAAGTAAGCAACGTCGTGATATCCGAAACCACTGGGTACTGGGGTATCACGATCTTGTTTACTTCTCTCAAATCAATGATAAACCGGTAGACTTTAGCATCCGTATCCTTTTTCAGAATGGGTAGAATCGGGCTATTACAAACATTATAGGGAACTTCTTCCACCACTCCCACCTTAATCAAATCCTGCACAATCTGTATAAGAGCCTCTTCCCCCTCCTGCGAAATACGATACTGTGGAAGGCGTGGTAACACCGCCCCCTCCTGGACACTAATGTGAACAGACGGAATCACCATCTGTCCCACATCAGTATCCGAAGTGGCCCCCAGAGCACGGGGGAGGGCAGCTAACACAGCATCTTCTGTAGCCACACACATCCGTTCAGACAGGGGGTAATTGTCATTCAATATCACCCGCACTCCAGCAGGGGAACACCGGATCGTAGCTCTGAAGTGCTTCAGCATATCAAGGCCCATAATATTATCCGGCGTGCTCGGAGCTAACAAAAACGGACAGGGTGCAGAAAAGGAATTAACCCGAAATGCAAGGGGCTGCGAAAGAGGGCTTCGGGAGAGTGTTCCATCAAACCCTACTGATGTAACCATTAAGCCAGATGGGGGAGCCCTCGGAACCAATTGTTTAGACAGCGCACTACGAGTCGCTCCTGTGTCCACTAGAAACTGATCAGTGGAGCCCAAAACCTCAGCTGATACGTAAGGACCCCTCTGATCAACTGGCACCTCAACTGATTCTAACCCCCATCCAACGCATTCCTATGCATGCTGAGAATCATGATACCCAGACCGGTCAATTCCCGACACTTGATACTGATTTTGTCGATCAAAAACATTAGACCTATCTCGTTGCTGCCCAGCAAGGTCAAAACGAGCGTGATCAGTAGAATTCCCTCTAAAATTCGAGAAACCCCCTCTACCTCTGGGGCCACTCTGAGTGTGTCCCTGACCGTGCCCCTGCCGTGAAGCATGCAACGCTGGGCATTCTCTGGCCCAGTGTCCCGATTGCTTACAATACGCACATTGATTCCTTTTCAGATCAGATCGGCCCGAGGGAGGACCATAAAATCCTCCCCTACCTCTATTTACACCCCGTCGGGGCGGACCATATACTTGTGCTAACATCACCTTCGTTTTTAAATCCTTCGATTTCTTTTCCTCCTGCCCCTTCGCTTCTAGCTCCTGGCGCTCATAGTACTGAGCTATAGTCAGAAGGGCTGTCGGGTTCGTAGTGGACCAAGAACTTTCACTCGCTTTGAGGCGAGCCGCAATTGCCGGTAATAAATTCGCCACATATTTGTCAGCAAAAAGGTGCCGACCCGTATCATCCGTAAGAGACTGACCACTAAAATCATGGAACGTCTCCTCAAAGCGCGTAAAGAAATCTGCAACTGATTCATCGGCTTTCTGCTTACACGAGGCTAGCATATTCCAGTCAATCTTTTTAGGGGGAATGATGGTCTTCAACTTAGTCAAAATAGCAGCGGGGAGATCTAAAATAATCTGAGGTGGTTTCTGCGCGGGCTTTCTCTCCCTATCCTCATCCTCAAGTTCAGACCATCGAGCCTTAAAAGTGGCAACATCATCTACCTTCCGCACGGATCGCCACATATCTGGTGGTAAAATAAGCCCAAAGAACAAATCTATATCCGCTAAGGTCATAATACAAGAATTCAAGGCCCCCTCGACTTCTTCGTAAAAGGCCGCTGGATTCTTGCGGGGATCAGGCAACGCATTCTTTAATGCCATGACGTCAGCCCTGTGCCAGGGAGTATAAACCCAATTATACACAAAATATCCCTTAGCATTGGCGGAGGTAATATCCGAGCTAGTCCCCGCTCCTTTAGGAGGAACATACAAAGGCGCCGCCTCGCGCATTGGTTTAGCATGCACTGGATCGCTCTTATCTGATTGAGAGATGGATGAATGGCCGCCTCCAGTACGCGAATCCGACCGCTTTTCCTCCTCAAGATGTTGGCGCGCTTTCTCTTTAAGGTCTGCTGCCGCATCCCGCAACGCAAACAGTCGCCGAACTGCTTCAGGCGCCTTAGAGGGAGAGAAAACACCATTACGCAATGCTTTAGCATCCAATACCACATCGTCAGGTTCAAAGACGCTGGAATATTTCCGAAAGGCACCAATCACTTCATCAGAAAAGTGTCCCAAAAAATACAACCTTTCTCTATCCTGCCACGACTCCCAAGAAGCCAACAGTTCATCAAGGGATAACTTGCCCTTACATGCACGATAAGAAACCTGCCGAAGCTCACCCATTCGCTCAGCCGATAACATGGACCGCGTGTCTACCTTACTCGAACCCGATCCAGAATCTTGTGGCCTCGGGGCAGACGCGCCGACATAAGGAGGCGGAGAATGATCTAATAAATAAAAATCATCGTCATGATTATTAAGGACAGGATAGAGTGGCTGACGAACAGCATATTGACCCGAGACTTGTAACCTACGTTCTTTCTCTTGTTTCTCCGTCTGTTCTCTTTCCTCCCGACGCTTTGCTTCCTGCGCTCTCACATGATCATTCTTTCGTTGCTCTTTATCAAACAGCGCTTTCTCGCGCTTCTCTCGCTCACGCACTTCCTTCACCCATAGTCGCACACATTCAAACATGTCTTGCCGCGCACGCCGTTTACACATACACTGTTCCACATACTCAATCTTACGTATATCAAACGACCCATACAACGGCCACCGTAACTCAGGATCCTTCTTGGTATATTTCCTCCATACTGTGCTGTACATTATGGAGGAAAGACCATGCTTCACATACATATCCCTATTAGGAGTCCCCTCTGGGGGAGCTGGAGCAGATTCCTCGAGGTTTAACCGGTTTCCAAAACAGCAGCACCACTTACAGAGTGCGCTAAAAGCAGGCATGCTCAAAAATAATGCAAAATATGCAGTATTATCAAAAAAATGGCACTTAAACGTTGTGCTGGTCAAAGTTACACAGTTCCGGAGAAATATCTCCACATTACCTGCCTATATGTGTTGCAACGCATATATTCTCACAATAATCAATACAAGATATGACCGGTCATCACAAATCAAACTCAAATAGCCAACCCAGGCTTCAAAAACTCGGAGCAAGTACCGTACAACGGTTCTTACCAATCAAGAGTCCAGATTCCAACTGCCAAGCTCCGAAATTCGCCCAAACGGCTGTCACGGCAGAACCGACAGAAGAGGTCTCAGTCGAGGACCGGCGCCACCCAGATGGTCAGCTCGGAAGGGAAGGAAGAAAAACCTCGGGATGCCAGGACTAAAGTGCCTCTGGCAGTGATCACATCCCCGGCCAAATTCCTCACCTTCGTCGCGACCAATCCTTCGAGCATCCGAGTCGCCGATGAGCCCCACGTGACGGGCGCCAATTGATGAGTACAGGCCCCAGCTAGGCCCGCAGGACACAAGGGTTCGCTCTCCTGCAATGGAATCTATAAGGAAGTTGGCACGGAAACTGCAAAGTACAAAGACAAGGTTTATTAACCCTTAAGGGTGGTCCTACAATCCATACAATACTCTTCAGTATTGCATAGAGTAGCACACAGAACTTGCATACACGGTCCCCTTTTATACACAACAGAGGGGCTCATAAGTGGGAGGGTACGACATGAGACGAGGAATGTTACCTTTTATGGACGTTTGCAATACAAGATCGATATGTGGGCGGAGCTGACATACTCCTTGAGCCCGCGAAAACATGGTCAAGCAAGGACTAACTGATAACAGATGTGGTCAAGTCTGGGCATGCGCCAGACGGACAAAGGAACTATTTATAGACTGTTACTAGGCAGATTACAAGAGCAACTAACACAAAGATAAGACTCTCCTCCTGTTGAGCACGTGGAGACATGACAATACAAAATGGAGTCCAGACTTCAGTCAACATAACAAAAGGAACATGTGTAAGGGAGGAGAATTCATGTCTTTAGTAAATGCTTATTCACATCGAAGTTGCAATTTACAACACCACCACACCCTAGCCCACCACACCCTAGCCCAACACACCCTAGCCCACCACACCCTACCCCAACACACCCTACCCCAACACAGCCTACCCCAACACACCCTAGCCCAACACACCCTACCCCACTACACCCTACCCCAACACACCCTAGCCCACCAAACCCTACCCCAACACACCCTAGCCCAACACACCCTACCCCAACACACCCTACCCCAACACACCCTACCCCAACACACCCTAGCCCACCACACCCTACCCCAACACACCCTAGCCCAACACACCCTACCCCAACTCACCCTAGCCCAACACACCCCACCCCAACACACCCTACCCCAACACACCCTAGCCCACCACACCCTACCCCAACACACCCTACCCCAACACACACTAGCCCACCGCACCCTACCCCAACACACCCTACCCCAACACACCCTACCCCAACACACCCTAGCCCAACACACCCTACCCCAACACACCCTACCCCAACACACCCTACCCCAACACACTTTCTCGCCACCGAACCTCTCAATTCACTTCACCATTCCGTCGCTACCTCACCTCACCACCTCCCTACTCTTTCTACCTCATTCGCTCTACCTGACCTCACTACATTATTCCTTTCATGCTACTTATTTCCCTATCCCTAGCGTTTGTTCTCGATTTATCATTACATTCAGTCTCTCCACTGTCCGCACCCCTTCTCTATATTTACCTCACTTTTCTACCTCATCCCTCTCTCTCCCCGTCTTTGCATATGCATCTCTCTACTTCTCCTATCGGTCTCTACCTCTCTCTGTACCACACCTTCTCTTTCTACCTATCAACCTCATCATTCTTTCGGTGCCTCACTGCTGACTCTTTTCTTCACTTCTTTTCTCTATACATCTGCCTACTTGTTATCCCCTCTATACCTTTCTCTCTGCCCTGTCTTGTTACATCTCCTGATAGTGTGCCTCACTCTGTACCTCACCACTCTCTACTATGCATCTCTCTATAGGTACAGGAGGGCAAGGCAGAAGAAGAGAATTTAATAAGGAAATATGAGATTTCACGCCTAGATGTAGTGATTTGTCCTGAAATTAGACCCTCTCAGATAGATCGCCAGTGGCTGAGATTAATTTGAAACATTCTTTACATCAGTTTGTTTTTGTAGGAAGACCTGGGTGCATAGGCACTGAATCCCAAGGAAACGTCTAGCTCTAAGTGCAAACAAGAAATGTCTTCACCAATGCTTGTTTAATCTTTTTTTTTTTTTTTTTGTGCAATATTTGGCTTGCGGATACCTGGCAGCTAGAGCTGGCAGCCATTTTTGAGTGCACCTGTTTCTGAGTGTTTAACATATCATTCTATATTGTTTAGCATCACAAGGGCTTTAGTTACCTGAAAATGGGTAATAATATCAAAGTTGTTCTGAACAGGAGGCTGCAAAGTATGCCTTGCCCATGGCTCAATAATCCTTAAAATGGCGCCGGGCAGAGAGATGTGGAGGTGATGCACCGCCATAATATTGAGCTGCCAGGCAGTGCTCCTGGTACAGCTTATCATGGCAGCCATGTGTTAGGTTCGAAGTTGAAGACCCCTTGAAAGCCCCTGCCATCCCTGAATACTTATGTCGGTCAGGGAAGAGGAACTTGCCCCTCGAGGGAGGAATCAGGGGAGAAAGAGGAAAGGGAGCCAGAGAGAAATCCTGGCCTGAGTTCACACTCCATCTGGGTTTATCTGTTTCGACAGACAGCACCACTCTGTCTAGATGTTCCAAATTGGGTAGCCCAACACCGGCTGGAAGACAGAGGGGAGGTGGCGGACGAGCTATCCAGTCGGTAACAAAATGATGTACGACAGATGTAATTCTGCTTACCCATTCTAGCAGCGGGTGCAGCTGTTAGGAGCCCGAAGCAGGCCAGGATACAAGCAGGAGGTCCTAGGACGCTGCAGCAATGCACCAGCAAGAATATAGAGAACAAGCTTTGGCAAAGCCAATAGGTCTTACCTATAACAGCTATTGGTTTAGGCAATGTGTTGTATCGAATCTGGACAGCAGAGCAGATGCTTTGCAGTTTGGCCAAAACTAATTTGAAAAAGTGCTATGACACAGTCAGGGCTAATGCACTTTTTTTTAAGTGCAGTAACACTGGAGGAATCATAGACCCTTTTATTATTATTTGTAGCCATGCTGCAGAGCAGCCACATTACTTTACAACATGGCTACAAATAATTTGCAAAGTCGGCATTGCCCATGCTGTACAGCATGAACACATGCAAAGGCAGAGCCAATAGTCTCAACGGCGAGACCTAGTGATTTTGTCAGTGCTTGTTAGGTCTCGGAACATTACCCCTGTGATGGCTCCACATTACATCTACCATGATGCATCTGAAGAGAACTCTACTGCAGAATTTTTTTTATTTAATTTTTATTTTTGTATTATTTTATTGTACCCATTTCAATAATACAGCACAAACAAAATCATAACACTACAGAAAAACTACATACAAAAAAATTGGAAGGGAGGTAGATGCAAAATCATCCTGAATATGCTTTTCGATTAAGAAATAAATTATATCTCCAACTTAGGAAACATTTGACAATAATCAAACTAACATTACAAAAACTGATATCACAATACAGTCAGTTCTGTAAAGAACAACGTGTTCATTAGTCCAGCGACTTCAGCACCTTATATGGAGCACCAACCTCTACCATGTGTATTTGAACGCCAGGGGAGTCTATTATGCCCGCTATGTCTATAGGGCTCTCTCTGCGACAGGGGGTGTGGCAGTTTGTTCCCGGGCCGGAGTTGCAATGTAAGTAGCATGTAGGTTCCAGAAGTTCTTGAGTCGGTTCCTAGGGGGAAGCAGCTCGCTATATGTTTCTGTTTGTGTATTACAGTACAGCATGTCCCTAGACCATTGTGTCAGTGTGGGAGGTTGGCCTCTCGACCAGTGGATCGCCAATACTCGTTTAGCGACCAGCAACGCCATGTCTACTAATCGTCTGATGGGTTTCTGCAATGTTTTTGAGTATCCAAGAAGGGCCAGCAGCGGGTCGGGGCTAAGGTCTGCCTGAGTGACTGATTGAAGTTCTGTAAAGACCTGTATCCAAAAGCTCGCAATAGGAGGGCAGAGCCATGCTAAATGCAAAAAGTCCGCTTCGGAGGCTCCACAGCGTTCACAGTTGCACGTGTCGCGAAGTCTGTATTTGTGGAGTCATAAACTCTACTGCAGAGTTGATATTAAGTGCGCAACACATCTGTTGACACCTTTATTAGCCGTCTAGCTCCCCACTGGTTCTCTATTACCGCACAGGAGCATTCAAGCCTGCTGGCTTAACCTCTTCAGTGCCCATGACGAGATAGTCTCGTCATGGAGCACGGTTGCGCTGTGCCCATGACGAGACTATCTCATCATGAACCCCACCCACTAGTGCAACGCCCGGCACAGGAGGGGGAAAGGGTGTGGCACTGAAGGGGTTAAATCGCAACTCGTGAATGTCTCCAGTTTGAAGTGATTCTGCTGATCTGAACAGCTTAGAAAGGTGCATCAGTCACTCGTCCCTACCGCTGCAATGCAAATAGGGAAGACTTTTGTTTCGATCAAAACACTGATGCTCTGCGTATGTCTTCCAGGAGCTAGCCATGAAATAAACAAAGCTTCTGACAATCAGAAAAGCCTTTGACAAGCTTGTTTTTGTTCGCGGCGTGTCTGTGCCTGACCTGACAGCTGAGCAGCAGCAAGGGCTGGATTACAAACATTTAGTGACTGACTGAGTGATAATATTAGCATCTGAGGTAGGATTACTTTGATTTCAGTCAAGCAATGTTAGACCGGCTGCTCCAGATTGCATAGGTAAAACTATGCACTGACGTTTGCACCACAGGATATGGTCAAAACCGGTGTATGCACCGAGTGACCTGTTCAAATACATTTTTTGCATCAGTCTTTCAATCCAAATGTCTGGGCAAGAATGCAGTGCAATATAGTTAATGAATGGTAGATGAAAATGTCAGTGCAAAATTGCACCTCTGCAAACCACGTAGTCCTGCTCAACGTATGCTGCACCATACAACGCGCTTTGCAAATGTTAGCAATCAGTCACTCAGAAAGTCACTCGCTCCCTCCCCCCGGGCATGAGTAATTCACTTCCTGCACACTGTCTGTTTCCTGTACAGTCATGAGGGTTCGCTTGATTACTCCTGAGCGGCCACACACTGGAGCGGGACTTCACTATGCACCTCAAAAACGAAGCGCTTCATGCACCGTCCCTCCTTCAGGCGCTATCAGAGTGAGGGACACCGGATAGCTCTGCGGCCTGTCGCCAGGTGGGACTTGAAATATAAAAGGCTAGGTGAAGGAGCTCTCAGAATGAGAAGAAGCTGGTAGCAAAGCTGCCTGACATCAGCCAAGGCGTAAAATGTGAAACGCTTACAGCGCCCTTTATTTAGGCGCTACCAGAGTGAGTAGTGCCAAGTGGCACCGAGGCCTGATACCGGCTGGGACTTAAAATACAAAGCGCCTACACTGTCCTGTATTCAGGATTTACCAGAGTGAGCAGCACCGAGAATCTCTGTGGCGTCAGCCTGTCACCAGATGGGATTTCAAATACAAGCATTTGCAAAGCAATAGGTCTCGCATTTACGTGAGTCTTATTGCATTGCAAATGGTTGGCATCACGGACAACAGGAGGGAAGGCGGGCGGGAGGAGAAGGCACAGACAACGGGAGGAAGGATGGGAGGGGGCGGGGGAGTTTGGTTATGGGGAGAAGGCACGGACAGAGGTAGGTCAGGGGAGAAGGCACGGACAACGGGATGGAGTAGGCACGGACAAAGGGAGGGAGGGAGGGCAGGGGAAAAAGGCACCAAAGCATGTTGTGCCTGCAGTATGAGAACCTCATTAAAGAAAATAGTCCTCAAAGTCTAAATAACACGTACCGTGTAACAACCGAAGTAAAAGGGACAGTCGCCATGGGAGGTGACAAATGAAGAGAAGGTAGTACTAAGGAGGGACTAACATGACTATTTACGAATCAGAAGCCAACATTTAGGACAGACAATGACACAAGCCAAAGGCAAATATGGGCGGAGAATGGGCGGGGCTTCTATTCGCTACTCCACTACAACAAGTCTCGCAGAGCAGCGCATGCGCGCTGGCTCTAGGCTCAACCTAAAAAGGGGGTAATAGCACAACACAAGACATGGCAAACAGGAGCAAATCCGGGAAAACATGGGAAGTGAAAAGGGAATGAAAGCAATAAATGTGGAGGGAACAAAATAAGGGGTGCAAATTGATATGTAGGTGAAAAGCCAATGCACCTATGTTACATGTTGCCAGTCAAACAGTATAAGTGGGTTTAAATAGTGTTCTGCCTCTCTTCACCTGAAAATGACTCAAAACCAGGAAGTGAGTAACTACTGCTGTACTGATGATAGCGGTCTAATGTCCCTGCCCGTCATAACTTCCACTGGTCCGTGTTCCAGTGTTTCCAGACTCCTTGCACCCACCATTTCACCTGAATCCTCACTGTGCCCTCAACCTCCAAAGAATCTCCCAGCGGAACAGTGTTAGGCCCAAGGTTTGGTGGATGTGGCTTGTGAAATCATTTTACTAATCTTAGGTCGTATAAAAGTTCTGCTGGTCCCCAAGATTTATCCAGGGGCGGCTCCACCACTAGGGCAGAGGAGCATCACCCGACTGCTTTCTCGCAGTGTGAGAAGCAGAAACATAAAATGGTAATAACCACCATTTTATGTTTCTGCTTTTGGCACTGCGAGAAAGCACAAGGGTTTGGTTGTGAGCGGGTCGGTGGGCCTGCTCTGTGAGCAGGCCCCCGCAGGGGAAGTGTGGTGTGCCCACTCATGAGTGCGCATGACTGGTTTGGTCGGCCCTCTGGGCCCAACCAAACCAGTCATGCGCATTCTGCCCTTCTCCATGTAGGCTGCAATGCAGCCTACATGGAGAACATGACCGGGCCATTAGCCCCTGGCTGGGCGACGTCCCGACCAATCACAACGCTGCTTGCAGCCTTGTGATTGGCTTAGGGGTGGGAGCCTGGCTGCCTGCATCCTGTTCCTGCCGGAGGCAGGAGACCAGGAGAGGAGCAGAGACGACGCGGTACCCGGCCTGCGGGAAGGTAAGTTTACTTTTTATTATTATTAAATTAAATCCCCGCGTGACACCCGCCTCCACACCCATGAGTCATGCCAGACGTGACTTGATTTATCTGACAGATCGTAACCCTTCCAGGCCACTAGATATTGCAACTGGCTACAGAAGATACTCTAATCAATGTTTTCTTCAACTTCGTTTTCAGGGAACCCATCCACCACTGAAGCTGGTGGTTTACTGCCAGTATCAGAGATGACCTGGATTCGGGGGCACATGGAATATGGGATGTCTCTCTCACTGTCATGGAAGCGCTAACTGAAGTGTGGATTTTCCTATCTTTCCTTTAATCGGAAAGGGACCTACAAACTTCCATGTAAGCTTAGGGTCAGACCCAGGATAAGACAGGTACTTGGTAGAAAGCTATACTTTCTCACCCTTTTGATGGCCAGGGTTGAGTTTTGTACAATGTTTGGCTGCTAATATTTTTACAAATTCTTTACCTATACGATGTGCTGATGAGCCATTTCCTGAACTTCATTCAGTCCTTCAAACAAAGTGGTCACATAGGGTGCAGGAGAGTTAGATACTTTCTGTGGTAATATCTGTGGGTGATAGCCATTGGAGCAGAAAAAGGGAGATCTGCCAAGGGTTGAGTGTAATGAGTTGCAAGTGCTGTCCAGCGTTAGCAGGCATATGGATGGTCCATCAAAAACACATCTTAAGTTCAGTTCTAACATCAGATTCAGACCATCTGTCTGTCTGTGGTGGTAGCTGGTTGACTTAAAATGCATGGTAACAACTCTTTTTATAGGGCTAATTCAAAAAAGTGACATGAACTGAGTTCCTCTGTCTGTGATTATAGCTGAGGCCAGCCCATGCACACGAGAAAAGTGTGTGAGGAATATTCCTGCCAATCCAACTGCTGTGGGAAGTTGCTTTAAGGAAAAAAAGTGCCCCATCTTCATGAAGTAGTCTATCACAACCAAGACTGCAGTGTGCGCCTCAGATTAAGGCAAGTCAACGATAAAATCCACAGAGATCTTGTTCCAAGGCTGATGTGAAGTGGTTGCAGTGCCCAGTTGGTTACTAACATAGGAGACTTTTACTTTGGCACAGAGGTTACAGTGCTCAATATGCTCTCTAATGTGAAAGCTTAATTTAGTCCACCAAAAGTCAATGTTTACTAATTCCAGCATCTTCCACTGTGCTGTTTGCCCAGCAGCTGGAGTGTCATAGAACCATCTTACATTTCTACTGTTGCAAGGTATATACAGTTCGTCTCTATTACTATAACAAACTATCTCTATAATATAAGAAACCATCTTTCAGGGTTACTCGTTGAGGTTTCAGTTCCACCCTTTGTGAGATGTAACATGTGTAGAGCACACACATAGGTATAACAAGGGATGAACCACTTGACGCCTTGCTTGTGCCTGGTTTCACCCGGCTTGGGATTTGGGGCAAAGACAGATCATGGTACTTTAGTAGATCAGACTTTGTGCTATATACATGTAATGTTTGCGCTGATCCATCCCAGATACTCCACTTTTGAGAACATTAACAGGGGATTGGTGCAAAGCATTTTTGGCATTATGCAAGGGTCAGCTTTTGACACTAAACAGCCAGTGTCGGCTGGTAATTTTCGTTTGGGGAGCACTCATACAGCTTACTCACACCCATTCATTCACACAAGCACACACACACTCATTTACAACACTCACTAACAAATACACATATATTCATACATACACGTATGCATGCATCAAACATAAAAAAACACATAAAGCTTACCTTAGCTGCAGCTCTCCGAAAGGAAAGCCTAGAAGGTCCCAGAAGGGGTAGGACTGCTGAATTCGCCAATGAGTGAAGAAAGCAGTCCTGAGCCTCGGAGGTCCCAGGAGGGTTGGAAGTGCTGCCTTCCCACATTGGCTGACCTTAGGTCAGCTAATGAGGCCTTCCCAATTGAGGGAAGGCAGCAGCCCCAACCTCATCACAGAATGGGATGGGGTCAGTGAGACTGCTGACCCCACCCCACTCTGTGATGAGGTGTCACTGATTGACAATTGGTCCATGTCACTTCAAGGCTTAAAACTGAAGCGCCCAGGTCCAAGGCAATCGGTGACGCTCCCTCTCATTAGGAGGGGGAGGACCTCAAGGCATTTTTGCCAGGCTGAGGAGGCCACGTCCACAGGGCTGTGAAATCCTCAGCTTGACAAAGTACATCCCAGGCAGCCAGGAGCATGCACATTTAGCGCATGTCTAGCTCCTGGCTGCCTGACCTGAACACGAAGAGTGTCTGACAGGTTGACCTTTTTTCAGCCTGACAGACACTCTTATTGCCTGGAAAAAGGTGGTGGGCGTGGACAAGCCGCTGCTGAAAACAGCTTTTACACACAAAAGTTGATCATTATTGCCATTTACGCTGCTTTGTTTTGCACAAGCCCTCTGCACACCTTTTGTAAATCTGTGTGTCTGTGTGCATCCTCTCGCCTATTGGCGGTATGACTATGCATGATGCTGTGCATCGGTGCTTTGCATCGATGCTGTAATGACAGAGATGACCCTTCACTTTCGCCTCCATCTCCCACTGCTCCTCTTTCAATCAGTGCAATAGACAAGCTCTATATAACAATGTTGCAGATTTGCACATGTGCTGAGGCTAGAGTGGAGCAGCCTAATCACTGTAGGTCAAACAGATGTCTCAGGCCCAGTGCATGTGCAAACAAGCATTGGCATAGCCAATATGTCTCGCCTTTGGGACCTTATAAGTGTTTAGCCATGCAACAGTTGATATTGTTGCACCAAGGATATTGTGCTGCATAACTAAATACTTATAAGGTCCCAAAGGTGAGACCTAGTGGCTATGCCAATGCTTGTGAGTTGTATTTATGTTTTAAAAAACAACACATAAATAAACACTTAACACACACGTCAATGGCATCTGCAGAGGGAGGGCGGTGCCTTCTTACAGCCAATAATTATTCTGACGCACTACTGTCCTGCTCCTGCTGACATACCAGCATTTCCACCAGTGATGTGGTGACAAAATAACACTGCTACATCAGAGGCAAACTTCCATGAGGTAAAAAATAGGAAGTAACTAACCTTCTAAGCTGCATGCTTTGGGACTACATCTCATGTAATGTCTTACTTTGAGTAGAGAGAGGATTCTCACCAGACAGCTTCAGGTAAATTTACACACGATGAATATAAATATAATTTATTTAAATAGTCAGAGGTTATTCTGAAATTGTAGCATGGTTCTGGCCCTCACACAAGTAAAATGGATCTGCTTGTTATTTACAAGCTACAGGTATATTTTCACTAGTCAGGCTCCAGATCACTATTTAACACAGAGTCCCTCCCCCACATGATGAGATAGTGTCTAGTGTGAGCGATGCGTCGGAAATCGCCATAACTCCTGATTTTGCGGACTTGTAGTCTGCCTTCCACACCACTGGCCATCACCACAACCGGCATCAGTGTCCACGTAGCTGACAAGTTTTCAATCTCTGGAACTCTTGACATACCTGCAGCCAGGTTACCATCAAAAGGACAAAAAAGAAAAAAACAAGGTGACGAGCCTTCTCCATTTAACCACCATGGATCTATAATGACATGCCCTGATTCAGTAGGTATGACCCAACCCTGCTCCAATTTAGAAAAGAGCTGGAGACATTTCTTTAAAGAACACCACCACCCACGATGCAGTAACTACCACAACCAGAATCCAGGTAGCCCTCCAAATCCCTCCTCGACTAGCTTTGCCTTTCACAGTGTACAGCGCTCCACTGCCTTCTGGCTTGGTTACCACACTGAGTAATAATGAAGCGAGTCTGTGATATATATGTCAGAGTCGGAGGGGTTAAGATATTTTTCTTTATGTTGGGTTAACTCTTTGCTGTATTTAACATGCAGAGGAAACTCGAGGGTTTCCATTCAAATTCAGTATCAGAAGCATAGGTCTACGTTCTTCCGCAAGGTTCTGCCCATGGGCCGTCTTTTTAACACTGCTATGCAGCCACTGGTGGGGCCTGTCCAGAGGTCTTGTATGGGTTGACAGCTCATGCTGATGACACCTTGTGTTACCAGTGAAGGAGAGTAAGGAAGGAGAGAGGGGGAAGCCTTTGGAAACTAATGGGAAGTGAAAATGAGCCTTAACTGAGACCCTCTGTCAGGGCCACCACTCTCTCCTGAAACCTCTACCACAGCGGTCAGAGACGCATGATAGCAAGAAGACAAATATGGAGTGAAAGAAAGAGGAGAGAGTTAGAGACGTATAGTTAAACGACCTCAACAAGTCTTAATCATAGCATCATCAATTCAACCTTCTATCTCTCAGTTTATCTGATATAATCAGGGCCACTGGAATTATGTAATTCTGCAGCTGCAACACTTTCCACATAATTATGGATTTGTTGCATTTGCCATATAGTCCATCATCTGTTAGGTAATTTGCTTGCAGATTTTACCAATAAATAGTTTTTTAGTTCAGACAGATCAAAAGTTACTAAAAATGCAGTGAGAAGACTTGCCACGCAGTGGGAGGCCCTCCACAAAAGGCAACTGGTTTCCTTTCAATTGCCTATTGCTGTATTTGAGTGTTAAACTGTTACTAATGAAGTAGGTGCTTTGCCCAGATAGAGTTAAAAAATACACAATAATGCAGTAATACCATCACAAAATGTGCCACATTATGGAACATAATTTGCCTTTTCTTGCCACATAATTTGGTTCTCTCAGGTTCCATGGTTCCAGGGGCCTTATGTATTTTTTTTAAGAGTTACACCTTTATTTCACAGTACAAAAAGCAGCACCTCCTCCAGACAGTGTTTAACGGGAAAGGGTCAGTTGAAAAAAATGAGTCAATGTCGTTGGCCCGTGATTATCATTTGAGTGGGTTGACTCATTTTAGGGACGTTCAGCAATGACAGGAGGATTGGGAAACTAAAACTGTCAAAGCTTCCTTGGCATATGTTAGTCGGTGTTAAAAACCTACGACTGCAGATTGTCCACTCAGTGGAATGATGCAGTTTCTGCAAAGTAGTGAATTGTGTGTTGAAAAAGGCAAGTCAATGCTTGTGAATATACAGACAGTACCAAGTTACCATTTTGTTGGTGTTCAGCACAATGTATGTGCTAACCCCCAAACAACTTCCATTGCATGAGAGCACCTGATCATCTGCGAAAAACCCCGCCACCGGTCAGAGCGTTCATCAGTCTTGCCATCTGCCTCCGTGAAATGCACATATCTTCGTACTGAGAATCAGTCTGACATCTATAATCACAATCTAACTTCTTTTTCACACAAGCACATTGAGGTTGCCAAATGGTGCCATGTCTTCAGGGGCTCCTTACTACAGTACATTATTTTCCCTTTTGAAAGGCCTCATAGTCTGGAAATCTAGGCCAAATAGGGGAAAACTTTCGTGAACTACAACTCCCAGAATGCAGCAGGTCGTTAAATACATGCAAGCGGCGTGACAAAGCCATTCCAGATGACTTCGGGACCTTGATGTGAATCCGTTTGCGAGAACAGTGCGTTTCAGCGTTCTCATGAAATAATAGCGAAAATGAGCAACAACACCGCAGCGAGGGGGCCTTCCATGACCACACAATATTGACAGAGTGGAAGAGTGACACACGGCAGCGGCATGTCCTCTCTGCTGCATCCAACATGGACGTCTGAAGGCTTGGACATGTAAAGCTGCTGCTGGCAGGAAGGAAAGTAAATAAAAAGATGCAGTGCTGATTCTGCATACTTAACGAGCACTGGTAGGAGGGAGGGTTGTGGCAATGAGGGCGGAGCGGGGCATACAGGGATCAGGGGGAAAAATGAGGCTCAATCTAAACAAGCCCGGGAGTGGTGCATGCGTGCGTACGCGCACGCGCAGTCTGCTCATTTTCAAGTACTGCACTTGTGCTTGTGGCACACCCCTGCTTGCTCCTGCAAGGAGGATACCGCCACAAGCACGAGTGTGTGCTTGAAAATGAGCAGAGCAACGGCTAAAGGCCCTCCTATGCAGTGCATGCGCGCTGCATAGGCGAGACCTAAAAATGGACAGTGCACTAGCACTGCTGGGAGCAGGAACAAGTTCTAACACAGTCATGAAACCAGCCATTTGAGCCTCCAGCCATGTGGAAAATCCTGTGGCATCCTGGTGGGCCAGTCCAGCAGTCCCTGGAAATAAAACCTAGCATGCTTTAGTGGCAACAGCACCCGAAGTTTACTTCTCACCAATGGCTTGAAATTAACACGCTTGTGAATGTTTATTTTATTTTTATTTATTTTTTAAAGAAAAAGTTCTGCACCCTATCTTGCGATATCGTAGAGCACTTTGGGATTGGGAGTCAGATAGGAGAGAGAGTAGATAATAACCCTAGAGATTGAAGAACCGGTCAGTTAGCAATGGAATCTGCAGTTGAGAACCCTCATCCGTATTTGCCTGAGCACAGTGTCAAAGCCTCAAATAAGAACCATCATCTGGTTGGTCAAGGCGGTTGCAGGCGTTATGAGCCTGGGTGGCAGGGTCAAGATGGCTAATTTTCCAACATACCGTATGGAAGTCAACTAACCATATGCATAGGCAAAAGTGGTGGGATTTTATGTCTCTTCTGAATTTGAGAAAGTCATTTTTAGTCTAACATGTGGTGGTTTTGAGCCCTGCAAGAAACGTGAAAAAATCTTTCTCCAATTTCTTTGATCTTGTTGGCCGTATTCAGGGCCGGACTGGAAACCGAAACCGGCCCTGGCAAACTGCTCAGGCGGCCCCCCTGGGGGGGGCTCAGGGGCTGCGGCCTAGCTGTTTGCAAGGGACGGTTTCAGCAGATTTTGTTATAAGGGGCTGAATTTGCCGGCCCCCGGTAACAAAAACAGACCCCCAGGGGTCCAAAACTGGCTCCCACCCTGGCGGCCCACCGGGGAAATACCCGGTGCCCGCTACGGCCAGTCCGGCCATGGCCGTATTGTCGGTATATTTTGATTGTAAGACTTTAGAGGTCTGGCAGGAAGCCAAGAGACAAACACCTTGGCAAGGTGGTCCGCCGGAGGGATTAGAACAATTTGTGGACTAGAGTGGAGGGACTATATATAGGTTTCCTGTATTTTAACCATGCTAGCTTGAAACATAAAGCACAAAATCACTGCACTGTGTATGTCTCATAAACAACATAGCATAGCAAACTGAAGGAGTCTCCCATAGCACTATTAAAATGTATTTCATGTTTTGCATGCTCAGTGGATCTCTACCAACTGCATGCTGTGATTATTAGCATAGCTGAAAATAAACATTATTTCTGTAAACCAAAATATTTTAAACCTCCATCCTGAGAACCATAGAACATCTCTCGGAGGAACTCTAAAAAGCACACAGTTGTAGATACTCTCAATGGAATTGCTCCATGGAAATTATGTTTCTGGAATACCTTGGAAAGATCCGAGAGGTAAGCATTGCAGATGAATCTTAGATACTGATGCACATTGGTAGAAAATATGCTGGTGGCTGATGCCTCTGAACCCGCCTGAAGAGATGTTGGGCCTGGGGATTCCGCTGAGTGGCAATCTGTGTCATTGTGTTTTAAATTGTGGATGCCGCAACACACGGTGAACAACTTCATGGCAGTAAGTTATGGTCTCATCCTCAAGTCTAGTCTAGAGTTTTAGGGGCACACCTCCAGGTGGCCTTTACTAGTCAAGCTGATGTAGTGGCAGGGTGGATGGGCTTCCTCCGTCATTTGACTATGAGGGATGTGGGACCAAGCTCTGCGCCTACTTTGCAGTGCTATTTCTTGGAATTAAACCATCTGCTCTGCAAAGTCGGTCTGGTGTTGGGAAGGACTTTTTGGAGTTTTTTTTACATATTTGCTTCTTTGTATTGAATCAGATATGGGCCCATGACTGATTTCTTTGCATAGAAAGATGGAATCATGCCTCATCACAACTGTGGGGAATTTGCGATCTTTAAACAAATGCTTTAATTTATGCAACCAAGGACTAATGGAAATATTTTCCAACATGGCTCTTGTGGGGAAAAACAGTGTCCTTGAGATAAGTCTTTTGCAGCACTGTCAATGTTGCTTCCTGTTACCCAATGTACCTAAACCACATCCTGCTGTGGGATCAGTGATGCTGATGGTGTTGGGTGGTCTGCAGTGTGTGCCTTTGTAGGCAGAGTGAGCAGAGCCACCTCGTCATCTAGGGTGGTTTGTTTTCTAGACCTGTGCTTGAAGGTTATCAGGTCCTCATGCTTGCACCTCTGGACTGCCGTTGACCGTGACAGGGACATGCTGGATGAAGGATTGTGATGATGGCAGAGATAGGTCATTGTGCACGTAAAGTCCTTGTGTTGACTGTGGAGGAAGGTGTGATGGTCTCCACAGTGGTGTTGGTGACAAAGCTGGACTGGGACTGGGCTGTTGTCACTACCACTTGGCACTGTGACGACCACCACATCTTCCTACACAGTCAGTGAGGCTTTTTGAGGTTTGGGTTCTCTGAACCATAACTAACCTTTGTGTCGCGTCTACAGACAGCTTTAGCTGTCTGGCGAGACATCATGCCACCTAAAAAACACAAAGAAACAAAATCATACATATTACTCATGGGCTTTTGGACAGCCCTGATGCCTATTGACTGCTGTCTTTCACCTAGCTTTAAACATTGGCTGACAGGGATGTCCATCTGTCTTGGTATCAGCTTGCATCATACCACAGATGTTAATTAATAAAAAAAGTGCAGCATTGATTGGTTGCTGCGGGTGCCACAAGGGCAAGCTGTTTGCTCAAGATTGATATTAAAGCCTATAGGGAAGCAGAGTGAGTATGTTAAGGTGCCCACCCTAAGTTGAAAGAGCAAATTTCTCTCCCAGTGACCTATATTCTTTAAAAGATAGCTGGATGGCAAATGTGATGGGGGCTGTTAGCGTCCACCAGAGACATATACCTTGCTACTGATGATTTCGAGAGCTCTATGGCATCGCTTGTATTGCTGTATTGTTCATATAGAGGCTCCTGGAGGGTCTTTTTGTTCATTCCCTCCGTATCACTTGGGTTTAAGGCAACTGCCATCCCTGACTATAGAATAGCCTATTTGGAAATTCTTAAGCTTAAGAGGGATGATTTGATTTTTTGTGTAAGCTCTTTTTTGAGAGCGGCAGCTCGTTCACGTGCCTCAATGAGCACCCCGTAACTAATCTTATCATGCTGTTATTCGACATGAGTCATAAACACTTATTATGGGATGATGTTCAGCAAGAAACTGCTGCTTTGTATATTAAATTCCTCTTTTTTAGCTTATATTTGATTGCATCTTATTATACTATGCTGCTAACTGTTTACATTTGATTGCACTTTATTATATTATGCTGCTATTTGTTGAATACTTGAATGCACTTTATTATATTATGCTGCTACCCGTTAATGGCCATAAACTTTCTGTGTTCCAATGCCATTTATGATGTTGCTGTTCTGCATATCATGTCCTCTTTTATAACATATGTATTTTTATTGATGTTCTTTGATATAGAATATAGGAACCTTGCAGTTTTTTTATTGGGAGTTTCTGACGAAAGCCTAGCAAAGCTTTGTGGTTCATGCCCTGAGGGGTCAGTGCCACCACTGATGCCAGCGTGCACGTAGGGATACCGCAGCCAACCACTGTTGCGTGCATTGTAGATCAGTGTTGGATCCACAACACTCGTCGGCTAGCAACACACACAAGTGCGCGAGACGCAGCCTTACAGCAATGTTATTTTCACTTTAAAGCTGTCAAATCCATATTGATTGCACTTTGTTTTTCTGCTGCTCTCTGTAGTACAGCGATGTCCAAAATGCTGGGTTTCTTTAAATGCGTCATGGGAGGGTAGGTGTTTTGGTCTCTGCGCTTATTATTGTTCCCGGCTCCCCTCCAAGTGTGCCAAAGTTCTAGATGCTGTCAAGTGGCACTAAAATATGCGAGAGAGTGCACGCGGTCAGCCGCCCAGCCTGTTCCTGTTTTGGCATCCCACCTCAGTGATGTCATCAGAGCTGCAGGCAACAGAGACTTGGAAAGAACCACCTGGCGGTGACGTCAGTTGGCGGGAATGTGGCTCAGCCGGTTATTTGTTTGCGAGCTGTCTTGATGTTTTAGCGCCTGACCCCTCCCTGCAGGTAATGTTGTTAAACTGTCTGGAAGCTCTGTTTCCTCAGATGCCCCCGAGGTGAAGTTAGAACATTTAGATCCCCAGGCCTCCTCCACACCAGGTACATTGGAAGCATAATCCCTCGTGCCCATACGGAGATGGAGTTTTGTAATTGCATTACACCCCCAAAGTTAGTGGTTAACCTAGTGAAATCAGTTGTTACTTATTGCACATTTATTAGGTTGCGTTAGTCTTGTGCTATGAAGAAACAGTTTAAGAATAAAAAATAGACAAAAAGAAATGGAGAAAGCAACATATATGTCTGTATAACTTCGATTTGTCATGGCATCCCTGTCTGGTTAGCATACTGTTTTGGAAACATAGGGCCTTATTGCTGTTACGTCCCTTTTAGGGATGCTGTGGAGGCATCATATAATGCCCCACGTTGCTCCATATTTATGAATTGACGCATCTCGGCAGATGCGTCACTTCGTAAACCCCTGCGCTACATTATACCTGCGTCAGGTATAATGTATGCAGGGTGAGCGTTCGCTAGCATCAAAGCCTTGTAGAAGTGGCACATTGAAACCTATAAGATTTCAGGACACCATTGCGTCAAAAGCTTACGCCTGCCTTATGGCAGGCGTAAGGGTGATGCAGGCCCTTTCACTTGTGGCTTGCCCCATGTGAAAGGACACATTGCTGTGGTTGTGGCTGTTTTTATACACACCCCAGCAATGCGTCACTTTTGCGCCCAGAGATATGTCAGTAATACTGACGTATATCTGTAACTTCTTGCGACATGATGCGCCATACTGTAAATATCGCACATCGATGGTGTTGCAAGGAGGGCGCACTGAGAAGAGTTGCATCGCTGCTTTGTCGCACTTTCCGCCCTGGATTATACAAACAAACTTTATGTAGAAGCCCCAAAACTCTGAAAAAGAGGTGCAAAACTCAGTAACAGGGCTGCTACCTTATCGGAAACCCAAGAATGTCATCACACCAGCTTTTTGAATCTGCGTTAGTTTCCACTTTGACATCAATACATTTTCAGAGCACAAGACTGAGCGCTCCACATGCTCCAAGGAACTAGACCAGCGTCCACTAATTCGCATTTCTGACTAACAGCACTACTATTAGCAGTAATATAAGTTTATTGTATTAATCAAAAGATTACAATAAAAAGGTATTTCTATTTTTTTAAATCTTTTGATTATTACAATAACCTATATTACTACTGCTACCGACGGACTGAAGCTCAAACACTTGTGACGATACACTCTGCCTCGATTCATGCGTCAGCAAAGAGTTGAAGGTCAATACAAGCATTGGCAATGCCAACTAGGGCTGGCTTTGAAGGAATGTTGTATGGTAACGTGAAAGATTACAAGTGGAGAGCATGGCAATGGAAATATGTTTGTTTGGGAGGAAAGAACTGTAGAATAATACTGTAGAGTAATATTGATGATACATCTGCCTCGATTCATGCGTCAGCAAAGAGTTGAAGGTAAATACAAGCATTGGCAATGCCAACTAGGGCTGGCTTTAAAGGAATGTTGTTTGGTAACGTGAAACATTACAGGTGGATAGCATGGGAATGGATATGTGTTTGTGTGAGAGGAAACAACTGTAGAATGATACTGTGGAGTAATATTGATGTAGGTTAAAAGGTCAGGCGACAGTTGTACAGCTAAGCCAGACCTAATAGTCCATGTAGTTTACTGACTTCCCTTCTTCCATCTGAGCTACTTCCAGAGAAAAAACGTCATCCATAAAATAGTTACATAAGAGACTTTAATAGCGTGTCAATGTCTTGTGTATACCCCTGAAAGTTCAAGTTCAGGTAGCTGGATAAATAAACAAAGTGATCACAGCTATGTGGAGATAAAGCCCTTTTATTGTGAAAGCACACAACTTCTAACCAATCAAAAAATTGAATCCTGGCTCCCAATATGTGGGTGGAACCAAAGCCCCTCTCCAGGGGATTCTCACGCAAACCAGGCCATAACGAAGGATATATATGTTACCTCCCAGAACGAAGAACATGTGTATAACACAAAAGACAGCAGTAATTGTGAAACTTGTGTGAAGCAGTATCTTCAGAGTAAACACGGAAAATACTGTGTCCCATACATTTATAATATACTGACTGTGTTGCAGGACTAGATGAATGATCAGTAATGACCTCATATATGGGTTTTACAGAGCGTGCATTACCTACTGAGCTTTCTTACAAGGAGTAGAAACTATCCTTAGCTTTAAATTAAATAGGAAGCTTAAGCTTCAGTAGATTGACAGCATAGGTACCACTTGGGAAGCTGTGTGTAAGTCTTCCTGACTGAGAAAACAAGTATATTATAAGCAGGAACAGAGGAAGCAACCCTCAAACACAGAAACAATGCAGCACAGGCAGCAACAATGCAAACTCTCTCTCTCTCACACACACACACGCATGCACACTATACAGCAGGGAATCTGCTGTACAAACACATGCACGTCACGCATATATTACCAAAAGCTGTGGGTACTACAGAGTCTGCAGCGTTTGTGCAGTAGAGTCAGCAACAGTGCAAGCTTTCTTCAGAAGCCCAGGCCATGCACTGCACTGTTAGTAGGAGTGCATGCTTCATGCATAGAACATAACACCACCAAAGCAGAAGCAATGCAAGCATCCTTCACCCACACGGATTCAGCAGAGACATGCTCAAGGCATTAAAAGATTTTTGTTGGGGGGGAAATCTTTTTATTAAGAGAAACAAATCAAATAATATAACACACAGCAGCACGAATACAAAAAAGCAGTCATGAAAATATACAATAAGGATGAAATCAAATGTGGCCATCAAATAATCATAAACAGCACTAAGGGGCACATTATACTGGAGCTTAAATCCAGGTTTCCTATTTAGGACTGAGTTCAAGGAACACAAGACTACAGTGATTCGTTGTCAACAGCGAACGGAGAGATATCACTAAAGGGGGTGCACAGCCAACCTCTACTTTCGTTCCAGGGGGCCCACATTTTTGTCCACTTGCCCGGGCAACCTCTGCTTTCATACACCGCTCTCTCAGCCCACATGCACCAGTCCACATCGGACTCCCAATCCGAGCATTTCAATTCAGCTGCACCCTTCCACGGTCTGGCGATGTTACGTTTAACCACCATACACCCCAGGGAGACCCACAGTCGCTCAGGCCTAGTCAGGTCAGTAGCATCCCAAATATTCAAGAGACAAAGGGCCATATGTAGGTGGGCTAATACCAGTGTTAGAAGTGGGGGGGGGAACGGAAGGGCACGGCGTGCCCCTACTTTTAAAAATTATGCTAGTCCGTTCCCCTACTTCTTGATTTTAAAAAAGCGTCCCGGGACTGCCCTAATTCAGGCCCGGTTCTAGTAAGGGCTTGAAGGCAGGCGCGAAACGCCATGGGGCTCAAAGTGCTTCAAAGCCCGGGCGCGCGCACACAGACAGTTTGAGAGATTAACGCAGCCGTACCTGAGTACTTCACAGGTCTTTAAAAGACCATTTACATGTTAACGAGGCTTTGTTTATTTTTTCACCCCTTCATCTCCAACAGGGGCATGGCGAAGGCGACACATCCTTTCTTTGGCCGCGGTAACCTTT
Source organism: Triturus cristatus (assembly GCF_964204655.1). Lineage (NCBI taxonomy): Eukaryota > Metazoa > Chordata > Amphibia > Caudata > Salamandridae > Triturus > Triturus cristatus. The sequence goes on from NC_140592.1 coordinate 1,053,798,939, forward strand.
GTCCACTGTCCTGCTGCGTGGATATTCTTTTTCTATGCAGCAGCGCAGGAGAAAAGAAGTTTGTTTATTTTGATTCACCTTTCCCAACCCCTGCAGCTGCTTATCACTTCAGGCTGCGACACTAAGATTGACTAATGGAATAGGTAGGAGAATGTGTCACTATTTGTTTTTCTTTTTAAATTCTGCACAGGCGCAGCAGGACATGTACTTCGTGTGCGCTTCATTTAATCCGTTTTTATCATTATCATGGCCGATGCAGGACAACAATAGGACAATAAAGAAATGCCCAGATAACGCTGGGTATTAATGATCCTGCTGGAGAGCAATCATTTCTCTGTTAGTAGTTAAGTGCAGATGAACTGTATTTTATGTGGGTAGCTCAGTGGGTTACTGGCTTTGTCACAGAGATCCTTGTGTTACTTGCAGTTCAGAAGTTACAATCCTAACATAGGACAGTGACCAATGAACTGTCATCAAAGAGCTGCATGCAAACCTGAATGATATAGTTAGAACTTCGCGTTTTTTGTTTTGTGATATAGTTAGGACTTCCCCAGTCTTTCATTATTCTAATGTTGCTAAAATGAGTATCTTTGGGCAGATATACATTTTTATCAGTAAAGCCAACCCCTAACCACTGGAGTACTCTTTAAATCCTGAGTTTGTGCTTCTCCAGACCAAACCCTCTTAAAATAACTGCCCACCAGTATGGATGACATGTGATTCATACACCTTGTAATCCTCATTGGCTTATGTGACATTCCCTGTAGGCTGATTTACATACTTGTATGATTCGTTGTCTCTGTATAATGTATGCGTGGTGTAAAATACTGACACACACTACACTGATATGAGTAGCGCTACACAACAAATGAAATGCATATGAGAGAGGGGCTACATAAAGATGAGGGGCACTGGAGGAGGGTGGCAGTGAGGGAATCCGAGGAGGAGGTAGTGGGAGTGGCTATGGAGCGATGAGGGGCACTGTTGGAGGGTGGCAGTGAGGGAATCCGAGGAGGAGGTAGTGGGAGTGGCTATGGAGCGATGAGGGGCACTGTTGGAGGGTGGCAGTGAGGGAATCCGAGGAAGAGGTCATGGGGGGGAGGGGGGAGCTAGGGAGAGATGAGGGGCACTGCTGGAGGATGGTAGTGAGGGATTCTGAGGAGAAGGTCATGAGGGGGAGGGGCTACAGCGAAATGAGGGGCACTGGTGGAGGGTGGCAGTGAGGGAATCCGAGGAGGAGGTCATGAGGGGGAGCGGCTATGGGGAGATGAGGAGCACTTGTGGCGTATGGCAGTGATTATTGGTGTGGCGCCAAAAAAGACTTTCGCATCAGCGCTAAAGCCGGCCTTGTCATGGCCTTTCTGTTTTTGTTTATTTAATTAGCAGTCGGGTCATAAGGGCTACTGTGGAACATACTTTAAAGTGTGTGCTAATTATATTTACTGCTATATTCAATGTTTTAAGTTTGAAGGTGATTTTACTAATGTTTTTACCAGGAAAAATGAAAGTGGAGCCCGATGGTGCCTGATATGGGGCTGGGGCCCAAGGTCAGCTGTGAGATAAGGTGCACTGGAGAGGAGTAGTGGATAATCAAGCCTGTAAGGGAGTGCGTTGCGGAGTCTGGGGTCAGGTGGAGGTAGCAATGAAGAGGGATCCTCCATGAAGGCTCGAACAGAGGGAGCCCAAGTAGTGTCACTTGCCTGATACTACCACCTCAGAAACCTCCTCTTCCCATCAAAGGAAAATTACATAGAAAAAACAGTTTTTGAGAGTGATAATATTTAGAAAGAGATTTGGAAAAGAGTGCGATTTACTGGGCCTTGTAAGACTAAGAAGAGATAAAGGAGGGCCCTGAGGATTTGCAGTCTGGGTGTTGCTACTCCCAAGATAATTTTGAAAAAAAAACGATAGGGTCAAATACTGCATTTTATTTTCAACACCGCATTTTTATACAAATTCTCTCCAAAGCCATTACTGTGCCAAGACAACATCCCCAGGAGTTGACCACATTTTTTTTCAAGATGCACAATATGTTCCTCCCATAAGTAAATATTTACCTCCACTTTGCCAAGGCCTGTGTTTTGTCCTGCTTGCTCACATGTTATCTCACTCAGGCTCACTACCCCCATTATTCATTCTCATTCACTTTCCCTTTTACTGAAAATTGCTCACTTGCACTCACTCTTCAACATTCGGTATCACATTCTCACTCACTCAGTCTCACCACTTTTCCCATTCTAACTTACAGTTTCACTTACTCTACGTGACTCCTTCTCACTCACTTTCTCTCACTTTCATCGACATACACTCTTTCACTCATGCTCAGTTACATTCAGGCACTCAATCATTCACACCCACATTTACTTACTCGCACTCATTCTTCTTTGCAGGACACTTGAATACATATGTGCTATACTATGTTTGAGCAGCTAGCTGGCTGACTTGAATAAGAATTATTTATTTATTTATTTCACTTGTAAAGCGCACTCTCACCTAACAGGCATCCTGGCGCTGACAATCAAGAGTGCACAATTTGTGGATAAGAAGGAGCCCTTGTGGGTTTCCGTGAGTCAGATCAGATTCTCTTCAAGAGTTCCTTTGTCTCTGAGCCCTGCTTAACACGTGTACAGGAGGAGCCCTATATTCATGTCCTCAATGTTTGAGACAAAAAATACTCATTGATTTCTGAACGAGAGTAAAAGCGTTAAGGTAACATGTCGTTCCTGCTTATATTTTGCATGCTTTACATAATCCTGCATTCCCTATGAGTATCTGCTTTTCCCAGAATGTTGTTACTTTTTTTCAGGCACTGCATCATTTGAAATGAGTCACATCCAGGTGCTTATAATGGGGCAGAATTGGGTTGTAGGTGAAGACAGTGCGAGTTTCACTCAGTGGGGCAGAAGGGTGTTCGGTGGGGATAGGATGTGGCATTATGGCCAGAGCTACCAAATTTGGAACTGGGGAACCTGGTTCAGCCTTCATGCCTTTTCCATCAGACCACTCCTGAGGGAGCACCCATGATAGACTTTAGAAGGCCCCACTAGACCTTAGAAGCCCTGGTCTCTTAGCACCAGCAGGTGAACCCTACCGGTGGCCAGTTGGGTAAACTTGAAGCCCTGTCCACCACAATTCATACCCAGGTTCACCACCAGTCTTGCGGGCAGGTCTACAAAGCAGCACACCCTAGAGCAGCAGTGGCTTTGTCACGCAGTAGTTTTCCTGCAATAATAAAAGTCTCCCACACAACCCCCACGGTTTTTGACGCATTCATAGATTGACAAGGACTTGTAATCCTGGGAAAGCGGCAAAATCTTGCGCTACCCCAGAGGAGGCATAACTAGGAAAAATATCTTTATTTCTCCTTGCTTTTTCCTCTTTCAAACTGTGCTTTATTCTGCAGCCCACATAGAAAGATGAAAAAGCCTCTCAAGATTGTTTTTGTACAGGAAGGTGCCCCTTCCTGCACAAAAACAATCCTGCATGCAAAGGAGGCACCCTTGCACCCTTGCACCATGGGGCAAGTGTGCCTGCATTGAAGCTAGGCTGTCGAAATGGCGCCAGTGCAGGGGGAAAAGACCGGAATGCACCATATTGGATAAATACGGCACATTCCCGCCCTTTCCCTGTGACGCAGGGCAGCGCAGCAAAGTAACTTGCTGTGCTGCCCTGCGCCACCATTCCCATAAATATGTCCCTAAGCTCACAAATAGTAAATTGACCACACTAATTATCTGTGTAAGAGCATGTATTGATAAACACAATAAGCCACTGACCTTTTTCTTGGACCTTGTTGAGTTGCCAAGCACAGCAGCAGATCTAATCTTAGATGCCTTACTTGCATGCTTAGAGAGACACAGTTTTACTGATGAGTATTTAAAAAGTCATTTGGTTCAGCTTGTAACAGATGGTGCTTCCAATATGATAGGTAGGAAATCTGGTGTGGCAACTCTTCTGAAACTGAAATATCCACAGTTGAGTGTATGGCACTGTGCTAACCACAAGCTGGAGCTTGCTGTGGGTGATGTTTGTAAAGAAGTCGCAGGCATTAATCAGCTCAAATTTTTTTTGATAAGCTATATACCACCTACCATGCCGCTCCGAAAAATCAGAGAGAGCTTGGGGAATGTGCTCTGGAGGTAGAAGTAAGACTTCTGGCAATTGGAAAGGTGCTAGATGTACGTTGGGTGTCCTCAAGTGAAAGATCTGTGAGAGCTGTTTGGAATAACTACAAAGGACTTATTAAACATTTCATGGAATCTTCCGAAGACTCAACGAGGAGTGACATTGAGCAGAGGAAATATGCTGGTTTAAACCGTTTATTAACCTCCCTGGTGTTTGTTGAAAATATGGGCATTTTATATGATGCTCTCACAGAATTGGGTGACCTATCCAGAAGGCTGCAGCGGCGTGATATGACCATATATGAGGCCGATCGTTCAATACAGATGCAGATTTTAGTGTTTGAATCAATGGCTGATTCACCCGGGCCCTTTGTTTGCTACAACTGCATTAGATGCTGCTGAACGGACGCAGTTTGCTGGTGTAGGACTGCAACAGAACAAAGGCTGTGTTAGCATCAATAGGGCACAGTTCTTTGGGAGCTTAGCAAATAACCTGCGAAAAAGGATGACAATGTCTAATGCATCAAATGTTTCTAGATGCACAACCACAAACAATGATGAAATAGAATACAAAGAGTTAGTACATAGAATGAAACTCCTACAACCAGTTTATTGGCCAGATCCAGTAGACATCTTATACGGTGAGGGAGAATTACAAAACCTTTGTAGCAGGTTGCATGTATTTGAGACCAGGCAGTACATCCTTGGTTTCAGAGAGTACAAACAAAATAAAAATTGCATCTCTGAAAGCCTGAAACCATTAATGCACATTATAAACACCTTTTGTACCTCAACTGCTGAATGTGAACGGGGCTTTAGTGTAATGAATGATGTGCTCACACCACTGCGGAACAGAATATCAATCAATCGTCTGTCTTCTACAATGTTCATAAATATCGTGGGGCCACCTGTCATAGAATTTAAACCTGAATTTTATGTTCAGAAATGATTAGAAAAAGGGAGGAGAAGTACAGATGAAAGAAACTGCATGGCTCGGAGACAAATGGCTTATGATTCCACTTATAAGCGTATTTGGAATATTCTGTGATTGGAAACATGTCCCACATTGTAAATGAATTAAATATAAACAACTTATATATTAAACCTCAAATAAACATGTTTATTGATTCTTTGAATTAAATAACGTTATAAGCTGTAACTGGTCAGTGAAATGCCAAACGTTCAAAAATTGGTATGTTTTGCTATTTCTAGCCACACCTCCGACTCCGCCCACTAATCCAAACCTTGGGTTAGTCCCGCCCCCTGAGTCTCCGCCCACAGTTCCCCTACTTTTTTTTCCCCACTTCGACCACTGGTTAATACCGGTCGTTAACGGCTGAAAATCGGTAAATTTCCCGTTATCGACCGGTATTTAGACCTTTGCGATGTAGGAGGCTGGATTTAAGGATTCGGTAATTTACCGATTCGTTATTTTAAGGAATCGGTAAATTACCGAATCCTTAAATCCTATGTAGGGAGCACTCAAGTGAGTGCATTTTTGGTTTAAGGATTCGTTATTTACCACCAACTACAAGTTGATGGTAAATACCAAATACCTTTCCAAAAGCAATTTTGTGCGTTGTGAAAAGTGCCATGTGGCAGGCATACATGCCCTTAGGGCATGTATGTGCGCCACATGTGCACACATATGCTCCCCCTATTACCAATTCAGTATTTACCGAATCGGTAATAGTGAATGGCTTCCCATTCATACCTATGGGCCTAAAGACCCATAGGAATGAATGGGAAGGTATTCCTTATTACCGATTCGGTAAATACCGAATCGGTAATAACGAATATTACCGAATCGGTAAAATTAACCGATTGTTTACCTACATTCTACTTACCGATTCTTAAATACCGAATCGGTGAAATTCGGTATTTAGGAATCGGTGAATAGAAATTACCTACATATGGCCCATAGTCTCGGAGTAGCCTCAACATCCTTACAGCAAACCTGGGATAAAGTGGAGATGATCTCCCCCCATACCTCTGAAGAGTTGGACATTCCCACCATTGATGCAAATAAGTGCCTACCTGGCCACAGCTACGCGGACATACTGGAGAGTTCAAAAGACCCATTTTAACCAAGACAGAGCTCGTGTAATAGGCCCTATGCAGTAATTCAAGTTGAATTAATTTGAACCAAAACCGGATCGCAAAAGGCATTAATAGATTCAGGCTTGTGGATTTTTTTTAGGTCTGGCATTAGCCATGATCTTTTGATGTTAATAAAATTATATCTATAGCATACTTACTGATAGGGGCTTTCAGTCAGCTCTCCTCACCCATTGGTCTGTTTTTGTATCATTCACATTTTATTTCATCCACTACAGCATTTGGCAGTGGGTTAGCCAACGTTGTCCATTGGCTTACTGACTGGTGAGTGGTGGCATCCTCCTTTTTCACATGAAGGAAATCATCACACACAGAAGTTACATTCAGTGGCAGGGACTACTCTGGCAATGAGTTCTTTTTGAGAACAAAAACCGTTTTTCTTTTAGAACTATATTTTTCATATTGGTAATGGCCAGGCAGCCCCTCCAACAATAACATTCACAAAAACCATGCCAAAGCCAAAATGGTGCCAGACAATTATCTTTGCCAATGCTTGCTTTCGTGCCTGTGGTACGTTAATGCAAATCACAGAGAGTCTGACATTTGCCCACTGTGTCTATTAGCATTTTGTGTACAAACATACAAAATGAGTATATAACATTACACAGTCACAAATAGACAGACCATGTATAGCTAGATAGGGTTTATCTGATGCAAAATGCTGACAGATAGACTATCCAGAGGTAGCCCCCTCTGGGGCCAAGAAACTCCCCATAGTATGTCCGGGACCAAGAGATCAATCGTAGCCTCGGTCTGGTACCTGATCATATCTGTTCAGTTTTTCAGTGTCCATTTCTTGCAGCAGGGTGACTGAGCGATAAATTCCCAGGCTGAAAAATTTCCCCCATTGACCCCACAGCTTCTCAAACTTCGTGGGGCACCTCCTTTTTTGCCTCATGAACACATCTATTCCAATCCTTTTGGTCTTGGCTGGTAAACCGGATATCCCCACATCTGGGCTATATCCATTTTGGCGACTACTAGGCCCAGTGAGCAGAACAATAACGTTCTATTCTAGGCAAATCAACGTCCACAGGGACAACCAGGAAAACAAATTGGGAATTATGAGCAATTGCCTCTTCCAGTATGTTCTTTTAGTATCGTCTCCTGGTATCCCTGGCTCTTCGGGCACTACCACAACGTGTGGAACAAGGACGCCATGACACTTCAGCAACTCAGATGTGAGGGCTTTCCCCATCTTGTGGAGTTTAGTCCTATCAATATACACCCTGTGCAGAACCATAAGCTGAAACAAATGAAATCTTGTCCTAATGGCGACTCCTCGGGGATGCATCAATGCTGCCTTCCAGTCCTCGTCCTCCATATCCCCCATATCTCTTTCCCATTGATGTCGAAGATTCACAAGACTATTGGGGAATATTGTTTATTATCACTTTGTATGTGAGTAGACCACCCCCCTCCCCAACGGGCCTCCCAGTACCTACCTCTCCAGAGGGATAAATCAGGTAGGTCAATGCAGTCAATAGCTTCAGGGCACAGAGCGTGTCTGAGATGTGTGTATGTATACAGCTCATATTTCTCTTACAACAGCTCAAAAGCTTTGATCATCCAGTCTTCCACAAGGTCCCCCAATTTGGAAAAACTAATCAAGACCCAGCGGGCCAAAACCTGCACTTTGCAGACCTTCTTTAACATGGCACCTTCCATAGTGGCATGTCCATCATGACCCTTCCCTTCCATTCTACGTGGGCCATCGCTCTATACCAAGCAGTAAGAACCACCTGCGCCAGGAGATCTCATCTACTCTTCCCATCATGTATATAGTGCATCCAGGGTGGCTTGACCATAGAACATCTATCCAGTCAGACCGCCAGGTCGTTTCCTGGGCATGATGCCATTCATTTATCGTCTGACGTTGGGAGGCAAAGTAGTATGCCCTGAGGTGTGGGGTGACTATCCCACCACTGTGCACCAACATGCAGAGGGTTCTTAGGGCTAACCCTGAGGCCAGCCACGTCTGCTTCTTTGGGTTGGATTTGGATGGGTCTTGAATCAATTCTGCCATGCATGTGGAGTCAAAAGATGGATTTCATCTGATTCCCTTTTCAGCAAATGCTGTCACCATGACTGCTAATACACAAGGGGCCTTATCATGATCCCATTCTCTGCGCTGAAGAAGTCTGTGCGGTTTTTTTTATGTCATCAGTGCATAAAGTACGTCAAAACATCTCTGGGTTAGTGAATGTAGCTGACAACAGAGCAGGGAAACAGGAAGTAGCTATTACTGCCCTGCGTTTCTGAATCCTGCTGTCTGCAGCCAATGTAGTAACTCGAGGGTTTTTACAGTTAATGCATGGGCTGAAGATGGGAAAACAAGGTTTGCATAGACCCTTTCTGTGTTGGTGCAGCACAGAGAACAGCATCAGGTGTACAGCACAGAGAGCAGCAGTGCACACAATGCAGAAAACAATAGGGGTGACATTTAGCAACAACTTCTCCTACCTTTTCTTGTTGGAGAATTTAGCTCAAGAATAATTTTCGCAAGGTAATTTAATTTTCTCACTACAAAATTCCTACAATCGAGAGCGGGATTTGTTCATAGTTTCCTCCCTCAAACCAACGTATAGCACAGGTTTTTCAAATTTTGAAATGTTCATGAAGTTGCATTGCAAAAATGTTTGCAACTTCGCACACCTCTAAAAATTGAGTTTAGTTGGCAATATTAAAACCGGTTGGCCTGGACCATACAGGGCACAGGTGGATGCTGCTTGCAGATCAATGCCCTAGGTGTAGCACAGATGAGTGCAGGGGCATGGTACCTGGCATGTCTTTATTTAAATAATGTTGTACAGGCTAAGCCAATCCTCGGGCTGTAAAGCTACTGGAAACCGTCAAGAGCATCTACACAGGTAGAGTCCCACTATACTTACAGGACACAGTAGGACAAAACCCCACACGGCTAGGATGTTAAAATAAAATAACATACACAACACCACATAACATAGCATAACTTAACATAAATCACTTTTAGCAAGGTACCAGGAGTAAGCACTCATTGCTGTATTGTTTGGTCACTGGTAAGACACATGTACGGAAAGATAGGAGAATTAGGCCACAGATAATAAACTATTGAGAAGAGGAGGTTCATGTTGCTGTGGTCCTAGACAACTATTTAGATCTGGTGGGGTCAATGGGGGAAGAAACTACAAGCACTGGCAAAACTAATACATCTCAGCCGTGCACATTTTTGCTGTTGCCAATGTTTTTATTTTTATAAAAACAAAAAATATTAGCAAAACCCATAGGTTTCACAGCTGAGTTTTTTGTCCTTTGCCAGTGCTTGTTTATTAAGTGATGTTACCAGACCTCTGTTCCAACTTTTATACAATTTTGTTGGAGCTCAGCATATATGCACAGAAAAAATCGCTCACACCAGCTAGGATGCAATTGCTGATAGAGATTAATGCAGTGTCATTTGTCTTGCCATGTGTTGCAGATCCTTTTGGTCTAGTCTTCCTTTCTGTTTCCTCTGGTCTCATGGTTTGTTGGAGTTGACTTCTTACTCGATCTCTCATCTGCTTTGTTCCCACTTGAACTGATCACTAAATGGTGCCTTAAAGGTTTTTAACACAATTTTAACACCGTAACGATGGGATAGGTGTTGGACACATGAATGAAATGTGAGCTGGGAGAGAGGAAGTGGTAATGAATATTACACTGAAGAAGCAGAAGAGAGACTGTGAGAGGGGGGAAAGACGAGTGGAAAATAGACAATAAAAACATGTTACTTCCTTGTTGTAATCAAAGCTGTGGATTCGAACAGCTTCAATAATTCCAGGTTTGTTTGGTGCATGTAAAGCAGCAACGTCTGGACCTGTCCTTCTGATGCAGCGCTGCCACCCAGCTCACCAGCTTCACGCACCCGGACAGCACCCTGTGGAATCGCAACAACACAACACAGAGCTTGAGGGACTTCTCGCAATAGCGTTCTACAAGAACAAGATACATCTAAATAAGTACGGTACAGCACAGATAACACAACTCATTGCGAATAGTCCAAACACAACACTCCTTTCATTTAAAGTACTCTACCTACACCGTTCAGTTTGTTTCTGGAGGACACATTAAAGACACCCACTTAGCTGTCTCTGTTGTGCAAGTAATTACCATGGATGACGGTTAACTGGGGGCTCGGGGTTTGAGCCCACTCAGCTATAAAGTGTTTTCCTTTGTCACAAGGGAAGCCGGCATGGCTCGCGGGTGGAGGGGCTGGTGCGGGGGATGCAGGGGTGGCGGGGGTCGCCACGGAGGTCGCGATGGGGGTTGCAGGGGGTTGCTCAGGAGGGGGAGCAGGATTTAGGAATTTTAAAAAAACTTACCTCAAGGCCGGGTTCCGCGTCTTCTGCACTCCTGCTCTCCTGAGTCCACTTCCAGGAACAGAAAGCAGGCAGCCAGGCTCCCACCCCTAAGCCAATCACAATGCTCCAATGGAGCTTTGTAATTGGTCTGAGTGCCGTGACACGGTGCTCAGCCGTAGGGGTGGGCACGTTCTCCATGCAGGCTGTAATGCATCCTGCATTGAGAACTGGGAAGTGCGCATGACTGCTTTGAGCGGTCCGAGAGGGTGGACCAAACAGTCATTGCGCACTTGAGTAGGCAATTCACTTCGCCCCTGCCCTGCTCCATGAGTCCACTCAGCTATAAAGTGTTTTACTTTGTCAACCCATTTAAGACTGCCTCATAACATGAAACATATTTGTTTATAATTAATTTTGACTTGTCGATATAAACCCTTTTCTCACTTTAAATCACTTTCAAGATTCAGTTTTATTTTAATTTATTTTTTTTGTTTACTTTATTTTCATCGCTAGCAGACATGATCAGCTCAGCTAGATTTCAGTTTGCAAAGGAAAGTCAAAATAAAAATAAAACCAAGCGCCTGATTTAGTATTTGGCGGACCGTGGAGTGTTCATTGGGTGGCGGGCGACATTACCTACACCGTCTTGACGAAACTCCACACGCCAAATTTAGAGATGACTGTTGGCCCAGCAGTCCTCTGTTATGTTATGTTAACAATGGTTTGTATAGCGCACTGACACCGGTTGGTTTCCTGGCGCTGTAGATGTCCTCTCTGTACATTGAAGGGAATTGCCATCACTGCATTTTTTTCAATTTACTAAAAGTTTGCTGAATGGCTGCCGTTGCTTTTGACAGCTGTCCAAAAAACCTATGACTTTTTTGGGGTTTTTCCGAAACAAACTCCCAAAATTGGAGCTTGTTTCTGAAAAACAAACAACGAATGACCTCCACACCATGAAAGTTTACTCCCAGTGTGTAGAGGTGATTATTGTTTTTTTTACTGTCCCTCATCGCCAGGTTTTTCTGGTGAGGACAAAGAGGAAAGAAGGACTTTACATGTTCCATTCTAAATGGGGCCGACCGTGTGAGGCCCATTCTGCCACGGCCCCTATTCCATCGGGCCATAGAAGGAAGTATTCCATGGCCAGAGCTAACAGGACGAATACCTCTTTAGGGTCTACCTCTCTATATGAGGCTGGCGGACCCAGGGTTCCGTGGGCAGGGTTCTCCGTCCCATTAGCAATGGGACGCCATGTCTGAGAAAACTATAAAGCAGAGCCTTAATCTACAAAATGAGTCCAAAGGGAGAAAGGGGTTTTCATGATTTTCTGAAAAGAGAATTAGAAACAAGTTCAGTTAACCGCAGGATATGGTAAGTGTTAGTTCTACATATATTTGCTAGTTCAGCATTCATGCTCGGACAAAAAACGCAAAACAATCCGCAGGTAACATGGCTGCCTAGGAATCGAGGACTGTTTGTGAAGGGAATCTCCCAGCAGTGGCTCCAGGGCAGGACAAACCAGCTGTGCTCGGAGCTAAACACACAGCAACACTTTCCTACATTCTGGTTTCCCTGTACATTAAAGTGAAACTTCACCTCCCACCAGGCGCTCACTGAACAACACGGACACGAAAAGATTCAAGAGCAATTTTACAGAACACTTTCAGGGCAACAGTGCGGTCGGCCAGGAACATCACGTCATGTATGGGCTTTGGAAGTGTGTTGTCATGTATGTGTGGGCTTTGGAAGTGTGCTGCTGCAGGATCGGACATTTGAAACGCAAATGCACGTTTTTTCCCTACCTTTCAGAAGCATGGAGCGCAATGGCAGGCAGAGAGGGTGATACAAGTGTTGTGCACTGGCCTGGCAGGTTGCTGGCAGTGCATCCTCACCCCCCAGTCGTGTGCGGCAGCCTGGGCTGAAACACCTTCCCGGGCACACACACAGACGCCCCTGCCCAGACGCCCCGAGTACTTCACAGGTCTTTAAAAGACCATTCGCTTGTTAATGAGGCTTTGTTGGTTTTTCACCCCTTCTTACAGCCCCTGCAGCTCCACTCTGACTACTGCTGGAAGAATTAGCACTTTACACAATACCAAGCCCTGTCAGCTGAAACCCCCGAGGAATCGGGTTTTTTTGCTTGCAGGAATCGGGAGGCGGGAGACTAGCCTTGAAATCGGTAGTCTCACGCCTGAATCGGGAGGGTTGGCATGTCTGCAAGTTCAGTTAACTGCAGAATAGTGTTAGTTCTACATACATTTGCTAGTTCAGCATTCACGCTCTGACAAAAAACCCAAAACAATCCGCAGGTAACATGGCTGCCTAGGAATCGAGGACTGTTTGTGAAGGGAAACTCCCAGCAGTGGCTCCAGGGCAGGACAAACCAGCTGTGCTCGGAGCTAAACACACCGCAACCCTTTCTTACATTCTGGGTTCTCTGTACATTAGAGTGAAACTTCACCTCCCACCAGGCGCTCACTGAATACGACACAAAAAGGTTCAAGAGCAATTTTACAGAACACTTTCAGGGTAACAAGAAAGTTAAAGCAAGCCTTTAGAAGTACAAAGCAGTACCCAGTGGGCAGGGGTTGGGGGCTTGAGCCCACTCATCTATCAAGTATTTTCCTTTGTTTACCCAGTTTAGAATATCTCATAACATAAAACATATTTGTTTCTAATTAATTTTGACTCATCCATATGAACCCTTTTTCTCACTTGAAATCCCTTTCAAGATTCCGTTTTTGTTTTTTTTAAACTTTATTTTCATCGCTAGCAGACATCATCAGCTCGGCTAGATTTCTGTTTGCAAAACAAAGTCAAAAATAAAAATTTAAACCAAGGTCTGATTTTATGTTTAGGCGTAACGAAAACTTGAGGGGGCCTCTCTGCAAGTTACATAGAGGGGGCCCCTCCGGGCTCAATCAGGGGCTCTCCGACCACAATCCACAAGTAACCAATCCGCCTAGAAATCGAGGAATATTTGTGAAGGGAAACTCCCAGCAGCGGCTTCAGGGCAGAACAAACCAGCTGTGCTCGGAGCTAAACACACCGCAACACTTTCTCACATTCTGGTTCATATGTACATTAAGGTGAAACTGTCCCTCCCACCAGGCGCTCACTGAACAGCACCGACACGAAAAGATTCAAAAGCAATTTTACAAAACACGTTCAGGGTAACTTAAAAAGGAAGTTAAAGCAAGCCTTTAGAAATACAAAGTACTCAGTGGGCAGGGTCTGTAGAGTACAGAGGAAGGCGGGTGGTTTGATTTCCAGACTTACCTTCTGAAATTGTTCTGGGTGTGGATTGACTCATTCTTGGCAGACTGCTTCTCCTGTGTGGGCCCTTTGTTTGCAATGTATCCTAGATAGATGGCAATGCTCTGAAGAGTGGTTGGGGGTGTTCATTATGATGCAGAAATCCATTAAATAATTTCCACATTTCATAATTCATACGAGAACACGGGTTCGCAGACCACTGCATTTTGTACAATAAAAGCTAAGAAACATTAGATGGACGGATGAATGGTTGGATGGATGGATTTATGGATGGATGGATACGCCGAATCGGCTTGCACATTAGAAGAGTAACTTAGAACATAAGTCTAAGTTTCCATGGCAACCAGTGAAACCTTCGTAGGTGCTATATGGACATTGTCTAGCTCCTGCAGCATAAGGACGGGTGCACGGAGCTCTGCTTCTCCATCAGAACCTCCTGTGACTAACTCGGGGTCCAGATACATTGTCCACTCTACTCTTGCTCACATCTCTCACACTCAGATGTGCCAGTCTCACTGGCTTCCTGCTTCGATGATGTCTACAACCGCTCTCTCCTCTCACACCTGTCTCCCCTAATTCTTTTATTCTTTCACTATGACTGAATTTGTAGAATTGTTCCCTGACAATCAGCCATGTATGTTGTTCCTCTTTAGCCTTTAGGAAAATAACCCTGTGAATTTTGGAGTCCCTACATTTGGTGACATGACTTATCTTTGTGTGACATTCTGGGTGTCACACTGAGCAATAATACACTGCCTGCTGGTTCACTGACATGCGGTCCCTTCTCCCAGCAGATTCCTCGTCTTAAGCACCCTAAATGAAATGAGTGTTTCCAGCTTATTTCCAATACATTTAGGCTTTTGATTAGCATTGATTAAAATCCACCCTTTCTCTGATCCATGGGAGACTCGTGATTGAATGGTAAGGGAAGCTGTGAGACAGGTCCAGGCTGGAAGGACACATATATCATGTGATTCTGGTGGCATGTCTGAGCAAGAGATTACACCGCTGGGCAGACAAGCTTGCATGCTGAATTAAAGCAGATGATTGTTGTGGCTGTGCCTTCTACACTGTCCCGGGATAAAGGAAGGAACATGGTCTCAACCAGCTTCTCATCATGAGGATTCTGCGGAAGAGGTGAAGGAGCATGACGTGAAGGGGCAGAATGTCTCCAGAGAAAAGATATTGGACATACTCGACCCTGTGAAGCCGACCTCAATTTGTTTCAGTATCGAAAGAGGGACTAGTATGAGTGCCAGCTAACGCGAGGAAGCCAGTTCATCAGACCTTCCAGGAGTTGCCAGATTGGCAATGATAGGATCAACAAATATGAATCCTTCCATGTTCTAAAGTGAAAATATTTCCAGTGGAAGATGTTGAATCAGGCTTGACGTAAGCACCGCATGTATATGCAGCGTTGGTAAACTTGTCAGGCACAGCCTTAGTGATTATTAGGGTATATCTCTGCCAGGGGTGGTGGACACGGAAGTGAGGCTTGGTCTAAATAAAATAAAGGTGGCCTCAACCTATCTTGATTGGACAGCATGTATTCAGCATTCATTGTGTGGTCATTACAATAGGATTTTCAGCCCTTGTATGTAATGATGAAGGAGGAAGACACCAGTACTGAGATCCTGGCAGTAATTCAGCACCAGGGCAAAGATGCTCACTCGCTTGCCAGATTTAATTCCAGAATGGTCACATCACTCAAAGAGGAAGTGTCCGTGACTGGGTATTGTAATATTTCAATCTGAGTATTAAAGACCAAAGCAAACCAGAAGAGCAGGCTCTGTTATATGTCCCTCTTGTGGAAAAAGATTTTAGATAACTGACTTGGTGAAAATGTAGGTCTCAATAAGAAGGAGTAAAGATCTATGAAGTAAGCTTCGTCCTCTTATTGATCCCATTACCTACATTCCTTTCACAAGGAAACAGGAGATTTGCCCCTCGACATTATCCATGCCACCTAAGTAAAGGTTTGAGCCCTGAGTAAAAAATCGCCTTCATGGGAGCAGTCCTGACCATACCCGAGAGTGGGCATAAGCCTTTGGGTGGGAGACACAAACCCACATTTTAAGAAGAATCTGGACAATTTGGTACTTGATTGTTGGTCCATGTCAGTAGTTTGCTAACCACACCAGACACAATTTGGAGAAACTATTCTGAATCGCAGATTTGCAAAAAACAATTGCTTGGATCAAAAAAGATCAAGTGGCTCATGGGAGTTGTGGCAGGAATCCTGCCGAGACACATGGCTTTAAAATATACGACCTGGCAAATGCAAGGGAGCGATACTCCAAATCAGTGGTCGAAGTGGGGAAAAATAAGAAGGGGAACTGTGGGCGGAGAATCAGAGGGCGGGAATAACTTGAGGATGGGATCAGTGGGCGGAGTTAGAGGTATGGCCAGGATTGGCAAAACATCCCAATCTTTAGTATTTGTTTGGCATTTCACTGACCAGTTACAGCTTATTATGTTATGTAATTCAACCAAAGGATACACATGATTATTTAACGATTAATATGAGTTATTGACATTAAAATAAATTCACCCACGTGGGATATGTTTCTAATCACAGAATGTCCCAAATATGCTTAAAAGTGGAAGCACAAGCCATTTGTTTCTGAGCCATGGATTTTCTGTTGTCAGCAATATACACAGAGACAAAAAATCATACGTGTGTAAATCACTGTATAGGAAATGTTACATAAGACAAAGGACTACAAGGTGTAGGAGTCACATGACAACCATATTAGTAGGCAGTATAGTTTAATAATGATTGATCTGGAGAAACACAAACTCAGAATTTAAAACTTAATACCATGATTGGGGGTTCACTTTAATAATCATTATTGATTTCTATCCAAATGAACACTTTTTTAAACATTAGGATAATCAAAGGCTTAGGGGAAAAAACCATAAAGCTCTAGTTTGTACCTTGCAGTTTGTATGCAGCTCTAAGATGAAAGTTAATAGCTCACTGTTCTTTCTTAGGATTTTAACTTATAAACTGCAAGTAGCAATAGGATCTTACTGACAAAAGCAGTAACCCACTGACCTATTTACAATATGTGCAGTTTGTGATGGACATGGTACATGTTCTTAGCAGCAGGCACATTAACCCTCTGCGCTATCTTTCCATGAGTCAAAACTTCCACTAGACAAAACTCTGATCTCGCTCTAGTAAGACGTTTACTCACCGGAGTTATCATGACATTTTCATTATTGCCGAAAATTGCTGTAGGCCAGGAAGGAGGCAGCAAGTGCTTTTAAAACCATAATATACAACGCCCCCACTCAAAGTCAGCACCCGTTGCGGTCACAACGGTCGCACCACCCTAGAGACAGCTCGTCTCAGGGGTCCTGTGACCTCACTGTTGCTCTAGGGTCTGCTACTTCGTAGGCCTGCCAGCAAGACTGGAGGTGAACTTCAGTATGGATTGTGGTGGGCAAGCCTTCAAGGTGAACTCACACTTGCCACTGCTAGGGTCCACCTGCTGGTGCTATGACACCAGGGCTTTTCCGGATTTGCAGGGTCTTCTAAGGTCTAGCGTGGGAATGTGCTCCCTCAGGAGAGTGGTCTGGGGGACTGCTCATAAAGGCTGAACCTGGTTCCCCAGTTCTAAATTTGGCAGCTCTGCCCACAGTGCTACATCCACTCCCTCACCGAACACCATACTGCCTCACTGAGAGAAATTCACACTGCCTTCAACTACAATCCAATTTGACCTGCTATAAACAACTGGATGCGACTCAATTCAAATTAAGCACTAGGCAAGAGCAATATGCTGCCTAGAGGAAAAAATAACAACATCCTGGAAAAAGCAAACACTCATAGGAAATGAAAGATTAAATAAAGTATGTGAAATGTAAGCAGAAACAACATGGTAAACTTAACGCTTTTACACTCACTATTCAGAAATCAGTGAGTGCTTCTGCCTGAAAACTTCAGAGCCCAGAAAGGACCCATTTCAATGTTCACTGCTTATATATATGCTTACAAAACGTAAGCAGTATGGTTTAAAAAGACCACATTTGTGAACACAAAGCCGCCGTACACATTTTGTTTTCCAATCCACCCATCAACCAGATATTGCAGTACCTCCAGGTTTGGCGCACTTCCCCACTGGTGGAAAACAGGCTTCACTGGCAAACTCAGTAAAGTGATGCTAATGTTTTTGGGGTTTGAATAAAACCGATCTGGCCACTTTAAGAACACTCCGTCTTGCTTTATTTAGTTATTGATTTTTCATATTTTGAACCTTTTATTTCCGTGGCTGCACTTTGGAATAGAAAAATGTCAAAACGGCATTTCCAGCAAAAGTGTTTTTCTTTTTTTGCATCCATTTCACTGGGGAACAAATGAACGACAGGAAGAAAGAGAGGGTGAGAACCATTTCTTGAGTCACGGTTTTCGGTAAGTGAGGAGGAGTTAGACAGACAGAGAGGGAATAAGAGTAAAAAGCGAGGGGGGGAGGGGCAGCTGCCAGCGGCAGAGCAGAAGCGGACACCTTCCTTGT
The DNA here is from genome assembly GCF_964204655.1 of Triturus cristatus. NCBI lineage: Eukaryota > Metazoa > Chordata > Amphibia > Caudata > Salamandridae > Triturus > Triturus cristatus. The sequence continues at coordinate 1,053,817,299 of NC_140592.1, forward strand.
CTCGTCTGGGCAGGAAGCAAGAGACAGAGACTTTTTCCTTCTCTGCTCCCCGCCCGTCCATGAACAGCCACTAATGCCGAGCCTTCTCTGCAGGCCTTGGATATTTCTTACGTCCCGGGATGCATGTTCCAAATAAAAAAGTAAGGGCACGGAATCTATAGAATTAAAGAAGTAGGGGCACGCCGTGCCCTGCCGTTCCCGCCCACTTCGACCACTGCTCCAAATGTGCTCAACCTGAGCACACCTAAGGGAGGGGAAAACGGGCAGAATTTGCAGATTGTCACTGGTGTCTTTGCATGTGTGTAGGGCACACTATCCAGCAATGTCCTGACAACAAACTACATTTCCTAGTACTCATTGAACTGTAACATAGGTTGGAGATGCGGCAGATATCTTGGATTCCTGCATATAGCTTTACATGTGGCCCATTCCATCTTTGCTTGGCAGTCAGGATACTATGCTGTTGCAGGCAGGACCTTCTTATGCAAAGTTAGGTTTTCCTTGGCAAGAACTATTGCTGTTCTTTGGAGTTGTTTTGAAGGACATTGAGAATACAGAGAAGTATTTTGAAAGCTGGGGGGCGCTAGAGGGCGCGCACGCAAAATGGCCGCACTAACGTGAGGCTCCTGCAGTCTGGTGCCCTAATCCTGCCATTATCCTGCTTGAGGTGTGAATAACCTGCCCGGAAACCTAAGGAAACGGTGGAGAGGTGGCGGTGGCAGACTCGGTAAAAACGCCGAGATTGAGGGACGGACCCTTCCCCTGTACGGACCGCGAGAACATCACGCCGAGTGAGGGATCGACGCCGCGCGGTGCCGCTGACGGCCTCACCATCCACGCGAGGCCGCGGTTCCCCACGAGGAGACAGGGCCGGCGCCGAGGGGAGTTGCCGGATCCCAGAAAGGGCCCGCTTGCGGTGAGTTTCTCCGGACAGCTGCGGCGGGGAGGGGACCGGCCCGCGCCGCACCCCGGAGGGGGGGAGAACGTTGAGGTGCTGACCGGAGCGTGGGCTCCCGGAGCAGCGCTCGAGGAGGGGCCACGGACCCTTGCGACGCAGACGGACGGCGGGGGAGAAGGCAGAGTGTGGCCGGGTGCGGGGCCTGTGAGGGGGCCCTTCCCCCCCACCCCCCTCAGTGGGGATATAGGAGTGTAGAGGGAACCGGCATTGGTGGCTGTGGCCCGAGGGGGGGTAGAGGAGCCCCCCGGCCCGGAGACTGGTGACGACGGGGCCTGGGCAGGGACCCTCACCGGGCTGTGGCAGTGGCTGGTCGTCCACCCTGGCTCTTCCCTTACGCAGCGCTTTGCCTGGTGGCCCGTGTGCAGGAGCAGAGGCGCATTCAGAGGCCTGATTCGGCGCGGCCGAGGGGGCCTTCGCTTGGTTTCGATCCTGGACGACGGAGCGAAACCCTCTGGGGGATCCGAACCCGGGGGCTCGCACCTGATGGTGAGCGCTCTGGTCCTCAGCGCCCAGCGGGTCACGAGGCGCCCGGTCACAGGAGGGCCCACAGATACTGCGTTGACCGATCGGTCGCTTGGACGAGCCCAGGAGCTGGGAGGCGCGTCAGGGGGACCTGAGAGGGCGGCACGCCCAGGAACTGGCGACCGGCCTTGTAACGGAGCACAGACCTCGGAGACGTAGCTGCGCACACTGGGTGTGTGATGTTGCAGGGGTGTGGACCTCCCTCCTGAAGGTCAGAGGGGCGAGTTTCTGTTGGGATCCAACGTGGTGAGAGGCCGGTTTAAGAGATCAGAAGCAGACCTATCGTGGATGCTGGAGACCCGGGCAAAGATGGGGAAATCGGATGCCAAGCAGCCCAAGCTGAACTTTGAGGCGACAAAAAAGGCCCCACGAGCAATGTCGAATGATCGTGAAGCTGAGGGGGGAACAGGAGCCCAGGGAGGCGCCGCGCCCCTAAGCCCGGACGTTCTGAGCATACTACAGGAGGTGCGACAGGGATTTGCCACCATTATTGACAAGGTGGATCAAATGTCCACCCGTATGGATGCCATAGCACACAAATTGGAGGGCCACGATGACCGATTAAAAGAAGCGGAGCGGCGAATCACTGAGGGGGAGGACTCGACGTCCAGCCATGCAACACAACTAGCCAACATGGATAAACTCCTCAAAATAATTGCAGCAAAAAATGAGGATTTGGAAGCGCAGCCGACGCAATAACATCCGTGTACTTGGTATTCCAGAGTCCACAAACATCGGGAAAATGGAAGAATATGTGGAGAAGATGTTGGTATCTGCGATTGGCGCTGAATCCTTTTCTTCGCAGTTCATAGTGGAGCGTGCCCATCGGGCCTTGGGGCCTCGCCCTCCTCCTGGTGGCACTCCGAGGCCTATTATAGCGCGCCTGCTGAACTACAGAGACAGAGATGTTGCTCGCAGGGCGGCGAGAAACAAACAGTCCTTGTTTTTTGAGGGGAACACGTTTACTATCTTCCCGGATTTCACTCCGCTAGTCCAGGAGGAGCGTCGCAAGTTTATGGCAGTAAAGGTTAAGCTACGAAATGCACAAATTGACTACGCGCTACTTTATCCGGCACGATTGAGGGTGACACATCAGGGGAACCAGCAATTCTTTACTAAGCCGCAACAGGTGGAGGACTTCCTTAAGCGGCTAAAGCGTGGAAATCGCATGGAGGACAATGGAGATGCTCAGCAGCGCCCCTCGCAGAGCGGGGCGGGAGAGGTCCAATGAGTACAATAACTCAAAGTTTACATCGATTTCCTGTGAGGAGAATGACAAACATGCTATATGAGTGAGGGATTGCTTACACAGATTCTTGACATTGGGTTGCCTTGTGTGCTTCTCCCCTGCCTGCTCCTAGGGCGGGGTGATTACTTCTGAAGCAATATCTACGTCGCACCAGACGCCCTCCACCTGCACGAGCCTGGACTGGCCCCCCGCGATAGGCTCTGCAGGAGGGAGGGATCGGTGCTGCCCTCTGGCAGCATCCCCCTGCGGGTGTTCCCCGGGGACAGACTACTTTTGGTTGTATGCGGGGCTGTTCTTTTTTTGTTTGGATGTGGGGGGATTGGGGTGGGCTGGGTAGGAGATTAATGCTGGCAGATTGGGGTTGCTTCAGTGGGAGGGGGTGGGTAGGAGCGGGATGGGTGGGGATGTTTCACAGTTTTGTTTTACGGCGGACCTCCCGTTGGAGGAATTGAAGTGGTCTTCATACATGTTGGAATATGAGCATAGTCTGCGTTCTGAGAAAATGCAGAGGGCAGGGGAGTGGGGCAGGGCTGTCAACTTAGTAAGTGTTGTCCTGGGTAGGAAGGACTGGCTTGTACCATGATAGAGAGGGATTCCGGGAACTTAAATATCATCACATGGAATGTCAGAGGCATGGGTGACCCTCGGAAGAAAAGACAAATCTTAGCATATCTGGCTAGACATAAATTGCATATTGCCATGCTACAGGAAACACATATGGCACCTCAGCGCCCGAGCTAGTTTGCGCACAGATGGGCGGAATGTAGAATCTTCTCCTCTTACTCCACGTATGCGCGGGGTGGCAATCCTTATAAAAAAACAGGTACCGTTTCATTTGGCTGGAACCTTCAGTGACCCGCAGGGGCGTTACTGTCTGGCATGGGGGAGACTGGGGTCGGCCTCAGTCACACTCGCCTGCTGCTACGGCCCCAATGTAGACGCACCTGACTTCTTCACTTCCCTTTGGGCAAGGATATTTGCTATAGGCTCTAGTCACGTCATTTGGGGAGGGGATTTTAATGCAGTGTATGACCCCGATATGGATAGATCGCATTCAGCACCGCACCACTACACCAGGGCGCAGGCTGTTCTCCAGGACACCATAGCAGCTTATCAACTGGTTGACGCATGGTGCCATACCCATCCACATGATAGAGAAGGGACACACTTCACGGCACAGGCCGCATCCTGGGCGCGCCTGGACTACTGGTTGGTTTCCAGGGGGTGGCGCCTGCGATAACACAGGTGCAACATTTGGCCCGTACCTACTCGGATCATGCCCCCGTCATGCTTACATTGGCTTCTGCCGCATTCTGCGTGCCTCGCGGGGCGTGGCGCATGCATGCGACTGCCTACTGGACACCGTATTTCAGGCTGAGCTGCGCGATGAGATAGAGGAGTTTTTTGCATGTAACAAAGGGTCGGTGAAGAGTGTGGACACTATCTGGGAGGCATTTAAGGCCACGATCAGGGGTTTCTGCATCGCCAAAGGGGCTGGAGTGCTGAAGGACATACTTCGCACCTTGAACACACTGGAGAGTAAACTCAGGTCCTTGGAAATGCAGCTTGCCCGCGACCCACATGCTTTTACCCTGCTACAGTTTAGGGAGACACTCACGGAATACATGGACATGGCACAGAGGGAGGCCCGGTTTCGGGGCAAACACTGGGTAGCGAGATGCTATGGGGAGGGGGACAGACCCAGTAGGGCTTTGGCACAGATGGTCAGCAGGGCTTGACACTCTGGGTATGTTATGGAACTGGAAGATGCGGATTGGGCAGTTTTCTGGGACCGCATTCGGGAGGTATTTACGCAACATTATCAGCAACTATACACTACCAGGGGGAGGGATGATCTGGACTTGGAAAATTTCTTGGGGGACGTGGCGCTCGGCTGGCTGAGCGACCGACAACGGGAATTCTTATGCGCTCCGTTTGAGCTGGACGAGGTCAGGGAAGCGATCATGGGTATGCAAACTGGGAATGCCGCTGGATCGGATGGATTTCCAATAGAATTCTATAAAACGTACATAGACCTAATGGCCCCCATTCTACGTGAGGTATATGAGCAATCCTTCGAGGAGGGCGGACTGCCTTCTTCAATGAGGGAGGCAATTATCGTCTCTCTTCTGAAGCATGGGAAGCCCCCCCGGCAATGCGACTCCTACAGACCGCTCTCTCTCCTCAATTGTGACGCCAAAATCCTGGCCAAACTTATAGCCACACGACTAAACCTCTTAATGGAGAATCTGGATCTCCCGGACCAGTCGGGCTTCATACCAGGCAGAGCCACCTCGCACCACCTGAGAACGCCCTTTGCCATCCTGAACAATGTATCGCCTGACTTGCCGTTAGCTGCGGTTTTCCTAGATGCCACTAAGGCATTTGATTCCCTTGAATGGGATTATATTTTTGGAGTGTTGTCGCGGATGGACTTTCCACCCCTCTTCTTATCTTGGATTAAATTACTATACCACAAACCAGTGGCCAGGGTACTTATTAATGGTTATGCCTCACCAGCCTTCCCGGTCACCAGGGGCACCCGGCAGGGATGCCCTCTATCCCCTCTATTGTTTGCTCTGGCGGTGGAGCCCCTGGCGGCAAAACTGAGACAGCACCACAACGACAGGGCCCTGAGATGCAATCTGCGGCAGATCCTCGTATCGTTGTACGCAGACGACATCACACTATATATACGTGACCCACAACAGAATTTAAATCCAGTGCTGAGAGAATTTATAACATTTGGGGGACTCTCGGGAGTCCACATTAACTGGGGAAAGTCTTGCTTTTTCCCGCTGACGGCGGCGACAACACGTTTCCCGCTGGACTTCCCTTTGGAGTGGTGCGAGGACGACATACGGTATCTGGGTATTCGTATCACCAAAGATAGGGAGGAACTGTTGCGCTTAAATTACGGCACTGTGATGGACCGCATATCGGAGAATATCACTCGTTGGATAGCATTTCCTCTCTCCATGGCAGGGAGGGCCTCCCTTGTTACAATGGTTATACTCCTGCAACTACTATATTTGTTCTTAAATATCCCTTATTATCCGGGGCTCTTTTTCTTCAAGACATTGAGATCGGAACTGTCGCGTCTGGTATGGGGAGGGAAGCAGCCCAGACTGAAATGGGAGGTACTTATAAGACCATATGCGCACGGTGGATTTGGCATACCACACTTCGAACTTTATTACCTTAGTGCGCAGGCTCACTATGCATGGTTCTGGGTGAAACAGCCGAGATACATGCCGCAAGTGGCAGCTGAACATTGGCTGGCACACCCTACACCGTTGGAGGGAGTGATACATGATCCGATTGGTCCTAGGCACAGGGACCCGACCACGATCACTTGCACCGCCAGGGCCTGGCAGCGAATAGGGCGCTTACTGGATACGGGGATGCTCTATTCTCCTTTATTGCCTCTTTGCTATTACCCGGGTATGCCTCTACTTCAGGAGACTGTCTTTCGACAATTTCAACAACATACTAAGGTGACTAACTGGGGGGACCTCTTTCATAAAGGGCATTTCCGTTCTCTAGAACATATTTTTCAAGATTTGCCACAGACGCCGCTGGATGTATTCTTATATATACGCTTACGACAGGGGATTCGGTTGTTGGTACCGGAATTTCCGGCGGAACCACAGGTGACTGCCCCAATTCATACAATACTGAAAAACACTACAAATAAGCGGCTGGTGTCCCAGATATACAGATCGGTGCATGAGCAAAGTGTGCGGCCTAGTATGTCCTCGCGAAGGCGTTGGAGCGAGGAGCTGAGACTCGATTTAACAGATGAACAATGGGAATATTGCTGTCTGCAAACAGAGCGGGTGTCGGCCAGTAGCAGGCTTCGTATCCTCCACTATAAGTTTCTCCATAGGTTATATTACACCCCAGTTAAGATGCATAGATTTAAGTTGAGGGACTTGGACAGGTGCGACAGGTGTCATGCTCCAGGGGTGGTCTTTCTGCATCTGGCGTGCGACTGTTTTGATGTACATCACTATTGGGAGCAGGTCTTCGCTGCACTGGCGCAAATGACAAACACACGGTATAAACCCATGCCACTGATGGCACTGCTTGGCTATGTAAAACCGGTGCCTGCAGTGCACCGTAAATACGTTGCTCTTGCATTGCTTATGGCCAAGCGGCGGGTAGCCTGTCGCTGGGGCAGGGGACGGGCACCAAAGTTTAAGACGTGGCTAGAGGATTTAGTGATCTGTCAGGAACGATTAACCACGTATGCTGAACAACTGCCAGTGGCCTCTAGGCCTAGAGATATATGGGCCCCATTGACATGCTATTTATTATCTGAGAGACGGGGGAACATGTCCTCGGAAGCAGAGGCTCCATCTTAAAAATCAGTGTTTGCTACGATGTGTGGAACGTGGGGATATGCATGGGGCATCAGCGCTATATGAGAACTGTGCACTGCAATCAAGGTTATATATGATATGTGATGTTCAACTGTGCCTAGAATATTTGATCAGGAATCACTAAATGGAGGGGGCAGCCAAGCTCATGCCATGATGTAATATGCTCACAATGAGGTTTGAAATGTTATGGATCTAATTGTAAAATAATAAAAAGAAGTTAAAACAAAAAAAAAAAGTATTTTGAAAGCTAGGTCACGTTTTGAAACTGAACAATATTTGTAACATGTAACTTAATATTCTGGAGACTGTAGGACTGTTGTTTTACAGTTACGGAATACTTGTGATGGAACAGGTAGGGTTGTTAAGTCACAACTATGTTGCACATACCATACAGTGATGATGTATGAAAATGGCAGCTGAGTTAATTAGGAAGTACAACTCATCTTCCACAGAAAGTGCATAGTGACAATTTTTGAGTTTTCGGGATAATCGATTCTACATGAAAATACGGAGAGATTGTTACACGGAGATACCGCTAAGGCCACCCAGAACATACTACAGACATCAGTGCTCAGCAGAAGTGATGAGCCAGAGAGGTGGGGACCAGTGTCTCTGGATTCCCTCTTATCTCATTCCCCTCCCCTGGTTTTACCGCTGGGCCGCACATTCTCCATGTCATCATTGGTGGAGGCAGTGAGAGTTAGATGAGTGCATGACTCTCGTTGCATCTCAAGCACAAAGGCTCTCTGAGGAGGCCAGCTGGATCCTTCTGTTTGGTGACCACGGCTGACAGTGGCATTTGTTTGGGACAACACCGGAGGGGATGCCAATGCGCACATTTTAGTTCAGAATAAAGAAAGATCACCCCTCAAACTTACCAACAGACAAGAGCTTCAAACAAAACTGCTGAAAATTGTACATCAACAGGTCACGAATCCTTGTGAAATTAGCAGTTCAGACAATTCATTGATCTGAGAATAACCTGTTGGCACTAACAGAACACAATGTCTGTGGAATTCAAAAACATTGAGACAATCAGCTGAGGTTATTTACTCATGACAGGGCCTTTGGAGGTCCCAGGACTTTTTCTGAGAAGTCTGCAGGACATTTGAGGAGATAGTTTGTTTGCTGAGCAACACCGCGCGATGCCTCCTCTGTTTTGTTCATCAGATAGGAACTGGTGCAGTCAGGATTATGGGTTATGGTTATCAGTTTGCTGATGGCTTTCATATTACTTATGGGTCAGGACATTTATCAGAAGGGTCAAATGTCATGGCTCTAAAATGGGGAGAGTGGTTTTGGTGTAGATGGGCAGGGCTGCCTCTTTCACACTGTAAATGTCATTTTCAAAAATGCTTCATTTCTAAGCAGTGAGAATTGTAAAGGGCGGAGCTACTGTCAACTGTTCGCTCACACGCTACCTGTGAAATGGCATCTTCCTGGTCTGAAGCAGGGAGTGTCTTTGGTCTTCTTTGCCAGCCTCTGTATATCATTCTGTATATCATTACGAGTTTCGCGTGGTAGATTCATGTGCTGCAGGAGTCATGAATGAACTCACCAGTGTGGGTTTGGAGTGATGTCCCGAGTGTTTCTAGGTAGCACAGTATTTTCTTTCGTGAGTTTATCCTTACAAGTGTGGAAGTGGATGAAGAAGTGCAACAAGGGGATGGTGTCTTGATTAGATGGAGTCATTCCCATTACACGCTTCATCTCTTCCTCGTCCACTCACTTCCATCCCATTCCCCATTCACATGAGAATGTCTGGCAATACAGATTGGTTGTTTAGACATGACTACAGGAAGATAAGGGCCCTCAAGCTCTAAATATAAGTATGATAGTAGAGGTCCATCAGGTGTTGAAGGCCAAAAAATAAAGTAAAAGCAAAACTACAGTGGTCTGGCAGGTATTGTAAATTCACAAAAATGCACAAGGGTATGTGGAAATGACAACTCTGCATAATGGGGATCACATTCAAGAGAGTAAATAGGATAAATAAAATTTGTATTTGTCTCACTCTCACCTTCATTGATAACATTTTTCTGACCCAAGTAGTCCTATTTCCATACCAACTCTGGAAACATTATTTTTTAACAGCCAACTTTTCACACAATTATTGCTAAAATGCAGTTATCCACGACCACCTGGCAATGAGTCAATGTTACATGAGGTTGTTTTTCCCTCAGTAACTGCACTCATGCAAGAGTGACCACACACTGTGGCTCTCAGTAAAATGTATATTCATATGGATCCTTCCTGTATCTGGCCCTCTGTCCAATTTTCTGCCGCTCTACTTAGAATACCTGGTGGAACACGCATTCCCAGCAGGTTTCCACCAGATGGATCAACTCCAGCAGCGGAGCTAATTTCTTGGGCCTTCTAGTGTTTCAATGAGCAGAAGGCCTGCATCTGACAGCTAGAGGGGGACACATCTATCCAGATGCTTGAATAGCCTCAGAGGTTCTACCCACTCAGCAGTGCATGTGTGCAGATGGGTAGTAGCAACATTTTACCAGCCTTGGATTGGTGGGAGCAGTTTTTCGCCTACTTACACCCACCAATCCCTTCTAACACACACCAATCCCCTCCACCCACCTCTAAATGAAGCGTAGAGTACTGCAACTTTGTTTCTAGGCTTCAGGGGTGCGGCTGGAAGTGGTACAGAGGCAAAGACCCTGCCACATTTGATGGGTTACTCACGCATCCAAATCTAGCAGGAGTGATGACCCTGCTGGGCGAAGACTGATGCCTCCTACCATTAAGGTCTAAAGAAGATCCTCAGGGGCCGATTCACAAAAAGCTTCGGCAGTCATGGCGGAGTCTCCGCACTGCAGTTTCTCACTGCGGAGTGTTCGCCACGAGTGCACAGCCTCCGCCATGACTGCAAAGGCTCTATGTGAATCGGTCCCTATAGCAGTTTTACAACAGGTTATTAGTGCACCAACTCATAACCATGAACATATACTTAATCAAAGGTTAACTAATGATTCCTTGACTGGAGAGGTGCATGGCTGATGTAAAGTTAAGAAAAGTAAATCTATACTTACCTATATGCACTCAGTTATACGATGTTTCAGTTCTTAATATTTAGTCCTTTATGGTTTGCATGCAAAATCTTTTTTCTGCAATATTTTGACATACCACCAGCAGATAGAGCTGACATTTCCATGTTTACAATGTGTCTGTGAGTTCTGCCAGTATGCTACTTTATCCTCTGTGACACAGACAAGAATGCTCTTATGCAACAGGTGATCTGGCTAAAGGGTGATAAGTCAATTTATCTTAGGAATGTGGAATTACCGCATTGGGTTAATTTGCCCGCCTAATATGACTTTTTTCCCCACATACATTTACTACCTGCTTGAAACAGGTGATAAATATATGAGAGGACTGGTGTGCAGGTCATGAAGGAATTGGGGGAGTAAGAAGGAAAGTGAGACTTGGCTGCTGCTGCACCTATATTTTTATGCGATTTTTATGGCTAAAATTTGTCGGGGATTTCTACTATCGGTAAATCCGGTTGCAGAAAAACGTAACCAGTAGCAACCAGTTTAAGCAAAATTAACGCATGCTAGTATGCAATTATTTTTTTAGATTTCATTACGCTTTTTTTGTAATCAGGCCCTATGACGTTAATTCTTAGGAGGTGAAATTAAGGGCTCTATTATGATGTTGGGTGGACCACCACAGACAGGCCATCGGTGGCGGTCTGCTCGGTATACAGCGCATTGGTTCAACTGCTGCATTATGATGCAACCGGTCAGACCGCAGAGGGCAGGGGGTAAGACCGCGCCTCCGACAGGATGCAAGATCCTGTCAGGGCAGTGGTCGGAATCCTAACCCTACAATGGAGGCGGTGCCTACGCAGGCACCGCCGTAGGAAATATTTCATGGTGGTCCAACCGCAATGAAAAGGCAGACGGAAAGGGACTTTGGAGGCCCCAAACAGGGCCCCATAGATAACTTCAGTGGCCCCAACGCACATTCATACACCGTGTGCCAGGCACCACATGGTAAGTAATTGAGGCATTTCCAGGGCCGAAGCATAAGCCGCAGTGTTATAGAGCACTTTTTTGCCTGCCAGCTCGGTGGCCAAATCGTGATTAGGCGGTCGGACCGCCGTCTGCCTGTCAGGCGGTCCCCGGTGTCGGGTGGCAGTCCGACTGTCCGGCATCATAATGATGCCCTTAGTTCTTTGCCTCACTGGGGGTGAGTCACAAAGTTCCTCCCATCCTGAAGGGAAGGGGTGCAACAGCAGAGAGGAGGAAGCAAACATTATTCACTGAGACCTCAGGGTAGCTGTTCCAGGTCAGGGTGATGTGCATAAAAGAGGAGGGGAAAGCAGGAGTGACGGATGCAGCTTGAGACCAATGAAAGCCGGGATTATGGCAACCACTGGATTTGCCATCTGGGTTTTCGGATTTAAACTCCTTAGATTTGATTTGCTAAAGGAAAATATGTTCCCAACAGAATTTACACGACTAGCAATTAGTAAATTATGCATGAGTAAAATGGGTGTAATAAAGGGAAGGAAGAAGTGCAAATGGCATCTGTCAGTGGGCCAGGCCTGCTTAACTAAGTTACTGGTAACAAATTGACAGTTCATCAGTTCATCCATTTCGCAAACTCACGTGAGAAAGTTTAGTTTTGACACCCCCAATGGTTGTTCGTGTAGGTATGAATAATTTAGCCGGTGCCCAATTAGCCACGGGGGGTTTTGATATACACAAAAAAATCTCACTTACGCTTTTGTAATCCTGCTGGTGCATAATTAATTACCAGAACGTATATATTACACATAGGTTTATTACATTTTAAAGATAAATATATTTTCTGTTTCGTTCTTCCTTCTTTAATATAAACAATGCTCTGATACATACCATCACTTTCTACATACCAAGAGTGAAGTTAAAATTAATTGGTGCATTTCAATACTCTTTTCATTCCACTTTTACCAGGTCAAATTAAAAATAACCTACGCGTTCTTGAAAACATTTGCATTTTAAAAAATGTTGTGAATGACCTTGAAGTCTTCCTCTTTGCAGGTGTAACAAAAATTTGTTGTTAATATCGCTCACTCCTCTTCTGACCCTCCCTTTGCTGATGACTATATATGATTATACACTTTCAAACTTCGGGAAATCCTCCCCATAAGTAACATATGGAATACTTGCATGCACTGTGTATGAGTAACTTCAATCTTTTGGACTTTGCTCATGCATAACGTGCACAATTTAGCTTTCAGAAGGCATGTGAAGTTACAAATGTGTAAGTTATGATTTTTTTCTACAAATAAATTTCACTTATTCAGAGAAAAATCTTTGTAAATTGGGTGATTTGTGTGTAAATTACTGACACTTTGAGACAAATTGCTCGAATGGAGCAGAATGTCAGAGGAATGACCAGGCCTTGGCAGATCATATCCTGGGGTGCTGCCACAATGGAGGAAATGCGGAAGTAGGGTCTCCAATGCAGAAAAATAGAAACAAAAGATTAGGGCCTGTGTTTTTTACGTACAGAAAATAAAATACTACAGTTTAAACCTGCCACAATACAGGGTTTTACATGGGTAAATCTGAGAACATTATTGTTGGATTGTTATTGTTTTTCCTGAAAGCCCACCTCTCCGCTTTTGGGTTTTGTTGTGCACATTTGATCAAAACAGGCAAGATGGATGCTGGAGGGTCAAGCTGACCCCAGACATATCCCTTCTGCAGAACACAGTGTCTGTTCTGTGGGGCCAGTGCCCTTCATGTGGACTCAGAGAACAGCACCTTCTGTACCAGACACTAAAAGGTTCCCATAAACATGGCCTGAATTTCAATTGCTATGCTGTGTTTATCAGCTGCCTTGTTATATTTCAAGTTGGTGGGTGTTATACATAACATGTTTATATTATATGTGTAGTTTGTGTGTGGTGTAAAATGATTTGCATAACCTGTAACAACATTTTATGGTACTAAATATATGCTACTGTAGTTGGTGCACATAGACGTCTTTCTGGGACTGAAAGTCTTGCTTGCATTGATACAGGAGGGCGATGGTGGGGGTGTCAAATTGGAATTATGGGTGCTGCAATGTGGTTACATGTCGCTCAGCTTCAGGGTGGCTGGTAAAGGAGTCTGAGTAAGCTCTGGGCTTGCTTTTTGCAGTGAGGCAAATATCTACCACATCTTGAAAACAAAAAAAACACTTTCCTTTACAGCAGAATGTAAAACTGTTTCTTTCCACAGGTTTACATCCACAGATTGCATGATGTCGCCAAAAAAAACTACACCTGCTACATTCCTCAAAATCCAATATGAAAAAATGACTTAATTTAGTTTGAATGCACCTCTTTTTTCCTTTTATATACCTCTTCTGTATTTAAACCACTCTAAATCTCATGGAAAGCTTTTTTAAAAAATCATTTGCTTCTCACATAGATAGCCACCTCTACCTATCACACCTAAGTCACTAATGTATGACAAAAAATTGAGTAAATGCATTGAATGGTTTCCTTTAGCTTGGAACACTGACCCCAATAACAAATAGACTGATCACTAACTTTGGGATCTCGGGGGTTCGCGTTAAGGAGCTTCAACACCTCAGCAGGAGTAGTAAGCGCTATATAAATGCAGGGTCAATTTCAATACAAATGTGGAGCCAGCAAGAGTGGACAAAGAGGGTTATGGATGTAAAGTAGTCCAGGGTGGGCTGCCAGGGTGGGGGCGGTTTTTGTTACCGGGGACAGCAATAGCGGCCTCCTGTAACAAAATCGGCCAAAACTGGCCCTAGAAAACAGCTCAGCCACACGGGGGTGGGAGGGGGTGGTCGAGCAGTTTGCCCGGGACGGTTTTGGTTCCCGGTCGGGCCCTGAAGTAGTCTGTCATGCAGTTTCAAATTAAGCAGCTGGGTGGCGCCGCCAGAAGTACGCTGTCGGACAGCCAGTAGCATTAGCCGAGACTGAACCAAGACATAAATGATGAGGTCTCAAGCCAATGGCTCAAAAAGCCAGTCAAAGGAAGCCAAAGTCTGTATGGGTCAGACCCACAGCCAAAATCAACGTTGGTAATTAATGGAAAAGATAAAACAGATTTCCTATTGGACCGCACTTGGCCGTATGCAGACTGCTTTCTCAGGCTAGTGACCAAAATGAATGCTCCTTATTTGCTGCTTCCAGCACCACCCTTGCTACTCTGAGACAACACTCCACAGCTTGGGTCCCACCCTGAAATCAGAGCTCCGCCCTGAAACCAACCTTCACCTGCCCTGAATCATCACTGTTGCATTGAGACCACATTCATCACATTGTGATACACTGCCATACCTTAAGACACACCAGGAAACCACTCTATGCCACACTGAAAAGGGAATCAGACCTGCCTGTTACGAATCAAAACCATCCAAGTGGAAGACGCTCCTTCCTCCTTATGGTGAGTTGTGGTGTCTTCGTCACACACCTAACTTCTACCGCACTACTATCATTTAACATTGCTCCTTTCCTCCCTCGACCTTGCTTCCAGCCTCAAACACGCAGACGCTACCAGGTACACTTCCTCAGGCTTCACTTTTAACCCTCAACATAGTGGCAATATAAACTTAAAGCCAGGCTTACAGGTTTTGTAAAAATTCTGGAACTTTTTAGCGAAAAACCAAATGAAGAACACCAGCCAGATGGTCCAGACTAGTAAAGCTCAACTGTGGTGAATTGAATTTCCTGAATGAGGAAGACAATAGTCTTCAAAAAATGTGAGGAAGTTCAACCAAAAAAAGACAAGAAAGGGGACAAGAAAACACCAAAAAACACATAAACATATGAGGAAGAAGTTGGGTGGGAGTAATGGGCAGGGGAAAGAGAGATAGCTACAGGGGTATATGTGGGGGGTGGTGGGTAATATGGCTTGAGCAGTGGTAGATGTAATAGGGCATAGACAGTGTAGAGGTACTAGAATATAAGTAGGAGTAGACATATCAGGGTACTGACGGGAGTTGTGCGATGTAGGTATGGGAGAGATTATAAGGTATAAGTGGTGGACTAGTAGTGGGGTATGCATATAGTTCAGGTTCTGAGGCATAGAGAGAGGGAGAGGTACTATATAAAAGTAGGGTACAGATGCTAGTTATAGGTTTGAAAGGAAGTACTAGGTTGCATGTAGGTAGAGACAATAAGGTACACATAGGAGTAGAGCCACTAAGGTGAAAGAATATGTAACATAGTATAGGTAGGAGTAAATATATATGAGAAGAGGTAATAGGGTATAGATAGGAGTTAAGCATCTATGGAATAGGTATTGTAGCGGTAATAAGGTATAGGAAGATGTAGATCTAGGATGGTGCAGATTGGTTAGTTGAGCAAGGGTGTGGGTGGCTATGGTAGGGATTTATGTACCATGGTATAACTATGGATAAAGGACTAGATGAAAGAAAGTATGTAGTTGAGGGGAAAGGAGGCAGGAGAGACTTGGGAACTGGAAGAGGGGTGAAGACTGGAGAAAAGAGGGTAGAAGTGTGGTGCTGCCACACTAACACGACAAAGAGAGGGTAGAGGGTAGAAAGGGTAGAGGATGATGCAGAAATAGCAGGGTATAAATAGGGGTGGAGACCATAGAGTATGGTTGAACTAATAGGATTTAGACAGCAATGAAGGTACTAGGGTGTAGATGGGGTAGAGGTCCTACGGTATAAAACCCTTTAGAGGTGCTAGGATAAAGGCAGGTTTAGATATGTTTGGGTGCAGGCTGGGGGAGAAGTATTAGGTCATAGCAGCTGTATGGGGATTGGCTGCAGTTTGCTGTAGAGATAATATGGTAAAGGCAGAAGCAGAGCTGTCAGGATATAAGAAAGGGTAGAGGTATTATGCTATAGGTAGGAACAGAGCTATTGGGATATAGATAAAGATAGAGTTGCTATGGTATGATTAGGAATCAAGGCACTACGGGCCCGATTCACAGAACTAACTTAAGACAAAATCCTAAACTTACTACCATTTTGGTATTCACAGAAGGCACTTACTCATTTTGGTATTCACAGAAGGCACTTACTCATTTCGGTATTCACAGAAGTTAGGAGTCCTAACTTTAGGACTCCTAAATGCCTTCTGTGAATACCGAAAGTCTTAAAATTAGGATTTTTCTCAGTTTAGTAGTAGTATAGTTAGGACTCATAACTTTAGGACTCCTAAATGCCTTCTGTGAATACCGAAAGTCTTAAAATTAGGATTTTGCTCAATTTAGTAGTAGTAAAGTTAGGACTCCTAACTTTAGGACTCCTAAATGCCTTCTGTGAATACCGAAAGCCTTACAATTAGGATTTTTCTCAGTTTAGTAGTAGTAAAGTTAGGAGTCCTAACTTTAGGACTCCTAAACTGAGAAAAATCCTAATTTTAAGACTTTCGGTATTCACAGAAGGCATTTAGGAGTCCTAAAGTTAGGACTCCTAACTTCTGTGAATACCGAAGTGAGTAAGTTCCTTCTGTGAATACCAAAGTGAGTAAGTTCCTTCTGTGAATACCAAAATGAGTAAGTGCCTTCTGTGAATACGAAAATGGTAGTAAGTTTAGGATTTTGTCTTAAGTTATTTCTGTGAATCGGGCCCTACGGTATAGGTAGGGGTATGGGTAATAGGGTCTATGTAGGACCAGCACTATTAAAATATAAGCAATCATGTAACATCTGCATTTTGAGCATCGTGCATTAGCAACATATTCCACCATCTGCCGAATAAGTAGAAGAATCCAATACAAAATTGCTCCAAGCGCCATTCATTTTGAGATGGCACACAGAGTGCAGGAAAATCCCATTTTACTTCCATTCTCAATGGCGGCGGATGGTTGAGGGGACAAACATTTTGTTTTAAACACTTACCCTTTGCCTGCCGCTGTCTCCCCTCCACTTCGGTCCCTTCTCCTCAGCTTCGGCGGAAGCAGGAAGCACACAGGCTCCCTTCCCTAAGCCAATCACAATGTTGCGATTGGTCTGAGCGCTCTGGTTCTGAGCTCAGATGGGGAATGGGAGCCTGGGCATGTTCCTCACCAGGCTGTGTAATGCAGGCTGGTGGGGAACATGCAAAGTGCGCATGACTGTTTGGCCGGCCAAGACGGCTGGCCAAACAATCATGCCCACTTAGAGTGTACCACCACTCTTCCCCCTGTGACCCCAGCCCCACCCTGTCCTAATCTAGCCCCATAATGAAAAATAAAATGCTGAGAGCAGTGGGGCGACACTCCTCCACCTTAGCGGAGGAGCCGCTCCTGTCCCTTCAGGTCTGATATCCCGAGCCTCTCAGTGATCTACTCACACCGTTCATATGCCATCTACAGCACTGTTCTGCAGGACTGTTTGTTAACCGCAAGAGTTGTTTCTAGATGCCTAGTGTGTGGACACAGAGTAAACCCAAAATTGAAAAACAGTTCTAACTCCAAACTCTGACACGCAGAGTAAATGAATATAAGCAGAGTGGCTGATCAGCAATTAACTTGGTTACTTGAAAGACATTTAAACCAGTTGTGCATGAAAAGGCCAGTCAGAATCTCAGCATTCTTTTTAGAGAGACTTACATAAACTAACCTTATTAACACAAATAATTCGTCGCAAATGTATCCTTTTATGTGCTCAATGAGTGATCACAGAATATCCCCAATGGCGGTTGTAATATGTAAACGTGCACTGTGATTGCAACCAATGATGAGAGGAGGCTGGGCTGAGGGGAAAAAACTGCAAAGTGAGGGTGTCGCTCTTTGGGAAACATGAGGAGGAGATCAACACAGCTACAGGCTAAGCAGGACATCATAGTGAAGCTCCTTTAATAATTCCTCCCCAGGCATGACGCACCTAAACGCCGGTCACATGCAATGTCAGTTCATGTCAAACTAGTCAATGCATGAAATCTACCTGCTTCGACTCCTTTCAGAGCATGCTTGGAAGATAGTGGCGTGTCAGAAAGTAAACTATCTGCATTCCAGCAAAGTGTTTTGGGGGCAGTATTGTCCATCACAGCACCTCATGTTCCCCAAGCCAGTCAGAATCAACAAAAAGTCAAGACGGACACCTAGGCGCTAGCCAACTTCGCACACATCCTGCGCTCCCCGCTCACTGCTACCATGTCCACAGTAGCGTCTCACACAGGTGAGAGTGGTGGGGCAGGGCGGGGGGGTGGAAGTCGACAGACAATGGGATAGCTAATATTACATAAACAAAACCACTTACTTTGCGCTCGCTGGATTGCCGGGTCACTGATGCGGCGAGCGCAAGGTAAGTGGTTTTTATTTATTTATTTATTTAATATTACTTATCCCATCGTTTGTCGTCCTCCACCACTCCCCAACCCAGAGTTACATACATTTATTAGGTATGAGGTCGTTTTGGAATGTTCACCCATGGCAGTTACGGATTTAAGGTTTCCCGGTATGCCTTGAAGGTTCACATGTTTGGTTGTTAGGCCAACCTCCACTACTCTAGCTGTACCTTTTTGACAACCTTTTATCTTTTTTTATCAAACTTAGGTATCTCATCCTTCTGTGTGGGTCTAGTCCAGGGCCTATACACTGAAGGTTCCCCCCTTCACTCCAAAATATATTCACAAACTTCTCTTTGAGCCTTTCACTGTAATCATATGTTCCCTAATGTCCATGGAGTGTTGTCGCCTTCAATATTAAGCTCATCCAAGAAATGTAGGCACAAAGAATCAAAGGCATTTAGAATCTGAATTTATTCTTCAGGACCTATGGGCCTCTTATATATGGTGGTGTTCTTTGATTTTTGCTATTACACAGGAGTGGTTCCTAGGTCCTGGAAGGGTAGCATTGATGGTGCATTGTCATGCAGTTACTCTTTACATCTGATAGACTTTTGTGGTTGAGTGAGAGGCAAAAAGAGTTAGCATTCAATTTAACAATTTAAAGTTTGTGTAGCAATTTGGCTACACAATAAGGACCAGGAATCAGTAACTAAAGTGAAGTGGGTTAATCACACATTATTAATCAGTCAGTCAGTCAAACCACTTTAATCGATTAATTAAAATCATAAAAGTACATCACAATAATTCATACAAATAAAATGCATTACAAAATACAGTATAAAATGTTTCATAGGGGGATCAACCAAGCCAATAATTGTGCCCCTAGTGTCAAAAACCAGACTGGGCGTCAAGTTTTTTCCTTTTCCTTACCGCAGTTACCAGAAAGTTAGCAATGTTAAAAATGATCCATGGGCAGTCAAGTAATTGAAGATACATCAGTGCTGGTTTAACTTGATAAAAACCTCTCCCTTGAAACAATGGTAAAATATACTTCGCTCTGCTTACAGTATAGTGATTACAGAATAGGATAAAGTGCGCAGTGTCTTGGATTGAGCTGTCGTCGCATTTACAGAGAGCAGCATCTTCTGGTTTGCACCAACCTTGAAAGCTCCCTAGATTAAAATGTATTAGGTTAAAACGGAATCTAGTCAACAGCCAGCGGTGAAAATGATTCGTAACTAGCTTAAGATAATCTGGGGGGAGGTTATTAGTAAGAAATGAGCCCTTACAGACACTTTATTGAGTTCCTCCCCCTCCCGCTCTAGAGACCTTAAATTCAAGAATTGAACTTTAATCTGGTTAGCAACCCCTTTAGTAATCGTTTCTGGGTTGTCATAGATCTCAGGGCGCCCTAGATTATAAAATGCTTTCTTGATATACAGGAGCCACGGGATATCAAACGCTCTATCTAAACCCATACAGTCTTTTAAAATCAGTCGGTTTAGAGAGAGTTCAGGGTTCAGCCATTTTTTCAACCAGAATAATAAAGGGGCCAGACTTATACGATCAGAAACATAATCCATTCCTAGTTCTTGGTGTATTGAAAAGGTGGAAGAAGACTGGGGGACGGAGAGGAGTGAGCGAAAGAATTTATTTTCTACAGTTTGAACACCCTCCGCTTTTTTGTACCCCCAGATAGCGGCAACGTAAACCGCTAAAGCTAGACATTTCGCCCTATAGATGGCAAGGACTGCCTCACATGGTTTGCCGCCCAAACGTCGAGCAAAACTTAGTATAGCTGAGGAAGCTCTGCCTACGTTATTCTTCTTGGCTAAAAGCTGAGGGGTCCATGAACACCTATCATCAAACAGGACCCCCAGGTAGGTAAATACCTTTACCTTTGTGACCTCTACTCTGTTACAATAAAAATGTTTGCCTCTGTTTTTGTGTGTGCCTAGGGACATAACATGCGATTTATTGCTATTCACCACTAAATCCAGAGAACTCATGAACTCCCCAAAGGAGTTCAGTAGTCGCTGTAATCCCAGAGGGGTACGGGGCAATAGAACAGAATCGTCCGCGTACAGAAGAACAGGTAAGCTACTGCTCCCTATACGCGGTACCTCCAAGCAGGCCTTGCCTAGGGTGATATCTAGCCTATTGATGTATAAAGTAAAAAGTAGGGGGGCCAGGATGCAACCCTGGCGGACCCCTCTAGACGATTTAAAGTGTTGTGTGCATTTCCCCTCATGGGACACCCTTACTGCAGCATATAGCTCTTGGTGCAAATCCGCAAGAAAATGGACTAGGCAAGGATCAATCCCCAAATCCAGTAGGATCGTCCACAGCTTTGATCTGTTCACCAGATCAAAAGCTGTGGATAGATCCATAAATGCCAAATAAATGGGACCTTTAGTTGATTTAGTGTACTTATTAATTAACAAGTACAGATTAAGGCATTGTTCCATGGTGCCTCTACCAGATCTAAAACCATATTGTGCCTCTGATAAAATCCCCCTCTCGGTTACCCAGTCTGAAATTTTGTGCAAGATCACTTTGCCCAGGATTTTCACCGCTGAGTCAATTAGTGAGATAGGCCGGTAACATCTCGGATCACCCCTCTCTCCCTTTTTAAAAACCGGTATGATAATTGATTTGGACCAGGACTCCGGGAACCCATTCACAACACTAGCGTTAAAAACGTTGGTTAAGATGTTACTCCAGAGCTCGATGTCACCTTTGTAAAGGTCCAACGGGACACCATCTGGTCCTGGGGCCTTATTTGAGGCAGAATCTTTTATAGCCTTACATACATCAAGTTTATCAAATATCAAGCGATTAGAGGGGGAAGGTGTTTCAGGGACCTCAAAACTGACCAGGGTCAAATTGCTAGCATAAATTTGTTCAAAGTGAGCCAGCCACTCCTCCTCTGGGATGTTTATATCAAGTGGAGCATTTTCCTCCCCTGTTAAGAGTGGGCTATTCACTATGTTCCAGAACTTAGCACTATCCTTGAGGACCTCTACCGAGGTTAAGGCATCCCAGGCCTCTTTCTTAAGTTCGTTTTTACGCCTCTGGGTAGTTAGTTTGTAATTTTTCCTAAGGCTAGAAATTTGGGCCTTGTCCCGGGGTTGCTTTTTTAAGGCAATTAGTAAATTTTGGTGGGCCCTGGAACAGCTGGGGTCAAACCACTTTTTCCCTTGTAAAGGACGCAATTTGCTGATGATAGTAAGGTCTGATGCAACCTGGGAACAGATGGAATCATAAGCGGAGATAATTTCTCCCCCCGTAGTGGAGGGGTCCAAACACTTCCCAAACGCGACACTGTTATTTACAATTAAATTTTCCATAAAGTCCTCTGGAACTACTTTGGCCCACTTTAATTTCCTACCATGATCACAGGAGACTAGGGTAACAGGGGGGGCTGGGGCCAGTGTTGTGTCCTTGGGACAAAAACCCTTATCAAAAACTAGGATTACAGGATTATGGTCACTAAATGGAGACCGAAAAACATAATACCCGTAGACCCACCCTAAAAGAGCTGGTGATAGAAAAATGTAATCGAGGATTGATTCGCTATCCCTAGCTTCACACGTCGCCACCCATTGACTCTTGGATAAAAAACAGGGCTCATAAAGATCCGCCAGTTGAAGAAGCTCTTCAAGAGCCTCACCCTTGGTAGAGTGTTCAAAGTGAGGGGGTACAGAATGCGGGGGCCATGAGGGTCAGCAATCTTACAGTTATCCTCACAAAGATGAATATTAAAATCACCCATAAAAATAATTTGTACCAAAGTGGTCTGACGTGCTTTGTATAATTCCAAAAAATGTGATAAAAAACTAAGATTCGCATTCACAGGTACACAGTCCCCAGCATTATAAAAGTTAATAAACAACATTTTGGATTGCGACTCCAATGTACATTCCAACATTTGGCAATTATGGGAATTTGTATCTAACTGGGAGATCTTGGCCTTTAGTTTTATGGAGCAAAGGAACAGCAGGCCACCCTTAGCTCTTCCTGCTACCGATGGTAATGCGGGGAGAGAATAAGATTTAAAACCATCAATCCACAGATTGTTTTCCCTGGCCCAGGTCTCTTGTAGGGCTATAATGTCAAAAGATGAAACAAATTTTAACCAGTTAGCATCTTCTTGTTTAGACCGTAGACCAGCTACGTTCCAGCTCATTATTCTCACGAAGACACCTGGGTCCCCTAAGTTAATAGTGTCGTGACCAGTGTTACAAGGTATGGGGGCTGTAGGGACTAGTCAGTCATTTACATCTAGCTGTGACAGGGGTAAAAACCTATTAGATAGCGCAATGGTGTCAATGGGCCTGTCTATCCTATTGGTGCTGGAATAACCCTGAGGTGGGGCTTTGGTAAAACGCCATGGCACGGGGTCTGCGCTAGGAACAGCACAACGGGCCGTTGCCAATGAACGCACCGGTCGTGACGGAGAACAATGTCTCCCTCGGTTAATAGAAGAGGTAAAGGGCGATGGATAAAAAAGGCTTAAAGGGACGGCCCTAAAGTTGCCATCCCTGGCCAAATCAGAGGCGTCCCATAATAAACGTGGGGCTACAAAAGGGTTATTGAAATTTACCACCACACAGTCTCCCTTAAATTTTTTCTCAGTTTCTCCTATCCATCCATCCGCCTGGCTGTCAAAATGTAGCGTGATATATTAGCATCACCCGAGCAGTTCTGGTCACACCATTTCCTGGTATCTAACAGTAGTGCCTCGGGTGATTCACTTTTCCCTTGCAATAGTGGTGGGACATTAACCAAGATGACCACCAATGGGACAGCCTCAGGAGGAAGATTGATGTGAGGGTGAGTTAGGGGATTACTTAAGATATGCTCGCTAACGGCATTGACCTGGGGTGTAGGATGTGCTGATGGACTAGTTTTCCTATTAGAATGCCCCTCCTGGTCCCTAGCCTCTAGGGTTGTGATGGTGGTACTCGGCTTTGGGGGCGCGTCTACAGTCTGTATCCTAGGGGAATCCCCCACTGTCCTACTACTAGGACCAGCTGATGTTAAATGGGCCAGTCTGGGAGGGGTACTATTTTGGGTAAGTTTAGAGGCCTTGTTAATGGCTAAAAGAGTAGAGTCAATCTGAGCACATTTCTCTAGTAAACTAGCAACACACATATTCAGCGTGTCAACAATGTCTTTAGCAATGCTAGTGAGAGACTCCTCAAGTCTACTGGTAAAAATATTTTCCACCATATCCCGAACAGAGTGGAGAGAGTCAATAGTCACTTGGGTAGGGTCCGATGAGGTACGGTTGGATATAATGTCCCGCTTATTATTTTTTTTGCCCGTTTTCCTGGAGCCTTTTGGTTGGGGCTTAGATTGTCTTTTTGTAGCAGGGGCCTGGCAGGAGATGAGTATGGACGAAATTATCGAGGAATCAGGGGCCAAAACATTTCCAACATCATTTTGCAGTTCTAGAGCCAGTGGTGGGGGGCCAATAATGACAGCAGGCTCTAATGGAACTAGGGTATTCCCTGATGGCTGCATAGGACCAGGGTCATGTACTTCGTTGTTATTGAGACCAAGTTCTCTCTCGGCCTGTGCAATTTCTGATGTTAACACCCCCACTGCAGAGGTTAAGTATGATACTTCCCGATTTCCTAGGGACTTTTGCTTTGGCCCCCCCCTGATCCTGTGTGATATGTAGCTTCCGCTTACCCATGGTTGAGTCTTGGTGTCCAGATGGAAAGAGAGTAGGCCCGGCCTGGCCTCCTCTGGCCCCGGACAGCCACAGAAGACCCGCCCTTTGCCCGGCGCCGCCCGCGCGCGTCCCGCAAAGCGGGATCCGCAAGATTATTTATTCAAAGTCCGGTGCAGGAGGGAGGAGCGCTGATGACGCTGCTGCCCCTCTACCTCCTGGTCCTTGTAGTTTGCCCCTGGAACCGCCAAACAGCCTCTCCTGAGCCTCCGGTGCGAAGCGTCTCCCACGAAGCGGGAGGCGCGAGGTTATTTATTCAAAGTCCGGTGCAGGAGGGAGGAGCGCTGATGACGCTGCTGCCCCTCTACCTCCTGGTCCTTGTAGTTTGCCCCTGGAACCGCCAAACAGCCTCTCCTGAGCCTCCGGTGCGAAGCGTCTCCCGCGAAGCGGGAGGCGCGAGGTTATTTATTCAAAGTCCGGTGCAGGAGGGGGGAGCGCTGATGACGCTGCTGCCCCTCTACCTCCTGGTCCTTGTAGTTTGCCTCTGAAACCGCCAAACAGCCTCTCCTGAGCCTCCGGTGCGAAGCGTCTCCCGCGAAGCGGGAGGCGCGAGGTTATTTATTCAAAGTCTGGTGCAGGAGGGAGGAGCGCTGATGACGCTGCTGCCCCTCTACCTCCTGGTCCTTGTAGTTTGCCCCTGGAACCGCCAAACAGCCTCTCCTGAGCCTCCGGTGCGAAGCGTCTCCCGCGAAGCGGGAGGCGCAAGGTTATTTATTCAAAGTCCGGTGCAGGAGGGAGGAGCGCTGATGACGCTGCTGCCCCTCTACCTCCTGGTCCTTGTAGTTTGCCCCTGGAACTGCCAAACAGCCTCTCCTGAGCCTCCGGTGCGAAGTGTCTCCCGTGAAGCGGGAGGCGCGAGGTTATTTATTCAATCTAGTAAACAGGCAAAGTAGGAATGTATTATTAACATGAAGCATTGCAACAAGTATATTAATATGCCAATATGGATTCTGGCTTGACAATGAAAGGCCAATAAGGACTGCAGTTACAATAATTCAAATGCAGAAGATATGGCTAGGTGTTCCTCTAAGAAGCTCCGCTCCTCTTTCATAAGCATGAATAATTCTAAAGTAGTTTAATCTAAATCCTGACTATAACTACAAAGGGTCATAAGAGACAGGACAGTTGGGAATTTAGAAATGTAGGAAGGTGTCATCATAGTAAAGATTTCTGTAGAAATCTTCTAAAGGGAACAAGTCTTTAGCATACAGCTCTACACTCTCAAGAATAGGGCAAGCAGAACGATCTGTAACTCTTAAAGTCCAAAGGGATCTGCTCTAAACTCTAACAGTGTACACATTAATTAAAGCATACAGACACTCCATGATCGCCTGATCTTCACACAACGTTTTCGGGGACCAGTGGTGTTGAACCTCACGTTGCACAGTGACAACATCTCCAGATTTTCTCATCCAATGAACCCTGGGCACTCAAGCTACCTTGAGTGCTACACCCTTACTGATATGTGATGAATAGGAGGCTTCTTCATCTCATTAGTTCTGAAAATCTCTGCCAAGACTTCTCTCCCAGGCCTTGTTATCACTAGCATATAATATTTCCTTTTCTAGCTAATGAAGTCTTGAAACTTGACCTGCAGGGGAGACAACATGCAATGCAAACAAAAAAAACATTTCGAATTCAGACTTAAGCAAATTAGCTTTTTTAGACACTGCAGTGTCTACTTTGAATATATGATTATATGTGCACGTATAATTTCAAAGTGAATGCTGTAAAATAAATGTAAACGGATAACTGAATTCATGATTTCATATGCAACGCACTTCCATATGAATGCACTGTCAAATAAATGCAACATAAGTGTAAATATTTATTAGAACTACATTTCCTCATAGTTAAACTAAACATCAGTGTGCACACTTTATGAATCTCTACTTTTCAACAGTGAATGCACTTCAGTAATATGCTGGATGCTCCACTTCACATTATTAAATTTAAGACGCACAGAGGATATGGTGCTAAGTGCATGTATATATGGCGTGATTCTGAAGTGTAATGGTGGAGTTTAAATTGCATTGCTCCAATATCATCCTATCACTACATAAAAAATGCCTTTTAAACATGCCAATTAGCTATAGGCAGATCACCTTGTTGGACGCCACAGGAAATATTTTTGCAAAATGCGTCTTATCTAACCTACTTGAATGGGTAGAGGAACAAAACATTATCCCCTTGAAGCAAGTAGGGTTTAGAGAAGGTAACTCAAACTTGGATAATATAACTGTGATTCATTTGATCCTAAAGAAATAGCTGGAAAAAAAGAGGATACCTGTCTAGGTGGCTAACATTGATTTCTCAGCTGCTTTTGACCGCAGACCCTTAGGAGGAAGTTGTGCACCATGGGAATCCTAGGGTGTCTTTCGAAATTTATTATTGTTCTTCATATCGCTACGTGATGTCACAATATGTTAGGAGGTAGGTGGGGTATGACCCCAAAAATCTCCACCAGAAATAGAATGAGACAGGGATGTCTGCTGGCCTCTCTTCTTTTCTTGTTATACATAACGGACCAAACTGAAGTGATGTGTAAGGCAGCCGGTGATGCTCCAAAGCTAGGATCTTACCGTTTAGTTACACTTTTAAATGCGGACAGTATCATCCTGCTAGACCTGACACCAAAAGGTCTCCAGAGACGTCTCGATACCTTATCAAGATACTCAAATACTAATTTCCTGAAGGTGAGTATAAATATAAGTACGCTTATGAGGTTTTCGACCAAAGGGGCTCCAGATAAATACAAAGTACAAATTGTTTTTTAGTAAATGATCCATAGCAGTAGTAAAATCGTATCCTTATCTGAGGAGAATTATTTTGTCAAATCTGGCTGAGAGTGAACATATCTCACATGTATCAAACAGCATGTTTGCCCATGGAAATTCACTAAAGGTACTTTATGGAGCAACTGGAGAATGGCACTTCAATTATCTTTTAATGGTATATAAAATACAGATCCGTTCGTCACCTTCATATGCTGTAGAGACAATAAAAAGTAATCAGTGGTAGTTTATGCACAAGGTGGAGGGGAAATTCTTCTCACTTTAAATACCATTGTGTCAATAGAAGCTCTTAAGTTGGAATTAGGGTTGGTGAGCACTTATATAAGAGGACTAGCAGCTTATTACAGCGGTTCCATAGCCTTTTGCAGGCTAAAGAAAAGAATTTGAGTAGGCTTATGACATTGGAATGCCTTGTGTGGTAAATGAAGATGCAGGTTAGCCAGCAGTAAGGTGTAACAGGATCAGGTTTATTTGCAAGGTAGGAGTCTTAGTATATAGTTAGTAGTAATAAGGAAGCCTCGCTGGGAGCAGTAGAGGAAGGCGGGGCCGGCATCGGCCCTGCCGCCATTATGGTGGCCGGCCGTGCCCCTGTCTCGAGCCCGTCCCATTGCCCCCGCATTGGTCGGGGGCCGTGCCCCAGAAGTGATTGGATCACTTCCGGGTCATGGAAGGCTCCTCCACGCCCCGGAAGTGAGCTGATCACTTCCGGGTCGCGGGTGACCCTTTGCCAGGAACCAGTTCCAGCTGGTAGCTGGGCAACCCCCTTTAAAGCCGGGGGGAGCGCGAAGTGCGGTCTCTTTGCACTCCGCTCCCCTCGGAAGCACACCCTTCGTGTGTGCCCCCTCCCTTCTGGAGGGTTTCTAACCTTTTTCCCCCACCCACCATCCCTGAGATAGATGTTTGTTGAGGCAAAGTATGGTTAATGTGTTTTTTTTTTTTCCACAGGGTGTCAATTATGAGGAAAGGTCGAATGTAGTGAATGTAAATGCCATTTTGTCGTGTTTTTAGGTGGTATTTAGAGTCAGGCGGTAAGGTCATCGGTTGGACAGACTAAATTTACTAATCTTTTGGGGCGCCTTATTAAGTGGGGCGCCCAGAGGGGAGGGACTTGTGGCTCTCACCAGACTCCAGGGGCAGTTACAACCGGTTGGTTGCAACGGTGCGGGGCCAAAGGGGGGTTACGCTTTCCATTGGCTGGTTGGCCACCCCGCACACGGGCGTAAGTAAGCTGCGCTGTCTGCATGGCCCCTTTATGGAGTAAGTCTTGAACGTATGGGGGTTGCCTGGAAGGAAGTACTTCCGGGTCAGCTGGGCCCCCTGCGCATGCGCACTCTGGTTAGGGGGCGCGGGACAATTTGGATTAAAGGGGGAGGGGCCAGCGTTTTGACCTTGCCGTAGGCCCAAAGAAATACGCAGAAATGTGATCATCAATATGCTTAGACTAGGATAGGAACATTATGTATTAGAGTCTTGTTCAAGCTAGGAATGAATCAAATGTACCGAATCCTGTCTTGTCATTTCTGCGTAATTGTATATTTGTTTGCAAATATGTGTGTTTTTGTAAATAAATACGATAGGGGGGTCTACGACCCCCTATTCCAAACAAATGTCTAAATTGGTTTCTGTCACAGCAGAGGGGAGGAGGGGGCGGTAGGCCGTACTGGACCATATACCTGCTGCTCAGCCCCCACACGCCAACTGACATTCACTCAACTACGCACACATCAGCATTCTAATTACATCACAGTCACTCTGGCTGAGCAGTAGGGACTAAACACAAAGGGGCCGATTACGATGTCAGGTGGAAAGCCTCCTCCTGACAGTTGGAATCTTCTCGATCATGTCAGAACGTTTCCGACCGACTCGGTCGGTTTGCAATCCACCCGACCGATTATGATGTTTGTGGTCGGTTTGTAAACCGTGCGGTCTTTCCAAATCGGTTTCCGGCACTAAAAGGCTGTCGGAAACTGACTTTGTGGGCCCCTGAAAGGCCCTCCTTCATCCTGAGGCCTACGGTTGGGGGCCGAGGGGGTACCTAACGGACCCTCTGTAAAACCCTGCACTGTGTGGCAGGCACAGTGGGGTGCCCGAGACAGGGTGCTGGGTTTTACACTCACACCCTTTTCCCATTGGAGCCTGTGTTGCAGCCGGTTGTCGGCAGAACAAGGGCTCCCATTGGAATCAATGGGACTCCAACCCAACAGTGTTCGGTCGCATTGTAATTGGTCGGATGGAACCACTGACCGCGAGTCAGTCGGTCCCGAATTCGGGACGGTGTTGGGCGGTAAGTTTCCGCACAACATTGTAATCGGCCCCAATGGCGAGAATGCATGGCAAAGATGAAGATACCACACCTTGCTCCAACAATTGAGGCTAGAACACTTTTAACTAATATTTTAATTGCACTTCAGCACTTTTCTTTGACTAGAACGGATATTCAAAACATGAGTTATGGTCATCCTAAAAAGTACTTAAAATATACCATGAAGAATTGCTCCATGGAAAATGAAGTAGAGATATGTAGAGCAAAATATTGTTTTAATGTTATTATACAATCCTGTCATGCAGCACTTCCTCAAGTATATTTAAAGTCAAATTTGCAATATATATTGCGAAGATGAATATTGCTATGTAGATTTAAATTTTTACCATTAAAAACTGTGACGAATGCATGGTAGAATGTAATATGGGAGGAGAGAATATGCACCTTATGTAAGAGTGATGTACAGACCATTGAACATGTTGTATATGCTGGCCCTTGAAAAAAGAACTGATGGATAGAATGCAGAACAATGTCATACATTCACCCCAGTACAGAGATCTGGGCCTAAATCCATAATTTTCTTGCTCCTCATGCCATTCCAGTTTGAACCCAGTCATATGCAAATCAGTCTTGACCCTGCTCCCTATTGGAACAGCCAGCCTGAACTACCAGGCCAAGTACTCCCATCATCTCCGTGTGTTTGCTTTGTTCGCCCTAAGTTGGCAGGGTACCCCCACACATGGGTGCATTGCTCACTTTGCCACTGGATTCAAGCTAGCCTGGCTGATGAGGGGTGCTACTCCGAAACCGGTCCCAGGATGCTTGTTTTCGGTCCGGGAAGACCTGGCTTGGCAGTTCAGTCTGGACTGATCCCATGAGGCACAGGGTCAAAACTGATTTGCATATGGCTGGGTCTGAACTGGGGTGGCAAAGTGAGCTAAAGAACGATGATGGATTCAACCCAGATCTGTGACTGGTGGTAAATGTCAGAAAAGTTTCAGCGCTCTACCCAATATCTCCTTGTATATGCTAGCCCTGCCTTAAAAATTTACCAACAGAGATTTTTAAAACCACTTTTTAAAAAATATGGTATTACAACAGTAATAGCTGTAATGAAGATGATAAACTGTCCAGTTAATGAACTAATGTGTTGTAAAAGTGTTTTTTCATTTTTTTGCTATGTTTTGCAGTTGTACTAATGGATGTAATTTTGATTACTTCATTGTAGATCCCATTGTTAGATCTAAATCTCAAATAAAAACTTGAACTAGAACTATTCTTCACTGTGACCATGTGAGCTCTTAGGTGCACAGAGTTGTATGCTGCATTGCTTACCTATGATTGACTCTTCATCTGGATCTGCAGCGTCCTGCCATGGGAACCTGCACGCCAGTGACCCCTCATCAGTGGCTGTGAGTTGTGCATGGAGTTCTGGTCCACCACGCGTAGCCAGTGCTGCTTTGTGATTTTGCACAAGCTTCTCCTTTGTGTGACGATTTATGTCAACCAAGCACTGACTCTGTTCCCCCACAATCCTCCTTGTGGGTGCCTCAGCACTGGCAATGCGCAGTCTGTCGTTCCATAAGTTGCTTTTCTTGGCAGTTAGAGTATTTATGCCTTCTCCACAATTAATTTCACCTTTCTCTCCCACCCATCGGTGCTGTAGGTTTTCTAGTTCCTTCGGGCCCACTCATGTCTCCCAGATTTAGCCATTTTTTAGATTTTCATATGTCTTGTTTTCACACCCAATCAGTTTTCCAACACCATTTCACTATTTTGAACTTTTTTGTTTTGGTACAGTTGTGCAATGCTATTGACATCTGTGCAGTGCTGCACGTACATCGCTCATTCTTTTTACAGTCTGCTCAGGCGATGTCATTATCTTTGTAAATTTGGTACAGCGCAAAAAAATCTATTTTACGTAATGCAGCCACATTCCTCGTAGCACTGCACGAAGATGAGTAAACTCGGATGGATGTGTGCTTCATTCCATATCACACAAGCAGTCAAAAGCGGTCAGAATAGATTTGCTCCTTTTTGCACGTGTTGAAAACTATATAGAACATGACCCACTGGTTGCCAAAGTTTTACAAAATGAACCTTAAAGTTAAGACGTTTTGTAAACAATTTATAAAGTCTTTCACTGCGTTCTTTAGAATCGAGAGAAGCCAAAAACCACGCAGAGACCTTTCATGGGGTTATTCATTCTCTTGTTCTATGGTTTGACGCAAGACAAGTGCTGGCTGTAATGGACATGGCAACAGCGCACTGATTTGTGAAATATGTAAAATAAAGATTGCTGTTGGGCAGCTGGCGGATATGAAGGCCGGTGGCACCATGTGCGACAATGTTTGTTGGCGCCCCTCCCCATGTCCACCCCGCCACGGATTCACTCACAACCACCATTTGACAACAACCCCCAAGTCTCCATAACCACTGTTTTTTAGTTTCAATTAGTTTTGTAGCGCCACTCATACCAGTTTAAGGTGTCAGAACACTTTACATCACACATACATTGCACAGAGACAATCATACGTGTGTAAATCAGTGCATAGGAAATGTGACATAAGACAGAGGTCTACAAGGTGTAGGAGTCACATCTCATCCATACTGGTAGGCAATATAGTTTAAGAGTCCTTGGTCTGGAAAAGCACAAATTCAGAATTTAAAATGTAACGCCATTGTTAGGGGTTTTTTTTATTAAGACGACTTGATTTCTACCCAAATGAACCCTTTTTGCAATATTAGGATAAGGAAAAACTGCGCAAAAAAACATGTAACAGTAATATATTCCTTGCAGTTTGCATGCAGCTCTTTGATGACAGTTAATACCTCACTGCTCTATATTAGGATTTTAACTTTTAAACTGCAAGTAACAAAAGGACCTCTGACAAAAGCCATAACCAATTGGCCTATTTATAGTGTGTGCACTTTGTGATCTGAATGGGACAAGTTCTTTGCCGCAGGCACATTAACCTTCTGCGCTATGATGAGTCAAAACTTCCACTTCCAGACAAGGCTCCGGTCTTTCTCCAGAAAGAACATTAATCACCCGAGTTATCCTGACATTTTTGTTGATGCTTGAAAATTGCTGGGTCAAGAAACGTGACGTCAGGTGCTTTGAAAACAATAAACATGGCGCCCCCACCCCAAGTCAGCACCCGGTGCGGTGGCACCGATCGCACCACCCTAGAGCCGGCCCCGGGTATGCACAGGAAGAGAAGGACCAAGTGTTAAGTGCAAACGTGAGCAGGGAACATTGGTAAAAATGTTGCAGGAAGTAACGGCTTCTTTATACGGAGGAGTAAAAACTGTCGTTTGTAGCTGCTGATGCAATGGCAACATGTTTCTGCCAGCGCCTCCCAATGCTTGGTCCAGAGCCCATAGTCCTGGCTTCTTCCAAATTGCATCATTTACAAGCCATAAAGCGTACGCGGAGCAATTGTATGTGCTCGCGTACGGCTGCAGCAGTGCAAATGTGCATTTTGTTTTATGTCTCTATGTTATAGCCTTGCACTAAAATATCTTTCTTCTGTGCTTTTTTGTAATACTGGGCACCAATAATTCTCTGTAGTAACTCTCCGCCTGGTTGTGCTATCTACCCGCTCCACTTACTATGCAATGCATGCATACATGTCAACATCCGACAAACTTAGAAGAAAGTCAGAGGAAATGAATTTCCTAATTACATTCAGTAGTTTCCGTCCTTAATCTGGAGCGTTGCCGTGTATGCACGTACGGCTATATGTAATATGCATTTCTGTCCGAAATATTATGTCTGTTAAACACAATAAATTGCACATGTATTTTATGAAGGCAAACCCGAACATGTCAAACGCACATCTCCTTCGTGCTAAAAGAAAATGTTTTGTATCAAACGTGCTAAGGCCGGAAAAAGTATTTCGGTTTAGACTTAGATGTTCATTTGTTGCACATAAGGGTTTGGGTCTCTGAGTGTACTTAGGTGTAGCCCAGTTTCGGAGCTCGGTTTGCTCAGTGATACACCAGTCGCAGCCTTGCTCTCTGTCTGATGCAATTCGGGCTCTGCTTGCGGTTTCTCAGAACTCTCTGAAACACCGCTTAGCAGTTGCATCATGCCAGCAGTGATCGACAGGCGTATCCGTCCAGGTAACCAATAAAAGCGAGGCTTTCCCTAGCACAAGAAAGCTCTTATTAGCCAACCATTGCTCTGCCTGTCTGGAAAAATGGGCGGGGGCTGCAAACCCCGCCCTGATTCTAATTCGAGAGCTTGTGATTGGATAGAAGTGGAAGTCGGAACGCTTCCCGATTGGCTAATTAATCATTAGAAGGCCGTGCAGTGGGGTACCGAGAAATAAGAAGCGGCGAGGGCCGGGGTTTGCCGCACACTATCGCAAGGGGGTGACAAGCTCAATCCGGCGGACTCTTTCCACCGTAGTTCCTTCTCACGTTACGCTAATGCCTATGAGTAGAAAGTGGTCTCCGGAAGCAGAATTGCGTGAAACACCATCTGATCACCCCCAGCCTTACCTCTCTTCAACCTCAGTGCTGGTGACGGCCAAGGGAAGCAGCCGGAGCCCTTCCTAGCATCCTGTTCCCGAGAGACCCCAGCCGCGCCCCCGGCACCACCTGTGCCCACCACTGCCATGGAGCCAGCTGATGCAACCTCCATTCAGATGCCAGACAGCGCCCTCTGGATCTTCGGGTACGGGTCCCTGGTCTGGAAGCCCGACTTCGAGTTCACCACCAGCAGGGTGGGCTTCATTCAGGGATACAGCCGGAAGTTCTGGCAAGGAGACACCTTCCACCGCGGCAGTGACGAGATGGTAAGTGGCGATTCCCGCTGACAGCTGCAGTGGGCAAGCTATACATACCTAGGCTTGTTGCAGGGCCGCACATGCGTGGCATGCTACTGATGCAATAGCAAGGTGTATACACCGGTGGGCACTGTACCTTTAAATATTGGTTTTATCAGTTACATAACAGTAATAATATGGGCTGATTTGGCTGTGGGTAGGTTCCATGCTTTCAATAGAACTCTAAATGCTGCATTGCCAGAAAGTCCATGCTCCGTGTATTGTGCTTTGCACGTGCACTTCTTTTAGTATACTATAATTATGAAATATTTTAATCATTCATGGACGAGTAATGTTTTTTGTACTATGCAACAACATGTTTTTCAAGACTGTTAATGTTAAATATCCCTATAGTGTGTGTGAATAATCAGGTAGGCAGCATTTTCACATTTCATAGCCTTGCTTTCTAGCTTTGTTGTGCTGTTAACATGTGCTTGCCTTGGTTTGGCCCGTGCCCAGTGAACTTACCTCTCGTTTCCTTCCCTCCTCAGCCTGGCCGCGTGGTGACGCTGCACGAGGACTATGATGTAAGTACACCCTCCCGTCATTCAACCAGTGCATGCCACTCTGGTGCCGTTAGCATTCCAAGCGCTAGAGTCTGCAGATGAGTGGCACTCTGATGTACACATCCGCCCTCACTGCGTGGGGGTGCTAGCGTTTTAGAAGGGGGAGGAGGGTTTATAATATAGGTGCTGGTGAGGGAGTGTGAAAGAGGTGCACGCACTACTGGAAAAAAAGGCAACAGGCACAGTCGTTGGAATGTCAGAATAATGTATCAAGATTAGAACCAAAGTTAAAGATTTGAATCACTCAAGAGAGAGGCACGTCTTATGTTCAGCATACAGAGGAAAGTGCGATTCCCCAGGCTCACTCGCTTGGGCCTAATTATATGGTCGAGATTAGAATTCAGGCTCCCGTGACAGCATGTCCGGTGCCCATGTAAACACCGCAGGCAGGCGTCAGAGATGGCACGGTAGAACGCAGTATGCTCTGGCTGCATGCCCGCCAGGCTGCAAACCTTAGACACCGTGAGCACTGCTCGGGGAGTGTGACTGGTTCCCTGACGTCAGAGCCTGGCACCGAGCCTGTGCACCGCGTAGCTGATGTCTCCAAGTTCAGCACATGCTGCATAGAAACAATGGCAGCAATGAATCTCACAGATTCTGGTTCAGTGCGCTCTACAACGAGTGTTTACCCTAACTCAAGACATTCATATTTTGGCAGTATGTACCATTAAAACTCGTGCAAATCTGCCTTTAATTAGACTCAAAACCAAAGGGAAATCCCAGGTTGCGTATCAGTTTCAAACTTTCAGTGGAAACTTATCTACAGCCATTTAAGGGAAGGAAAACATCCATCTTGTGCAATGCAGCTACGTCTGTCTCGTGAACAACAGCGAGGTTCATTCATACGTAAGCGTTACGACACCAGACCTTGCTAGATCGTAGGAATAGACCGTGTGTCAGCTGTGAGTGTTCATCCAGTTTTGGTGTTCTCGTGAAATCTGAGACTTGTAGTTATGCTTTCACGTTGTAAATGCGGGACTTCACTACCAAGGCTGCAAAGAAAACCAGGACTGGAAGAGTTACTTACACTGGCATGGAACGGCTGGGGCTTTCGGGCTAGTACCCTTGCTAAGTCACACATATCACTGAATGTGGGGTTGCCTGCCTCTACGATCTATGGCTTTTAGGAAGTACTTTCAGCTGCCAGGGTCCTTATTTTTATGCCACAGAGTAACATGTATAACATTTCCTGTTTTTCCTATGACATGAAGTATGGCTATGAATTGACCTCTCGCGGTATTTTCCATTCCAGGCCTGCACATGGGGCGTCGCCTACGAGGTACGTGGTGAGCAAATCGAGGCTTCCCTGGAATACCTCAACATCCGCGAATCCGTCCTGGGAGGCTACATCACAAAGCTGGTGAACTTCTACCCACAGGAGGGGCAGGAGGAGGATGCTGTCCTGGCACTGGTCTTCATCGCCACCCCCTTCAACCCCATCTACCTGGGCCCTGCCCCAGAGGAGGACATTGCTGCCCAAATCATCGTGTCCAGCGGGCGCTCCGGCCACAACATCGAGTATCTGCTGCGGCTTGCAGACTTTATGCGCTTCTTCTGCCCCGAGGCGGAGGACAAGCACCTTTTCCAGGTAGAAGAAGCCCTCGTCGCTATCCTGCCCTGCCTCTATAGTCCCGATGACCCTATGTCACTTCTCTGCTGAAAGGCGCAGGGGCCTACTGGTAGCACAGGCCCGGCTCAAGAAACAGTGACCACTGCACCTCATTGCCACAGGTTATGCTGCTGGTGTTCAACATAGAAACAGGAGGACCAGATTTCGAAAAGCCACTGATTCTATAGGGTGCTGTTTAGCCTCACTGTATGTAAACGTATTTTTTGCAGCTACCCTGAAAATCTGGTATAGATCCGGTCTTCTTGGAATCTATGATTGGCACCTCTGGAGTATGAGAATCTGAGCAATGAGATGATAAATAGTGCAGGAAGATAAAATCTCATTGCACCAATGAACCTAGGGTAAAACAAACTTTATCAGGCAGACTTGCAGAGGCCTGGAGGCACATTTCAATGGCCACCTGCGTGAGATGTAATACTGACTGTCACACCTGCAGCGTTGTTCTTTCACTGCTGTCATTCTGTTATGATTTTTCTCCCTTTTGCGCTGCGGTCCAGGTGAGCAGGCCTTTCCTGGGCTGCCGGGCATTACAAGTCTATTATTTACTCTACCTCCATACTTGATTCAGCCCTCCTGCATTCTGTTGATCAGGGGCCTGCTTCTTGTACATCGAAATTCTGCCACTTGCTCGGCAAACCCTGACTTTTGCCAAATGACACACTAAGTCTAATGGTTGTCACTTGAATTGTGTGAACGTATTGAGTATTATTATTTAAACCTGTATTTTATTTATTTTATGTTTTTGTGCGCAAACAGTACAGTTAAGATATCAGGACTGCTCACTTTAGTTGCTGGCCCTGCCCTTTGCTCAAAATGGTCCACCCAGGTGTTCTTTATGATCCTGTGGTTCCTCTGCAACCTACAAGGCCATTAGTTCATTATGTGATC
Source organism: Triturus cristatus (assembly GCF_964204655.1). Classification (NCBI taxonomy): domain Eukaryota; kingdom Metazoa; phylum Chordata; class Amphibia; order Caudata; family Salamandridae; genus Triturus; species Triturus cristatus. The sequence goes on from NC_140592.1 coordinate 1,053,854,344, forward strand.
TGCGGGGCAGTGGGCAGATTGTTGGCACTGGTGGTATGTAGGATGCTTTCAAATATGTCTTTCTCTGTTTCAAAGCGGTTCATTCTTCAGTACTGAATCCCTTGTCGGTTTTACCGCAATAACCATAAACACTGGGCCTGCGAACAAGATCAGTTGCACATTTTAAAACAAGTTAAAGTTATAGTAAACCAAGTTC